>NC_042965.1:22547835-23147835 GCF_901001165.1 Salmo trutta
CTCCTCTCTTCTCTCTCGCTCTCTCTCTCTCTCTCTCCTATCTCTCTCTCTCTCTCTCTCTCTCTCTCTCTCTTCTCTCTCTCTCTCTCGTCTCTCTCTCTCTCTCTCTCTCTCTCTCTCTCTCTCTCTCTCTCTCTCTCTCTCTCTTCTTCTTCTCTCTCTCTCTCTTCTCTCTCTCTCTCTCTTCTCTCTCTCTCTCTCTCTCTCTCTCTCTCTTAATTTTTGGGAGTTTGAGTGTTTGGTGAGGACTCTGTCCTAACTAACTTTCTAGACTCTTGTCTTGATCTTTTCCTTACATTTTATTTTCTATGGTATACGGTTAATGCAATATTTGTTTTAGCGGTATCCACAGTTTTTTTTCTCAGAGTTAGGGTGGAAGAGGACAGAGTAAGTTTTCTGGGGTTTGCAAGGCGTGGTATGCGCGATGGCTTCTCAGCCTAGCGCGGAGGAGACGCTGTCGATACGGCATGGATTCAGGTGTGTTCCTGAGAATGGAGTTAAGGTGGAGGAGGTTCTGCTCGTGGTCGGCGAACAGGTAGGAGCTGAATTTATACATTCTGCTTCTAGAATGATGGTTGGTAGGCTAATTGCTAGCGGAATATTTGTAAGGGATGTGTTGGTGCCAGTTTTACCTCTTTCTACCCCTTCGACAAGAGTAGTCGTTGCAAATTTACCTCCGTTTATTACGGACGATCAGATCAGGAAAGAGCTGAGTCGTTTTGGCAAGTTTGCTAGCGGGTTTCGTGTACTGTCGGCAGGCTTTCAGGCAGCTGCTGTTAAGCACGTTGTTTCGTTCCGGAGGCAAGTGTTTATGTTTCTAAACAACAATGAGCAACAGCTAAATGTGCATTTTAAAGTGAGGCATGGGGAGGGGCTCTATGCAGGGTTTGCCAGCACAGACAGTCTACGGTGTTTTGAGTGTGGGGATTTGGGGCATAAGAGCTTTGCATGCCCACATAAAGGCCGTAGACAAAGTGAGGGTACAAGCGCTGGTGGGGGAAATCGAGATCAAAGTGCAGGGGGTAATGAGATGCAGACAGCAGAGGCTGGGCCTAGTCATACCAGGGATGGTGGGGTAGCTGAGGCTGGGTCTAGTCAGACTAGAGATGGTGGGGTAGTGGAGGCTGGGTCTAGTCAGACTAGAGATGGTGGTGTAGCAGAGGCTGGGCCTAGTCAGGCTAGAGATGGTGGGGTAGTGGAGGCTGGGTCTAGTCAGACTAGAGATGGTGGTGTAGCAGAGGCTGGGTCTAGTCAGGCTAGAGATGGTGGGGTAGTGGAGGCTGGGTCTAGTCAGGCTAGAGATGGTGGGGTAGTGGAGGCTGAGCCTTGTCAGGCTAGAGATGATGGGGTAGCTGAGGCTGGGTTTAGCTATGATATGGAGGGTGGTGTAGAGGATGCTAAGTCTAGTCAGGTTATGACAGTGGATGAAGAGAGTACAGTGGGGAAGTATAAGAGACTAGGGGGGGAGGAGGAGGGTGCCAAGCGGAAAAGGAAAAAGGGTGTGGTTAAAGGCACAATGGAAACTTTGCCTGTTGCAGTGGGAGATGGCCTGACCAGAGAGGAAGGGCAGGTGGTCAGGGTGGGAGATAGAGATGAGGAGGAAAGTGAGTCTGAGGAAGAGGATGAGGAGTTATTTTTTTCAGACTCCTCTTCAATAGGCCCGGAGCTGACAGCCAGTCAAGCAGAGGGGTCTAAGTACACGGTGAGGGAACTGACAAGGTTCCTGAATGAGACCAAGGGGAAAAAAGTCAATCTTGAGGCTTTTTTCCCTGATTCAAGAAAGTTTGTACGATCAGTACAACATGCTGTGAGAAATGAGGGGCATGGTGTCCTCTCACCCAGGAAACGGTTTAGGTTGAGGAAGTGGGTCACAACAGTGCGTAAGGGTCTACCTTCGGACACTGTTTAGATGTATATTTTCTTTCTGACACTGGGGGTTTTGAGCTTTGCTATTGGTCTCTTTCTCTGCTGGCTTTTCTCCCACTTCTTATGGAGACTCTACGGGTAGGCTCGCTCAATATAAATGGCGCCAGAGATGCGGGAAAGAGGAGTGTGTTGGGTGAATATGTAAAACAAAAAAAAGTACAGGTGTTGTTTCTGCAGGAGACACATAGTGATGTATTGAATGAAGTCGATTGGGGGCTCTGGTGGAAAGGGGCAAGTGTGTTGAGCCATGGGACAAATCTTAGTGCAGGAGTGGCAGTCCTTTTTGCACCGGGTCTGTCTGTAAAAATTTGCTCCTCAAAGGAGGTGTGTAGGGGTAGGCTCCTTGTTGTTAAAGCAGAAATTAACAATATGGGGTTTGTCTTTATAAATGTGTATGCGCCTAACACAGGGAGAGAAAGAGGGGTTCTATTTGGGAGTCTTAGACAGGAACTCTCACAGGTAGCGCCTGAGGAGACACTGGTGGTTGGAGGGGACTGGAACTGCACAATAGATTTTACAAAAGACAGAAATGGGGAAGAGCCTCATTCAGTGTCAGTTGGAGTGTTAAGGGATATTATTAATCAGTTTGACCTAGTGGATGTTTGGAGAACTAAACATCCGAACACAAGACAGTATACATGGGTGAAGGTTTTTGGGGCTAGGGTGAGTGCAGCCCGACTTGATAGGTTTTATATGTCTAGGAATCAGAGCAATAGGCTGTTGGGCGCTACCATTCTCCCGGTGGGGTTTTCCGATCATCACATAACCATGGCTCGGCTGTCTATTTCACCAGGGCCCCGGCAGGCATCCTATTGGAAATTCAATGTAAAGCTCTTACAAGATGCCACTTTTTGCGCAGGTTTCCAGACCTTCTGGGAAAGGTGGAGGCAGCGAATAGAGGATTATGAGTCTCTGAGCCAATGGTGGGATGTGGGGAAAGTCCAAATTCGGCTTTTCTGTCAACAATACACAGCACTCTCATCCTCAGAGGCTAGGAGAGTTTTGGGGGAACTAGAGCGGTGTATTAGTGAGATGGAGGTAGAGATGGTGGGGCAAGGCAATGTAGGCCTCCAGGCTAATTTAGCTGAATTACACAGGGACCTGGGCAGTTTTTTCCAGGTTAAAGCAAAGGGAGCACTTGTAAGAGCTAGATTCTCCATGCTCAAGGAGATGGATGCTCCCAGCTCCTTCTTCTTTGGTTTGGAAAGACAGAGCAGTGAAGCCAAGGGTATGCATTGTCTACGGCTGTCTGATGGGCGGGTGACCTCTGTGGTGGGTGAGATGCGGGAGCGGACTGTGGAGTTTTATACTGAATTGTATAGGGCAGAAGAGTGTGATCCTGTGTGTGCTCAGGTCTTGTTCACAGGACTCCCTAAACTCTCTCTGGCACAGAGGGATGATTTGGACGTTCCTCTGTTGTCCCATGAACTGGCAGAGGCCGTAACACAGATGTCCACCGGTCGTGCACCGGGGGTTGATGGACTCCCAGTGGAGTTTTATAAAAAATTCTGGGGAATAGTTGGACGGGACTTCTTTTGCGTGTTGCGTGAATGCGTCGGGGTAGGGGAGTTGCCGATGAGCTGCCGTCGGGCGGCTCTGACTCTCCTGCCCAAAAAAGGGGACTTGTGTGAACTTAAGAACTGGAGGCCTGTGGCATTGCTCTGTGCGGACTACAAGATATTTGCCAAGGTCCTCTCTAACAGACTGAAGTCCCATTTGGACTCAATAGTACATAAGGACCAAACATATTGTGTACCGGGACGCTCAATCACGGACAACTTGTTCTTAATTAGGGACATGTTGGACTTGTCGAGAGGGTCTAATGTGAACTTCGGACTGGTCTCTTTAGATCAAGAGAAGGCTTTTGATAGAGTGGACCATGAGTATCTGTTTAATGTGATGTCTGTGTTTGGGTTTGGGAGGAGTTTTTTGACCTGTGTGAAGCTGTTGTATGCTGGGGCGTCATGCATGGTCAAGGTGGGAGGGGGGCTCAGTAGGCCAGTCTGGGTGAGACGGGGCATTAGACAAGGATGCCCTCTATCTGGGCAGTTATACACACTAGCCATTGAGCCTTTTTTAGGACTGCTACGCAGGAGACTGCAGGGAGTGTGCTGGACAGGCATGGATGTGTTGACAGGAATAGCAGTGTCAGCATATGCAGATGATGTTTCTGTGATGGTCAGGGATGGCCAAGATATGCAGGCACTGGAGACCAGTCTGAAGGTGTACGAGGGAGCTTCTTCAGCTAAGGTAAACTGGGGCAAGAGCAAAGCTCTGTTATGCGGGGCATGGGGGGATAGGGCTCCTCCTCTGCTTCCAGGGGGTTTGCAGTGGGGTTGTGAAGGGCTTAAAGTGTTGGGGGTGTACCTGGGCTCGGAGAGGTGGGTCAGGAAGAACTGGGAGGGGCTGTCACAGGCAGTGGTGTCAAGACTGGCCAGGTGGAGGTGGCTCCTGTCCCAAGTGTCATATAGAGGGAGGGTGCTGATAATTAACAACCTGGTGGCATCTTCCCTGTGGCATAAACTGGCTGTCCTCAACCCCCCCGCCGGTCTGCTTGCAGACCTGCAACGCAAGCTGGTGGACTTCTTCTGGTCGGGCCATCACTGGCTGAGGGCAGCAGTGTTGTATATGACCGTCCATGAAGGAGGACAAGGCCTGGTGGAACTGGAGAGCAGGATGGCTGCGTTCCGGCTAAAGGCGGTGCAGAGACTGCTGTACCATACTGACGTTGGCTGGAGGGAACCAGCATGCGCGCTGCTGAGGAGAGCTGGCGGATTAGGTTTGGATCGGCAGCTGTTCCTCATGAAGCTGGAGAGGCTGAGTACAGCAGGTCTCTCAGACTTTTACTCTGGGGTGCTGAGGGCCTGGCAGCTGCTAAGGCCCACACGAGAAGGGGGTGTGGAGCCTGGGCTGTGGGAGGAGCCTATCTTCCACAACCCAGCCATCCCTTTGAGATCGGTCCAGTCGGCCACCCTGCAGAGACAACTGATGGCAGGGGGTGTAAAAAGGCTGGGTGACTTGAGACTGCTGGGAGAGGAGGGGTGGAAAAGCCCGGAAGTCTTGGCACAGCAAACAGGGATAATGTCTCTTAGGCTGCTGGAGAGATTCCTGGAGGAGGTCCAGGAGGCACTGTCTGAACCGGTAAGAGGGATGTTTGAGCAGCCAAAGGGAGAGGGGCCACCAAGTTTTCCGCCACTGCAGGTGATGGCAGAGACTGGAGACTGGCAAGGGGGTCTGGAGGACTTGTTAGATTTTAACACTCCGAGCCTGGGCGAGTTTGAAGGGGTGGGAGGTAAAGCCCTCTACAACCTATGCGTTAAGGTTAGGAACATTCGGAACCTAACAGGAGTAAAGGCACATCAGTGGCAGGGGGTATGTGGGGAGGAGAGTATGGTGGGTTTTAGATGGAGAGGGCTCTACAAAACCCCAGCACCAAAGAGGTCAGGGGACCTCCAGTGGAGGGTTCTACATGGAGCCCTGGCCACTAACAGCTGGCTGGCACGGGTTGAACCGGGAGTTGGGCAGGAGTGTCCTTTCTGTAAAATGAAAGAAACAGTGCACCATGTGTTTTCTGTGTGCACCAGGTTGATGCCATTAATGTCTCTGTTGGAATGTCTGTGTGAGAGGTTGGGGGTGGTCTTTACTGTTGGGGTGTTCATAATGGGATACAGGTATTCAAATAAGGAGAAGGCCAAATGTGTTTTGTTGAATTTTCTGTTTGCTCAGGCGAAGTTGTCTATTTGGCTAACAAGGAGGAACCAGGGTCAAAGGTGGGGGGATCAACACACCCTTTACTATTGTTTAATGGGATGGTCTCTGCGCGCCTTAGGGTTGAGTTTGAGTTCTATAAAATGATAAAAAGTGTGGAGATGTTTCAGGAGATATGGTGTGTTGGGGGGGCTGTCTGTATAGCTGGGGAAGATGTTTTGGATATACGGTTATAGGAGTGGGTATTGCGATGTTGGTTTGTATCATGTGGTACATGTATGAATCACAGAATGTATTTTTGGTTTTATTTTTAAGGGGGGGTTGGGTGGTGAGTTTTAAATGAAATGAGAATGGTTCAATAAAGAAAGACAAAAGTCTCTCTCTCTCCTCTCGTCATCTCTCTCCTCTCTCTCTCTCTCTCTCCTCTCCTCTCTCTCTCTCTCTCTCTCTCTCTCTCTCTCTCTCTCTCTCTCTCTCTCTCTCTCTCTCTCTCTCTCTCTCTCTCTCTCTCTCTCTCTCTCTCTCTCTCTCTCTCTCTCTCTCTCTCTCTCTCTCTCTCTCTCTCTCTCTCTCTCTCTCTCTCTCTCTCTCTCTCTCTCTCTCTCTCTCTCTCTCTCTCTCTCTCTCTCTCTCTCTCTCTCTCTCTCTCTCTCTCTCTCAGAGGGGGGAGCTGCTGGATGGCCGACCATTCACACTGTTGGAAATTAACCCTTTAGTATCAACTAAAGCAGTGGTCACCAACCTTTTGCATTCAAAAAGCAAGCTGAGATCTACTGCTCAGATTATTATTTTTTTTTTACACATTAACCTCAGTTTTGTAAGCATGAGGTTTGGGCAGTAGGCCTAATACATTATCACAGCATATTGGCTATATGATTGGCCTGCCAATATTGTTAATCAGACCATGTTATATTTCAAATCTCAAGCTTTTGCTTTTTCGCAAAACAAAATAGATCAGTTGGTTTAGCACTTGTGAGGCACTGTGCAGCATGAATTTAAATAGTTAGCTTGACTGATGGTGCCTGCATTGATGGTCAACGAGGTCAAATCACAACGTCAATGATCTTCAGGTCGAAAAGTCAGAGCTCTAGAAAGTTTCCCCAACCGCCTCTCACGGTCCCTGCTCTCTCCTTCCTTCCTTTCCTCCGGTGAGACTGACCAGAGAGGGGGACACCGTCTTCCACCTGCCGGCAAAACTCGAGTCGCACCGCATCTGCCTCATGCACAAATTTATGTTGTTCCTATGACCAGAGAAAGTTAAATATTCCTTAATATTAAAATCGACACAACGAGCTGCTAATAATAAAAAACGCAGGGCTATCGATACTTGGCTACTCATTCATTGCAGCCAGAGCGGAAATACGGAGAAGCGCGTTTGTAATAGTGTTGAATGAAAACAGTGACAGTGCTGAATATAAACTTAAAACACTCATAAAAACAGCAGCTCTTTGCTGTAATCGTTGAGTCTCTCTGTGGTCATGGTTTTAAAAGTAATTAAATCTTACGCAGGCTAGCAGCCTATTAAACTGGGTTATGGAAGCTCTGTAGCCACGGTAATTTGAGCTAGCCGATTGGGCAGCACAGTAGGTACACTCGATTTAGTCACAGATTTGCCGGTCCAACGGGTAGGCGGAGTTTGTCTCATGGGAACACTTTGCTTACCCGGTGCGCAGGACTTTTGAATCAAGTGCACCTACCCGCAACAGCTCAACACGATTTTTAAAAAAAGGAGCGCAAGCCTTTATCGTTCGTTGGCTTTTCTACAGAAATATTTGGTGATCGACTAGGAATGCCTTGAAGATCAAGTCCTAATGTTATTAGCATCCCTCTTTCTCTATTGTTGCTTCATTCCTTCCTTGCAACAGTTAAATGAAATCAGTTTTGTTGTCCTCATCTTCATCATTCTAATGACATCCTTGAATAGGATAGAAATATTTGGTGATTGACTAGGAATGCCTTGAAGATCACGATCAACCGGTTGGCGACCACTGAACTAAAGGAATGTACTTCAGTCTCCAGAGACTTTAGCCCGTCCAAAAAGTGGAGAATGGAACAATAATTCTAACAAAGAATTTGGGGAATGGTCAGTGGGGAGATGTAGAAAACGAATGTAATATTGTTTTTCATTGTATGATGTTATTAAAAACTGTATGGACCAAATACTGTAACTTGGAATGGATGCCCCCTATATCTGTCAAGTTTTCATCCAATATGATTTTTTTTTTTTTAAGATAGGAATGTGATTTTAGTTTTCTAATAAAATAATTGTTTTTGAGAATACCTTGCACAGTAACTAGCCACGCTCAGAAGAGCGTGTCAGTGTGATGGAACCGCCCCCAGAGTGCTTAAAAGGACTGGCTTAGAATTAAAATATCAGACCAGAAAAGCGTGGAGCGTCAGCTACATGTTGGAAATGGTTGAAATGTTGAACCTCAAGACGAGGTGAAGAAAAACTCACCTTCCTTTAGACCAGAGACGAAGAGCTGCAGCTCATGTCCATCGTGGTTCGAATCCTGAATACCAACACGAGGAGGAAGAGGCGAGAAGCTCACCTCATATAGTCACTGGGACAGCTGATTAGCGGTCTTAAGTCAGATAGAGAAAAGCGAATATAAGTGAGACTTTCCTACTATGCTCATCACCAATGGGAACCGTTGACATGGCTGGTTATCTTCAAGAGTGAATAACTGTAGAAGATGAGTAAGGGGAGACCTCTTTCAGACAAATCAGAGCCATACAGCTAGAAGGCCAACAACTTTCCGAGAAGGCTTGGTTCCGAGCGAGATAAACGGCATTCAACACGTAAATACATAATACATTAATTATTTCTTATTCCAAACGGGCGGCGGTTCATGTGCAAGGTATATGATTAATGTGAGGACAGTCCTAGAGTATCTCCACGATAAGTGTCCTTTTTCTCTCATTTCCATATGTTGTAACAAGCAGTCATATCTTGTCAGTCCACTAGGGACCTTAGTCTCACGTAAGTGTGTATTCTCTGTGTTATTATTTATTTAGTTAGCTAGTACATAAATAATTAAGCCAATTTGTGTAGTACTGAATAATGAGCAAGACTGGGGTTTTTGCAGATCCAAGACTGTTACGATCGTTCAGAATTATTAACCATTACCACTGTTTATCAATGTTATAGGTAAAGACCTTATAGTTTAATTCAGTTGATGGTAACTCTAAACAACTTCTTCCGTGGTGCCCCAAATCCTAATGAGTTAAATGTTACATGATTAATTTAAAATCAGGTACCAATTAAAAATAGTATATTAAATAAATAACAGTCATCAGATTAATGAAAGTAAAGTCACGACACTCTCTTGGGTAAATAAATGAAACTAGCTCCAGTAGGCTAATCTTTGAGTGAACTGTACCGTTTTACAGTACTGTATATAGACTGGAATTACGCATATCATTCAAACCATGATAAAGAGAACATGCGATTCTGGTGGAGCACATGCGGCCTACAAAGTTACAAGTATAGGCTAGAATTTGATTTTCAAATATAAATTGGGGCTATTTGTATACTTAATAGGCTATACATTTCATAATATTTCCCCTAATGTTATTAGCATCCCTCCTCTTTCTCTCTCTATTGTTGCTTCATTCCTTCCTCGCTTTCAAAAGTTAAATGAAATCAGTATTATTGTCCTCACCATCATTCTAATGACATCCTTGAATAATATAGGACTATAATTAGATGCAAAAGGCTTTATCTTCTCTTCATGAAGATTGAATGGTTATGGGAAATGTGCTTTCTGTAGCACAAACTCCAAAAAGTTCTGGGACACTAAAGTCCATGGAGAATAAGAGCACCTCCTCCCAGCTGCCCACTGCACTGAGGCTAGGAAACACTGTCACCACCGATAAAGCCGCAATAATTGAGAATTTCAATAAGCATTTTTCTATGGCTGGCCATGCTTCCACCTGGCTAGCCCTACCCCAGTCAACAGCCCTGCACCACCCACAGCAACTTGCCCAAGCCTCCACCATTTCTCCTTCACCCAGATCCAGATAGCAGATGTTCTGAAAGAGCTGCAAAATCTGGACCCCTACAAATCAGCCGGGCTAGACAATCTGGACCCTCTCTTTCTAAAATTATCTGCTGAAATTGTTGCAACCCCTATTACTAGCCTGTTCAACCTCTCCTTCGTATCATCTGAGATCCCCAAAGATTGGAAAGCTGCTGCGGTCATCCCCCTCTTAAAAGGGGGAGACACTAGACCCAAACTGCTACAAACCTATATCTATCCTACCCTGCCTTTCTAAGGTCTTCGATAGCCAAGTTTACAAACAGATCACCGACCATTTTGAATCCCACCGTACCTTCTCCACTATGCAATCTGGTTTCCGAGCTGGTCATGGGTGCACCTCAGCCACGCTCAAGGTCCTAAACAATATCATAACCGCCATCGATAAGAGACAATACTGTGCAGCCGTATTCATCGACCTGGCCAAGGCTTTCAACTCTGTCAATCACCACATTCTTATCGGCAGACTCAACAGCCTTGGTTTCTCAAATGACTGCCTCACCTGGTTCACCAACTACTTCTCAGACAGAGTTCAGTGTGTCAAATCGGGGGGCCTGTTGTCCGGACCTCTGGCAGTCTATGGGGGTGCCACAGGGTTCAATCCTCGGGCCGACTCTTTTCTCTGTATACATCAATGATGTCGCTCTTGCTGCTGGTGATTCTCTGATCCACCTCTATGCAGACGACACCATTCTGTATACTTCTGGCCCTTCTTTAGACACTGTGTTAACTAACCTCCAGACGAGCTTCAATGCCAACTCTTCTTCCTTGGCCTCCAACTGCTCTTAAATGCAAGTAAAACTAAATGCATGCTCTTCAACCGATCGCAGCCCACATCTGCCCACCCAGCATCACTACTCTGGACGGTTCTGACTTAGGTATTTGTAATTGTCCACATATTCTAGGTGTCTGGTTAGACTGTAAACTCTCCTTCTAGACTCACATTAAGCATCTCCAATCCAAAATTAAATCTAGAATCAGCTTCCTATCTCACAACAAAGCATCCTTCACTCATGCTGCCAAACATACCCTCGTAAAACTGACTATCCTACCGATTCTGGACTTTGGCGATGTCATTTGCAAAATAGCCTCCAACACTCTACTCATACTGCATCCAATTTGCTATCACAGTGCCATCCGTTTTGTCACCAAAGCCCCATATACTAACCACCACTGCGACCTGTATGCTCTCGTTGGCTGGCCCTCGCTTCATATTCTTCTCAAAACCCACTGGCTCCAGGTCATCTATAAGTCTTTGCTAGGTAAAGCTCCGCTTTATCTCAGCTCACTGGTCACCATAGCAGCAGCCACCCGTAGCACGCGCTCCAGCAGGTATATATCACTGGTCACCCCCAAAGCCAATTCCTCCTTCGGCCGCCTTTCCTCCCAGTTCTCTGCTGCCAATGACTGGAACGATCTGCAAAAATCACTGAAGCTGGAGACTCATATCTCCCTGACTAGCTTTAAGCACCAGCTGTCAGAGCAGCTCACAGATCACTGCACATAGCCTATCTGTAAATAGCCCATCCAACTACCTCATCCCCATACTGTTATCTATTTTATTTATTTTTGCTCCTTTGCACCCCATTATCTCTACTAGTACACTCATCTTCTGCACATCTATCACTCCAGTGTTTAATTGCTATATTGTAATTATTTTGCCACTATGGCCTATTTATTGCCTTACCTCCGTTATCCTACCTCATTTGCACACACTGTATATAGACTTTTTCTACTGTATGTTTGTTTATTCCATGTGTAACTGTGTTGTTTGTGTTGCACTGCTTTGCTTTATCTTGGCCAGGTCGCAGTTGTAAATGAGAACTTGTTCTCAACTAGCCTACCTGGTTAAATAAAGGTGAAATAAAAATGGGCCTGAATAAATAACTGCTATAGCCTACCGCCATTGCGCGTTCGTTCTTCTTTCAAACTACCCGTGAGTTCTATTGGTTGCTGTATTTAACATTCAGCAAAAAATAGATTGCATCCCACTTCGAATAGTCTATTGGTATAAGAAATGAAAAAAAATAAAAAAATAAGAAAAAGGAATATCCAGCAAGCTATTCTAGATTTTTCTGCATGGGACTCCAAGAGAAAGGCCGGCGGAGCACAGGTGGTTACATATTGTGCAAGAGAAAGAGGCTATAAGTTAAACTTATTATGCATAACTCATTATTAATTAGCTAAATACAAGGCTAATATTGCATTGAATTGATTACCTGAAAGGGGTAGGCTAGGACATCTATATATCAATCTAGAACAGGATGATCCATTGTGGATGCAATTTGAATGGAGTTGATGGCGAGAGAAAGAGTGCTCATGGGTGCAAGAATTTAATTAAAACAACGATATTCGAGTGATAAGCTGTTTTAAAACACAGCAGCTGCAATTTAAAAAAAATATTCATAATTAAAAAAAGGTGACCCGCAAAAGCCAGATAGAGATGGGTAAATTAGACGTGCATTAAGTCTATATTACTGTGGTATAGGCTATGCTGCAGCAAATGTAGGCCTACCTGCCACAAGAAAAAAGTTACCATGATGAGATTATACTTCAAGGAGGTCTACAAGCATTGTGAACTACACTCCATACTGAGATGGGCTGTCTCTTCCCACTCTCTGAGCGTTGATTCATCATGAGTCCGTAGAGAAGCCATATTTAGACATCGCATATAATTTACCGGTTTCTCGCAGTTATTTATCCCGGGAAAAGGGAGTGGTTTTGGACGGTAACTGGGTTCCTGCCATTCAACCCTAGTACTCATACTGTAGTGTACTGATGCCTGAATGAGAGGCTAGTAGGAGGTGGTGGTGGTGTTGTCATCAGCTAACCTCCTCTTTCTGCTGCTCTCTGCTGGTGGAGAGGTCATTGTGGACACTGCCCTCCTCCATGTCATGAGCCCTCATCAGGGAAAGCTCTTCCTCGCTGTGCCGCCGCACACGCTCATAACCCTGGGGAGGGACACACACACAATGTTACAACCAGAGCACACTCCTATAAACAGACTACACACCACCATACTGTTACAACCAGAACACACTCCTATAAACAGACTACACACCACCATACTGTTACAACCAGAACAGAGACTCATATATGGACAAACTACACACACGCCCATGACTCTTGAGGTCAGAAACAGACACACAAAGCCTCACCCTGTACATTCCCATGAGGTTGGCTCCTCCGTTGTGCAGAAAGTAGAGGTAAACTGGTTTCCCCAGCAGTAAGACAGGCACTGATAGTAGAGCAATTACCACCAGGAACACCTGCAGCCCAACCTACCGTAGCAGAGGGACACAACAGACAGGTCTGTTACAGTTGACCCAAAACGACCCAAAACACACGGCCAAGGCAACAAAGGAGTGGCTCAAGAAGAAGCACATTAAGGTCCTGGAATGGCCTAGCCAGTCTCCAGACCTTAATCCCATAGAAAATCTGTGGAGGGAGCTGAAGGTTCGAGTTGCCAAACGTCAGCCTCGAAACCTTAATGACTTGGAGATCTCAAAGAGGAGTGGGACAAAATCCCTCCTGAGATGTGTGCAAACCTGGTGGCCAACTACAAGAAACGTCTGACCTCTGTGATTGCCAACAAGGGTTTTGCCACCAAGTACTAGTACTAAGTCATGTTTTGCAGAGGGGTCAAATACTTATTTCCCTCATTAAAATGCAAATCAATTCATAACATTTTTGAGAGGCGTTTTTCTGGATTGTTTCGTTGTTATTCTGTCTCTCACTGTTCAAATAAACCTACCATTAAAATTATAGACTGATCATTTCTTTGTCAGTGGGCAAACGTACAAAATCAGCAGGGGATCAAATATTTTTTCCCCCTCACTGTAGTAGTGCACTAAATAGGGAATAGGATGCCATTTGGGACGCAGACACTGTGTGATCCCCATCTTTGTACCTGTCCTGGGAAGAGGGGTGGCACCCCATCCCCCTGCATGAGGAACATGTTGATGAAGTGAATGAGGATGCTGGGGGCCATCTGGGAGTCACGGGCAGAGAAGGCCAGCCACTTGTAGATGATCATGAAGACCAGGTAGCCAAACAGACAGAGCAGGAACAGCAGCTCCGGGAGGAATACTAAGTACAGGTTGAACTTCTTTCTGAAGTGTCTGCACAGACAGATAACAGGGCTTTAAAGTGTCTGCACAGACTAACAAACAGGGCTTTAAAGTGTCTGCATGGACAAACAGAGCTTTGAGGATTCAGAGCAGGACATTCTGTATCTTTAAATTGGCCATAATCTTATATAGTTCTTAACATTCCAGTGCTGATATTGTGGGGAATGTGTGTGCTATAACTCACAGGTGGTTGAAGACACCTAGGATGACCCCGAAGCTCATGTGAATGATACCCACAATCACAGACATCTTCATCTTGTAGGAGTTCAGAAAGGTCAGACGATTTGTCGCCAAGTTCCAAATCTACATAGTGGAAGAAATTAGGATAACCCAGTCAGGTTGAGGTATGGACAGACTACATCACAGTCAGATTGATGGAATTGTTAACAAATATTGTTATAAGAACATTAAAATGAGTAATGATCCATGATTTACTTTATTGGCTCTGGTTGGTAAGAGGCAAGTGTGTATGGTTATGAAGGGACAGGGAATAACTTGTGTGTACTTGTGTGTAGTGAACATAGAGATAAGACAATGCCATTTATGACCATGGATCATAAAGCCATGTACTTACCGGGTCAATGCCCAAAGGGTAGGGTCCATTGAAAACCCCAGGGACAATGGGATCAAGGGTCAGAATGGCATTGGTGCGGAGCGTGGAGTCCCTTTTAAAGAAAATACCAAAGTCAACAATTATAACAAAGAGCAAACTATCAGGTGATTTAATGTTTAATGTCACATGCATTGTTATTGATATTTTTATACTTTATTTTACATTTAACTCATATGTAATTTAAAAAAAAAAATCTGTTCAATCAGTGATAAGGAAAAGGGATAGCTTCTTCAGGAGATCAATGATCATAGCAATGAATGAATGACAAATCTCTAGCATGTCATCATCACAAACCTGACTTTTTTAAAGAGACAGTGTACAATTTTATATGTACTCCATATCATTAGGAAAACAGTGCAACACACAATGTAGACACCTAATATTCCACAAATGACTTTAATTTCAATGACAGGTATTTGTATCGCTTTTATAATAAAGAAATGTATTTACAGTTTTACATATTAGTTTATAGGACATAACGTGCTTTAAAAGTAGATAGAATTCATTAAAAAGGGCTGTATCTCAATCCATTTTAAAAATCGTATTTTCTGGTGCTCTTAAATTAATGTGGTGCTCCTAACTTTTAAAAATTGGGAGCACCAGTTCGGCCAATGAAAAATGTTAATCTAGAGCCCTGAGTACATTACAGAACAGATTATAGTACTAACCAAGTCCAATTTCCAGATTTAAACATGGCGTTGACGTTCCAGCCAGAGCCAAAGATGTTGAGAGACTTGGAAAAGCAGTCGTTGTAGATGAGGCCGGTATAGACCGAGAACAAGCCCATCATCAGGATGATGTAACGGCCCTCAAAGAACGTGTTCCAGATCTGAGCATACAAACACACCAATGTCAATGTAGGGGAAATAATCTAGCTAACCATATTTCCTGTTAACTTATTCATATGGGCCCTGGTCAAACCTAGTGCACTACATAGAGAATAGGGTGCCATTTGAGACGCACCCCCAAGAGCCTCTCCCTGGCCCCCTCACCTCATTTCTTGTGCGCTTCAGTTTGCGGTTGTCCTCATACAGCACCATCCAGAGAGCAAACAGAGCCATGATCATACCATGGCCCAGGTCTCCAAACATCACAGCAAACAGAAAGGGGAAGGTGACAACTGTGTAAGGAGCTGTTAGACAACAGACAAAACAAGACATCACATACACACATTTAACTATCCCTCAAGTTCATCATCCATTCTTGTTAGGAGTGGAAATGTGTCTCTGGCTACAGGCATGTAGCTCATACACATAGCAAACAAACAGAAAAACCGCAGGCTTAATGACAGCTTCTTAAATGTACTAATCAGTGGTCATTGACTGACGAGGTCTTACTGTACCTGGGTTAACCTCTCTATAGTTTCCCACTCCATAGGCCTCCACTATGCTCTGGAAGCCTGAGGTGAACTTGTTGGTCCTTATCAGGGTGGGCGGAGTGTCATTGCTGGGGATACGGTTGACAAAAGAAGGCACTGTGGCTCCACTTTTCCTCTGTGAAGGCAAGCCAATAATGTCAGACAGACCATGATTATTGCAACGTTATGAGTCTAAAAGTTACATAGAGGTTTTTTGAGGGCAAGCCAATAACTTGAGACATAAAAATGTATATTTTCCAGAGGGTAAGGCAGAAACCTAAGAGCTTATCAAATAGCAAGTAAGTTCAAATACTTTAAGACCATTCAAATACATCAAGCCTCGTTTTTGGAAGCCTCATTTAAGCTATGTTTAAAGGACTAAAACCCCTGGCTGAACCCTTACATGGACTACTGCCATTGAACTGACTGTGACCTTAATTATGCACATTAGCCAGTGCAATTAATGAATGGACAGAAGCCCTGGAAGCCATCAATTGGGACCCAACAGGACCTATAACATGACTAGTTTATTCAATATGGCTTAGACCATCAGACGTGGTCAAGATAAGATCAATGCCACTCCTCTCTTTCTACACTAACCATGGCCCCATTACTAAAGCAGGTCATGCTGACTAGGTGTGTGAATGTGTTGGTTCAGCCAAATACTGAACTTAGAAGGGGGAGGTCACAAACAATGACATTACAATCCAAAATGTAAAGAGTTAAGCCCAACAATGATATACACAGGTAGCCATGGTAACAACGAGCTGACTGACCGAGCCTTCCTCTAGCGCCCGCCGCAGGGTCGACAGGTCGTTGACAGGGCACCACACCTCGGCTATCAGACACTTGTTAGTGACGTCAAAGCTGCACAGGTTGAGGATGTAGTAGATGGCCTTCATCTTCTTGACCTGGATGACCCAGGTGTAGACAGACTCAGAGGCCTTGTTCAACACCTGTCTCAGGTAGTCTTCTGTCCTATGGAGAACCTGGGGACAGCCAGCGTGGGAAGAGGAATAGTATTACATTTTAACAATGGGAGGGTTTCCCATCCATTTAGAATATCAAGAGGGTGTGGGCAAATTATGAATGACTGTTTAAGAATGTTCTGTGCATGAGAAAATCTTCCAATGCACATGCTAGGGAGGGAATTTGAGTGTGCATGCAGGTAGTTTTAGTGTGTGTGTGTGTGTGTGTGTGTGTGTGTGTGTGTGTGTGTGTGTGTGTGTGAATGTTCGGATGAACGAGAAAGAGAAAACAAAGAGGGAGCCTTCAGCTAAGACCTCATGGAGATCATATGCTGGGACCGGAGGTTAATGCAATTATTTTTTTCCTCCGGGGGTAGAACATCCAAAAGGATTGATCTGAACAGTCTACCAGACAGCAAGGCACAAGCTAAGTCATTTGACCCCACAGTGGTCATGACAGAAAACGCATTCTGGAGCATGAGTGAGAGCGCTCTCTTCCTCTCGCTCCTGAGAAATATACCCCTCACACTCCATCCCGCTTCTTCCCAAAAAGTTGTGTTCTAAAATCACTCTAAACACCCGCTGTCCATGCCTCGCTCTAGCCAGAAGCACAAGGCCCATTCTGTGAGGGATACCTCCAGCACTTCTTTACCATCAGCCAAGCTTCATTTTGTATTTTATCTCTAACAGCCCAAGTCACAAGTCTTGCAACATCCTCCTTTGTTAAAATGCCTCATCAAGCACAAGATATTTCAACAGCTAAATCCAGAAGCAGGAAGACCTTAAGCTGTACATTGATAGCTTGCATTTTAACTAGCAAAATGTTGCTGTTTTAAAGCTAATTTCCTGCAATTCTAATTGCCGCTGTTAAATACATTTGGGTGAAACACTAACTTATAAATGCCTAATGAGCTTAGTTCAACTCTCGTACCCCATCAATTTGTAAACATTGTAAATGTAAACAAACACTAAAACCTCAAAACACGCTTAAAACTATCATTTTTATATCTTGGATGGTCAGTCCTTGCATCCATATATACATTTGAGAGTGGTTACATTTCTCCAGGCCCTGCCTCAGCTTTTTACCAAAACAGAGACGGGTAGGGCTCTTCATTATCATTTCAACTGCAGACTTGCCCTTTAAAAACAAAATATAAATAAATAAAGCATCAACCATGTCATGACGTTGGCCTGTGGGTAAGGTTTATGACCCCCCCCCCCCCCCCCCATAAATACCTTTCTCCCTTCCCCTCTCTTACTGACCCTACTGAAGGACTGCTGTCCTGTTAAATATAGAGAGTCTGGGAACATCAAACAAATGGGGAAAGGAACCATATTTTGTTAATAAAACCAGTTGGAAATATGCTTGATAACGTAATGAGTATGGAGGTCAGTTCATTGTTATCTGGGACATTATGATTGATGACAGGACGACATAAACTGTACCTGAGAAAGTATACACCCTCTAGTTATCAGAGTCACATGGAATTGTTATGCAATTGAAATGTTTGATATTGAAATTGTTTGTTAGGAGATTAAATGTAATTTTAGCTTCCAAATGAGAGAATTGGGTTTTCATAAGGAATGTGCCCTGCTCGATCAGTGGCTCAACCCTGTGAAGAGACAGGGGTTATAAACGATGAAACACCTCCTTCCCCCCTCTCCACTATATAAGCCTTTGACGAAAAGATAACCGTTAGTTCCAGTACGGGAGGTCTGCAGCCTCTACGTTAGAAGGACACACATGTTAACTAAACCATATCAAGGACAGAACTAAGCCAACCTCGGCGTGAGCTATGGTATGAACTGGTATGAACTTTGAGCTTATTCACTACAGAAGTGATACTTCCTAGCCGTTGAGTTAGCCGCTGCTAACGTGGGCTAGGAAAGGACGGACAACGGATCCAGTCTAACAACCAGACGAAGATACCACCACGTATCCAATTTACCACCATTGACATTCTTCCACTACAGGAAGATCTGTTGGCCAACCCGGCCAGCATCTACGACCAATCTACCGAAGCGCAGCTCAGAGTAAATATTTATTGCATTTTCCTTTTCCAAATGGGCGGTAATTTAGAATGCATAAGATAACGTATTTACGATAGCATAGCTGCTGTTTCTTTGTTCCTTGATCTTCCCGCTCTTTCATTCAAGCCCAACGCCCTTTCCTTTGTGTAACCAGGTTCCGTCCACCGGGACGTTTTCTGTATTACATCATTGGTGTTCTGTGTATTTGTAATTCTGTGTGATTAGTTAGGTATTTAGTAAATAAATAATTAAACCCAATTTTGTATTGCTGATTCAACTTGTTAGCCAGGGTTCGTGAAGATAACCAAGAATTTACAACTTTCATTATGAGACTGAAAATAAGTTAAGGGTTAATATTGACTGCTATCGATGTAAAATATTACAAAGTATTTTAAGAGTTTATTCGGAAGATAACAGCTCTAGAAACGTTCTTCCGTGGTGCCCCGACTTTCTAGTTAATTACATTTACATGATTAGCTTAATCAGGTAATATTAATTACAGAGAAATCATTTTATAAGTTAGCATGTCATATCACTTAATCCGGCATAGCCAAAGACACGACAACCACTATCTTGTTGCTGACAGGGCTTTTATAGAGCTTACAGTGTGCAGGTCCTGGATGCGAGTCCTGAGTCCCTCCACAACGTCATTCCTCTCCTCATTGCTGTTAGGGTATGGATACACGTGACAGTGGTAGCTGAGGGGCAAAAAGAGGAGATGATGCCGTTATTATCACACAGGTTAAAGTCACCGTCTTCAGAGCTTGTTGGGGGCAACATATTAGGCCTAATGGTTTGACAGAGAATGACCTCAGGCTGAAAGTGGAACAGGAGGTCATTGGGAGAGGCGGTTTAATTACCAGTCACAGATCTTCTTGACTTTCTGTCCGATCTGCTCACCCCAATAGGAGACGAGAAACACCACACTCTTAGTTGGCTCACCCTGCAATAACCATAGAACAGAAAGTGGTTTAGAATAGACACACAGTAAGGCAGAGGTGAGAGGTTCTACTGCTCATAGGCCCAACACAGATGCTGTTATATTTGGCTATGTGATAAACAGCATCTTATTCTTTTATCTTTGATTTCACACTCAAGCACATACTGTAGAAAAATGGTTAACAATATCTTTCACGCAGAACAAGATTGACCCACCGTGTCAGGGTCCTCCAAATACTCGTCAATTTCAGAGTAGCTAAGAATGGTGTAGCCCTTACACACTCTCCACAGCATGCGCTCAAAGGCCTCTATCTTCACCCTCTGAATCAGCCCTGATATAAACCTGCAGGGGGAGGGGAGAGAAACAGGGTGCTACAGTAAACAGGCACACACAAGTGTGTATAAATCTATATGCCTGCTAATAGCCCCTTACCCTAATTTGGCTCCTAGCCGCTGCATGCTGGTGTACTCCATCATGGAGTCCTCTAGGAAGGAGAACTCCTCATGCTGGGCGTGCAGGGGCTCACGCTGGGAAAAATATCATTTTCTTAGCGTAAGGACACACATACCAAAATACATACCCCAAATTCACACCAGAAGAGAAAAACACATTGCTAGAAAAAAGGCTACATTTTGCCCAGGCATGAATGAGGTTTTGGCTAATCCAAGATTTATCGCACAAAACCTCCTATATAGAGGGGAGGAAAGAGCAAAGTAATTGTCACAATGGAAGCAGCCACGCCAAATCATTGGATTTAAACTATTTAGTGTCTCTTCCTCAAGCATACCGAAGCAAGTGCTCTGAAGTCAAACAGTGGAGCAGAGCATTTGGTCAGTAGTGGGATCTTGCTTTGTGGAGGAGCTGTTGGACTTACTTCTGTGCTGCGGTGCACAAAGTTGCGTGTGATGCGCAGCATGTGTGTGTACTCGGTCAGCTCCAGGAGGTTCTTCTGTAGCTTCTCCTTATTCCTGGTCACCTCGCTCAGCTCCACCTCCAGCCTCTGCAACTGCTCCTGGAGACAGCCATAAATAGAGTGTCAATTAGCAATGATAATATGGGATGTCCCAAATGGCACCCTATTCTCCATATAGTAAATACACTGAACAAAAATATAAAACGCAACATGCAACAATTTCAAGGATTTTACTGAGTTACAGTTTGTATAAGGGAATCAGTCAATTTAAATAAATTCATTAGGCCCTAATCTATGGATTTCACAGATATGCATCCTGTTGGTCACATATACCTCAGAAAAACAGTATCTGGTGTGACCACCATTTGCCTCACGCAGCAAGACACATCTCCTTCACATAGAGTTGATCAGGCTGGTAATTTTGGCCAGTGGAATGTTGTCCAAATGGATGTGCAAAGTTGCTGGATATTGGCGGGAAATGGAACACACTGTCGTACACGTTGATCCAAAGCATCCCAAACATGCTCAATGGGTGACATGTATGGAGAGTATGCAGGCCATGGACGAACTGGGACATTTTCAGCTTCCAGGAATTGTATATAGATCCTTGTGACATGGAGCAGTGCATTATCATGCTGAAACGTGATGGCGGCGGATGGCTGGCACGACAATGGGCCTCAGGATCACGTCACAGTATCTCTGTGTATTCAAATTGTCATCGATAAAATGCAATTGTGTTTGTTGTCCGTAACTTATGCCTGTCCATACCATAACCCCACCGCCACCATGGGGCACTCTGCTCACAATGTTGACATCAGCACGCCCATACAATACCATACACACGCTGTCTGCCCGGTACAGTTGAAACCGGGATTCATCTGTGAAGGGCACACCAGTGGCCAGCGTGCCCTGGTGGAGATTCCTGCAGTCAACATTCCAATTGCACGCTCCCTCAAAACTGTAGACATCTGTGGCATTGTGATGTGTGACAAAACTGCACATTTTAGAGTGGCCTTTTATTGTCCCCAGAACAAGGTGCTTCTTGATATGCCACAACTGTCAGGTGGATGGATTATCTTGGCAAAGGAGAAATGTTCACTAACAGGGACGTAAACAGCGAACCAACATTTAACATGTTGTGTTTATATTTTTGTTCAGTGTATATGGTGCCATTTGGGACAAATAAAATACTTAAATCTTATGAAAAAAAAGATTCAGAACATTTTAGAGAATGAGAGACAGGTAGAGTGTGCTAACCATTATAACCAGGATATGCTTGGGCTGGGGTGCAATCGGGTTCACTTCTCCCTCTGGAAGTGGGATGTCTGCTCTCTTGATTTCCCTTAGAAGGTACCCTGTCAAAGACGCAGTGAAGTCTTAGTACACAACACACAAACAGTCACTGAATCTATTTGTTTAAAATACTACATCTATAGCAAAAAGCTTAATCTGTTTTCCTTTAAAAACTATATAGTGTTTTTCATTGAATCTTAGTCTCTCTACTCTGCCTCACACTAATTCTCTCGCTTTTCGCTCAGGAACTCACATTCCTCTGAGAAACCTACCCCAACAGTCCTTGTACTTTCCTTTTTTGGGGGCCTAAATTTAATCTCCAAGCGTCTGCCTCCAATTAAGCCTGAGTTTAGATTCCTTTAAATGAGACTCATTGGCCAGGGCACAGTATCTCAGAACTGTACAGTGGTCATGTAATGGAGACTGGGATTTGTGCAGCAACTGTGTGAAAGTTAATGAGTTATTCAGGAGTGCATCAATGCCCATCACTTTTAAACAGGGGTGAAAGTAAACCTATACGGTCCAGTACAGCATCCCAGCAAAATAAATAGTGGGGGTACACCGTACCGTTAAAACATGAGCCTATCACAATAATTAACACAAAATGCCAAGAAAACTATTGGCTATCACACCATTATTTAACCTTACTGTATGTCAGTCGCATGAACATTTAGGTTGTATAAGATCCAAATTGCGTTGTGGTTTGGCGAGAACACTTACATTTTGCCAAGGCGGAGAAGAGTGGCCAAGACCGAGGCGCATGTGGACAGCAGTGGACGCATCAATTTGGGCCTAATGGCAGAATGTGATTACAATACACGTGTAGGTTTTGGGACAGATGTCTTTCCATTCATCAAATTGCGGGTGCACAGATTGGATGCTGGAATTATTTTGTGAGTGGAAGAACGTACACGGGGAGCCTACAGGAGCACCTGTTTGAAGTGATTGACAACCGTATGAACACATCATGGCTGGTTGTGTTCATGCTACATTAAAAGGTAATACATGTTAAAAGTTTTATGACAATACTTTACTAAGCCCACAGATCATATGAAATGAATAGAGATACTATATGCAATTCTATGATTACACCTGGGCTATAAAAAAAATTAAAATATGCCCGCACACACATAGGGAGTCCCGTACCGTAAGAAATTACATATACTTTCACCCCTGCTTTTAAGTTAGGAACAAACCAACCTGTTTTATCCTTACCTAGAATTCTCTCCATTTCCTCACATCGTTTTATCTCAGTGACAAACTTCCGCTGGAATAGGTTTACGCTGGGGTTGAGCTGAAACAGTAGGAGCATAGTCACATTGTTACTGTCACCACGAACACACACCTGTCTAAGCTGATATTGAATGGATTTTGCAAATAATTGCCAACATTCCACATTCTTTCTGATGCACAACCCTACAGGGCAAGTTGCAACATTTTGAGATGTCACTATGAACTCAAACTGGTTCAGACTTCTCACGATCCTATTAAAAATGTCAGTCAACAAGCACATCCATAATCTACTGTACTTGGTAAGGTTAGATATAGTCTGATTAATCAGGCTGTAATACACAATTAATTGGCATCTACAGACAAACATTTGTGCAAAATTGTGTAAATGTTGCTTACAAGCCAGAATGTTGAATGAAATTACATTGGAACTTACTCCACCGGTTGTCTATGCGGTAAGTCCTTCAGCTGCTCGAAATTTGAGACAAAATATCCACAGGAAAGTATTGCTTATGTAACCGATGTGAAATGGCTAGTTAGTTAGCGGTGGTGTGCGCTAATAGCGTTTCAATCAGTGACGTCACTCGCTCTGAGACCTGAAGTGGTTGTTCCGGGCCGCGGCTTTTGTGGCGCGATGGGTAACGATGCTTCGTGGAGTGTCAGTTGTTGATGTGTGCAAGGGTCCCTGGTTCGAGCCCGGGTTGGGGCGAAGAGAGGGACACTGTTACACTTAGGCAACTTTTTAGAAAGCTGTCAGTTCGGTTTGGAACCAAGGTAAATGTATTTTTATGTTGGATATTCGGTTTTCTATCGCCAAACATTGAACCAAGCATGCCATGACAATGAACATTGTATATTCTGAGTCAGGGGACGTTGGAGAACAATTCACCCTTTTTTTGTATTTGTCTTTCAATTAAAAAAAATAAAATGGGAAAAAGGGTTGGATTATTCTCCATACTCGTCTGATTCAGAATATACAATTTTCATGTACTGTTTGGTTCAATTGCTATTGACAAGAGAAAACTGAATTTCCAATATAAAACCATATACCTACTGGCTCTCTAAAAAGTCTGGTCAACAACACATTCCCCTGGACATTTGTCTACAATTTTGAGCAGCTGAAGGACATGCATTCACTACTGTAAATCGCTCTGGATGAGAGCGTCTGCTAAATGACTAAAATGTAAAATGTAAATGTCAAGTAGCCACAACAATGAGTTGAATCAGGTGTTTTTGTCCAGGGCTACAACAACAAAAAATGTGTGCTGTTGGGGGTACTCGAGGACCAGAGTTGGGAAACACTGATCTAAGCTATTTTATCAGGTCTGGTGTTAGGAACGCTCTAGCTGGCATTCTGCCTTCTCCCTACAGTTCTCAGACATCATTAGCTTCGCCCATGACTGCCTCATGCGAACTATAATTCCCACGCTGTGTTTAACATTTAGAAACGTCAAAAAATCATCGCTTGCGATATACCAATTTCGAAATATATGCACCTTATCTTTCATCGGCGAGAAAGAATCCTTAAAATAAAAAATATACACTTACTGTAGCAGCTTCGCACAGATCCATAAACTATGGGTGCCTCCATCCGACGAAACTAAACCAAGTTACCGCTTACACACAGGTGTTCAGAGCATGCTAGATAGCTAATTAGCACAGGTAAACAACGCTGTAACATGGAGATATGGTCATGTGGGAACACTAACCCTATCAAGGTGTGTATAAATGTTATCTTTAAAAATGATTTATATTTACATAAAATAAGTTCCTTATGCTTCCAAACCCGTAACGCAAATGGTGCATGTTAATGTTCAGACTGAGCGTCAGGGATCTTAACAAAACTCCCCCCTTCAAAAGACGCCTTCGTCCAATAACTCGTGTAATGTAATGCCTGGAACTGAGAGTCATGATCAAGGGCTAGGGTCGGGCAACATTCTACATACCTGATCATGTCTGACAGCTCACAATGCAACTGTACCATCAAAGAGAGATTAACTTTGACAGCTGCGCTAGTTACATGAGACTGTTTATTTGGGAAGCAATCAGTAAGTTAGTTACTTACGTCTCTGAATTCCACCAGACCCATTTCTCCCAGTTCGCTAATGCAGTCGTATGCCGATCCAGACTGCAGAAACATCTGGGCCAAACACATCTCTTCACTTCGGAACAACGAACCCATCTTGACAGCTTGCTCTTGTCCTTACAATACAACCGGCTAGTTAGCTTCAACTACAGCTAACTAACGTTAGTCTCGAGCGCAAACCACTTAACTGGGTAGGCTTATAAATGCGGGTTCCGGCGTCGTTGGAAGTAGCTACCTAGCATGCTAGCTAAAAAACTACTGATGAACATTCGCTTCAACACCGTGTCAATCATTGGCTAATCAGTGATACGTCTCGAGTCCAGTCTCAAGACGTTCCCGTCGAAGTGGTTGTTGAAGTCATCTTGCTGTAGCCATAACGTAGCTATCGATAGAGAACCAGAAGATCCTAGCTAGTAGGAGCTCTGTCACTTGGGCTAGCTAGCTCTGCTTCCGTGAACACTTCTCAATTTAGTTGTCGTAGTTAGCAGAAGCTACTGTTAGCTAACTGACACTAGAAACAATCATGTTTGGTAGCAAACTATGACTATAAGCACATTTAAACTTGAAACTTCAATAAAGACTACAGTAGCTCGTTTTATTAAACACTCTCGAAATCATGCGCACTTTGATATCGCGCTTGTAGGCAAGTTACAAATTCCACGTCATTTCATACAACTCTTGTGCGTGCTCTGGGGCGTATTCATTACGCAAATGATGTTGCAAAACGTTTCTTTAACAGAACGAAATGGGGCGGGACATACCTCATTTTGTCCAGTAGAAACTCTCGTTTTAGTTTTGCAACTGTTTAGACTAATGATTGCCTTCTCGGACGTCTGAAGCGAGAGGTTTTACTCCGCCCAAAGTCTGTCGATAAAATAAGACACAGAAGTGGTGAATTTTTGGATGGAGGTTAATGAGAAAGTGTCGAATTTGGTCAACAAAAAATGTAATTGCTAATTTGCTACGTAAGGCTTATTTGATCAACTATAGGTTGTGTAATGGTTAGGTTGTTACGAGTGCACTGATATAAGTTATGGATAAGTGGACTTATGTGGCATTTCGGCAACTTTGAAAGAAAAAATACTTTATTTCAGTTGCGCCTAATTATTGTTTTAACCTTTATTTTATCAGGGAGTCATACTGAGACCAAGGTATTTTTTTTACAGATGAGCCCTGAATTACACAAATTACAGAAAATACACACATCAAAATATAAATACAACATGCAGAAAGTAAAACACGGTCATAAATGTCTATGTCTTAAAAATATGTCGTTCTGGCCTTGAATAAGGCAGTTAACCCACTGTTCCATGGTAGGCTGTCATAATAAGAATTTGTTCTTAACTGACTTGCCTTGTTAAATAAGATAAATAAATAAAAAAACATTCATCAGTAATAAGGTCCCCAATCAGCTTTCTGAATTGCCCTAGAGGCACCAGAACATAAAATGTGAGAACATTTTGAAGATTGTTTCACAAATAAAGTGCAAGAAAGCTAAAAGCTGATTTACCTAACTCAGTAGAGACCAAAGGAATTTCCAGAGTTTGCAATCCTTGAGACTGGGTGTGGTAACTCCTATGTCTAAAGATTAGTAATGATGTTAGGTACAGTAGGACTTGTAAAAGGGCTTTAATAAATGAAAACATAGCAATATATCAACATACATGACATCAAAGAAGGCCAACCAACTATCTAGTAGAGAATGCAGTGATTTGTACAAAAATTGTCGCCCGTAATAAAGCACAGTGCGCAATGATAAACTGCATTTAACGGTTTTAATCAAGTGGCAGCTGCGTTCGTATAGATGATGTCGCCAAATAGGACCGATAGGAACATCGACTGAATAATCTACTTTCTAGTATTAAGCAAGAGGCAGGACCTATTCCTATAAAAGAAGCCCATTTTCATTCTCAGCTTCTTAACTAACTCATCCATATGCTTTTTAAAAGACAGCTTTTCATCTACCAGATGCCAAGATATTTGTAAGCATGGACACGATCAATATGGACACCATCCAAAGTACATATGCTTTAATCATCAGACTTGTTTCTATGCACTCTAGAGAACAACATCATCACGGATATAACCTGTTTTAGCATGGACATTGCCATTGAAGGGTTCCACCATTTTAAAGTAGTCAACTGGGTGGGGATTCCTATTAGTTGGGAGAAATCAGCTATAGAAGACGAAGAACATATCAACTCAGCAAAAAAAGAAACGTCCTCTCACTGTCAACTGCATTTATTTTCAGCAAACTTAACATGTGTAAATATTTGTATGAAAATAACAAGATTCAACAACAGACATGAACTGAACAATTTCCACAGACATGTGACTAACAGAAATTGAATAATGTGTCCCAGAACAAAGGGGGGGGGGGGGGGGGGGGTTCAAAATCAAAAGTAACAGTCAGTATCTGGTGTGGCCAACAGCTGCATTAAGTACTGCAGTACATCTCTTCCTCACGGACTGCACCAGATTTGCCAGTTCTTGCTGTGAGATGTTACCCCACTCTTCCACCAAGGCACCTGCAAGTTCCCAGACATTTCTGGGGGGAATGGCCCTAGCCCTCACCCTCCAATCCAACAGGTCCCAGATGTGCTCAATGGGATTGAGATCTGGGCTCTTCGCTGGCCATGGCAGAACACTGACATTCCTGTCTTGCAGGAAATCACGCACAGAACGAGCAGTATGGCTGGTGGCATTGAAATGCCAGAATGAGCCTGCAGGAAGGGTACCACATGAGGGAGGAGGATGGCTTCTCTGTAACGCACAGTGTTGAGATTGCCTGCAATGACAACAAGCTCAGTCCGATGATGCTGTGACACACCGCCCCAGACCATGACAGACCATCAACCTCCAAATTGACCCCGCTCCAGAGTGCAGGCCTCGGTGTAATGCTCCTTCCTTCGACGATAAACACAAATCCGACCATCAGCCCTGGTGAGACAAAACCGCGACTCGTCAGTGAAGAGCACTTTTTGCCCGTCCTGTCTGGTCCAGCGACGGTGGGTTTGTGCCCATAGGCGACGTTGTTGCCCGTGATGTCTGGTGAGGACCTGCCTTACAACAGGCCTACAAGCCCTCAGTCCAGCCTCTCTCAGCCTATTGCGGACAGTCTGAGCACTGAGAGAGGGATTGTGCCTTCCTGGTATAACTCGGGCAGTTATTGTTGCCATTATGTACCTGTCTCGCAGGTGTGATGTTCGGATGTTCGGATCCTGTGCAGTTGTTGTTACACGTGGTCTGCCACTGCGAGGACGATCAGCTGTCCGCCCTGTCTCCCTGTAGCGCTGTCTTAGGTGTCTCACAGCACGGACATTGCAATTTATTGCCCTGGCCACATCTGTAGTCCTCATGCCTCCTTGCAGCATGACTAAGGCACGTTCACGCAGTTGAGCAGGGACCCTGGACATCTTTCTTTTGGTGTTTTTCAGAGTCAGTAGAAAGGCCTCTTTAGTGTCCTAAGTTTTCATAACTGTTACCTTAATTGCCTACTGTCTGTAAGCTGTTAGTATCTTAACGACCGTTCCACAGGTGTATGTTCATTAATTGTTTATGGTTCATTGAACAAGCATGGGAAACAGGGTTTAAACCCTTTACAATGAAGATTTGTGAAGTTATTTGGATTTTTACGAATTATCTTTGAAAGACAGGGTCCTGAAAAAGGGACGTTTCTTTTTTTTGCTGAGTTTAGTACTTTAAAATGGAGATCATCACCTGCAAAACACCAGTCTCAACGTCAACAGTGAAGAGGCGATTCCGGGATGCCGGCTTTCTAGGCAGAGTTGCAAAGAAAAAGCCATATCTCAGACTGGCCAATAAAAATAAAAGATTAAGATGGGGAAAAAGAACAGAGACACTGGACAGAGGAACTCTGCCTAGAAGGCCAGCATCATGGAGTTGCCGCTTCACTGTTGACGTTGAGACTGGTGTTTTGCGGGTACTATATCATGAAGCTGCCAGTTGAGGACTTGTGAGGCGTCTGTTTCTCGAAGTAGACACTCTGATGTACTTGTCCTCTTGCTCAGTTGTGCACCGGGGCTTCCCACTCCTCTTTCTATTCTGGTTAGAGCCAGTTTGCGCTGTTCTGTGATGGGAGTAGTACACAGCGTTGTACGAGATCTTCAGTTTCTTGGCAATTTCTCGCATGGAATAGCCTTCATTTCTCAGAACAAGAATAGACTGATGAGTTTCAGAAGAAAGTTAATTGATTCTGGCCATTTTGAGCCTGTAATCAAACCCACAAATGCTGATGCTCCAGATACTCAACTAGTCTAAAGAAGGCCAGTTTTATTGCTTCTTTAATCAGGACAACAGTTTTCAGCTGTGCTAACATAATTGCAAAAGGGTTTTCTAATGATCAATTAGCCTTATTAAATGATAAACTTGGATTAGCTCACACAACGTGCCATTGGAACACAGGAGTGATGGTTGCTGATAATGGGCCTCTGTACGCCTATGTAGGTATTCCATTAAAAATAATCTTAAATTTGGACTCATCAGACTTGTGTTTCTTGGCCCAAGCAAGTCTCTTCTTATTGGTGTCCTTTAGTAGTGGTTTCTTTGCAGCAATTTGACCATGAAGGCCTGATTCACGCAGTCTCCTCTGAACAGTTAATGTTGAGATGTGTCTGTTAATTGAACTCTGTGAAGCATTTATTTGGGCTGCAATCTGAGGTGCAGTTAACTTATCCACTGCAGCAGGTAACTCTGGGTCTTCCTTTCCTGTGGTAGTCCTCATGAGAGCCAGTTTATCATAGCGCTTGATGGTTTTTGCAACTGCACTTGAAGAAATATTCAAAGTTTTTCTGGATTGACTGACCTTCATGTCTTAAAGTAATGATGGACTGTTGTTTTTCTTTGCTTATTTGAGCTGTTCTTGCCATAATATGGACATGGTCTTTTACCAAATAGGGCTATCTTCTGTATACCATCCCTACCTTGTCACAACACAACTTATTGGCTAAAATGCATTAGGAAGGAAATCAATTCCACAAATTAACTTTTAACAAGGCACACCTGTTAATTGAAATGCATTCCAGGTGACTACCTCATGAAGCTGGTTGATAGAATGCCAAGAGTGTGCCAAGCTGTCAAGGCAAAAGGTGGCTACTTTGAAGAATCTGAAGTATAGAACATGATTCCATGTGTTATTTCACAGTTTTGATGTTTTCATAATTTGTCTCCAATGTAGAAAATAGTAAAAATAAAGAAACCCTTGAATGAGTGGTGTGTCCAAACTTTTCACTGGAGATTATTTCATTTTCAAATAACCAAAAGTGAGAGGTTGTGATCTGAAGAAAGGGAAAAAGGCCATTCTTGAACATGCGGTGAGAAATTCTTACTAATCTGCTAGAGAACCAGTTTAGATTTAAGTATAACTTTTGTTTGACTAAAGCCTTTAGTGAGAGATTTAATGCTTTAATATTTAATCATTTCTGCCCTCCGAATTCATATTCATTATATAAATAGGCCCATTTAATTTTGTCTGGCTTGACATTCAAAATAAAATGGAATATTTTTTGCTCATATAATAACATAAAAAAACATGCTAGGTGTAAGCAAGGCCATAGGCAAATAGGTAAACTGGGATAGGACTAAAATGTTAAATCAGGTGATTTTTCCACAAATAGACAGATATTTTCCTTTCCATGGTAGCAAGAGCTTATCTATTTTTGTTAACTTTTTATAAAAATGTATTGTAGTGAGATAATTTCTTTTGGGATATGAATACCGAGTATGTCCACTTCACCATCATACCATTTTATTTGAAAACACATGAATGTAAAAGTTGTATTTTTTTATGATCTAATACATAACATAGTACACTTATCGGAATGTTGTTGTAATCCAGAAAGGTTTGAATAGTTGTCTAGATCATCTATGAGGCTGTGGAGGGACATTTGCCTTTTTGGCAACCTACCCTGTGAGAGGGAATATCATCATATATTTCATCAAATCTGACTAACCCAGTGCATTGCTTGCTATGAATTCTATTGGAGGGTGTTTGCATGTTTATGTAAAAATACACACCCCTGACTCTCACACAAAACCTATACACATTCCCATACAGTGCAATCGGGAAAGTATTCTGACCCCTTCACTTTTTCCACATTTTGTTACATTACAGCCTTATTCTAAATTGTATTAAATAAACATTTCCTCAATCTACACACAATAACTCACAATGACAAAGTCAAAACAGGTTTTTAGAAATGTTTGCAAATGTATTAAAAATATTTACCTAAGTATTCAGACCCTTTGCTATGAGAATCAAAATTTAGCTCAGGTGCATCCTGTTTCCATTGATCAACCTTGAGATGTTTCTACAACTTGGAGTCCACCTGTCGTAAATTCAATTGATTGGACATGATTTGTAAAAGCACACACCTGTCTATATAAGGTCCTACAGTTGACAGTGCATGTCAGAGCAAAAAACAAGCTATGAGGTTGAAGGAATTGTCCGTAGAGCACCGAGACAGGATTGTGTCGAGGCACAGATCTGGGGAAGGGTACCAAAATATTTATGCAGCATTGAAGATCCCCAAGAACACAGTGGCCTCCGTCATTCTTAAATGGAAGATATTTGGAACCACCAAGACTCTTCCTAGAGCTGGCTGCCCCGCCAAACCAAGCAATCGGGGGAGAAGGGCCTTGGTCAGGGAGATGGCCAAGAACCCGATGGTCACTCTGACGGAGCTCCAGAGTTCCTCTGTGGAGATGAGAGAACCTTCCAGAAAAACAACCATCTCTGCTTTATTCCACCAATCAGGCCTTTATGGTAGAGTGGCCAGACGGAAGCCACTCCTCAGTAAAAGGCACATGACAGCCCACTTGGAGTTTGCCAAAAGGCACCTAAAGGACTCTCAGACCATGAAAACCAAGAATGAACACTTTGGCCTGTATGCCAAGCATCACATCTGGAGGAAACCAGGCACCGCTCATCACCTGGCCAATACCATCCCTACGGTGAAGCATGGTGGTGGCAGCATCATGCTGTGGGGATGTTTTTCAGTGGCAGGGACTGGGAGACTAGTCAGGATCGAGGGAAAGGTGAATGGAGCAAAGTACAGAGAGATCCTTGATGAAAACCTGCTGCAGAGCGCTCAGGACCTTAAACTGGGGCTAAGGTTAATCTTCCAACAGGACAATGATCCTAAGCACACAGCCAAGACAACGCAGGAGTGGCTTCGGGACAAGTCTCTGAATGTCCTTGAGTGGCCCAGCCAGAGTCTGGACTTGAACCCGATCGAACATCTCTGAGACCTGAAAATAGCTGTGCAAAGACGCTCCCCATCCAACCTGACAGAGCTTGAGAGGATCTGTAGAGAAGAATGGAAGCAACTCCCCAAATACAGATGTGCCAACCTTGTAGCGTCATACCCAAGAAGACTCGAGGCTGTAATTGCTGCCAAAGGTGCTTCAACAAACTACTGAGTAAAAAGAGTCTGAATAATTATGGCTGTAACGTAACAAAATGTGGAAAAAGTGAAGGGGTCTGAATACTTCCAAATGCACTGTACACTACATATGCACCTACACACACACACACACACTTCTGCAGTCATCATATGTTGCTGCTACTCTGTTCTTTATTTTACTCTTTATCATCTATCCTGATGCCGAGTCACTTTGCCCTGCCTTCATTTGCATATCTACCTGAAATACTGTACCTCATACCCCTGCACATTGATCTGGTACTGGTATTCCCTGTATATCGCTCCATTCTTGTGTATTTTACTCCTCGAGTTACAATTTTTTACAATTTGTTACCATTATTTTATTTTTTACTCTGCATCGTTGGGAAGGGCTGGTATGCAAGCATTTCACAGTAAAGTCTACACCCATTGTATTCGACGCATGTGACAAATAAGAATGTGATCTGATTTATCCCAGGCCAGATTCACATTTCAAGCCTAAATCAAAAATTATATTTTCCAAAAGGTAACAAAAATATCAAAATACAGTCAACTTGATCATTTACATTCTTACAAACCATGAAAAAAACCCTGCTGAACATGTTCGAACTTACCACCTGAAAATGACTTACTTACTGGCTGTTTACTAGCTCAATAACAATATGTTCATCCATTATCTTTCAGCAGGATCAAGAAAATTCAAGCCATTAGACAGTCATGGTCAAGGTGGGTTGCCCACGTCAAGAACTAGGGCATGTCAGTATGTCTACTATTGCGCTATTTCTCAAATTCATGGGTTTAGAGAGAAGCACTTCTCCATGCCTGTCGGATCTGTTTCCATGGAGTCCCGAGAACGGAGGCAGCGATGAAGAAAAACACCAAGATGAGGCCCTTGGCCAGAGACAGGGAGTACGACTCACCTGGAGGTAGAGGGGTGGAGGGAAAGAGTTAATCCTACTGTCATCATCCATTTAGCATATTTAATTAGTCACATTTTGGGACAGCAGTCTCACCTGTATAATACCTGGTGAGGGGGAAGGCAAGCTGGGGCCAGCACACATCGTTCCTGTCGCAGTCATACTCAGTAAAGTTCATCTGAAACCTGAAGGACACCAGGGCAGAACCACATCAGAGTCTTATTCACTGCACTTATCAACTGTTCAACATAGTCAGGAAACCTTATACTGAGACTATATTTCAATTCTCAGGGCTTTAGCCTTTCAGGGGTCACCTGGTTTTGGCTGGTCCTGTGTTGATGGAGATATCAGTGAAGGTGATGGAGGAGGTGACAGGAAAAGTCTGAATCCCAGTCAGCTCCAGACAGGGGTCACCTCCTCCACACTCAAACTTCCAAGTGGACACATGGTCACTGTGGAGAGGTAACACTCACATCAACGACAGTGGAGTAAACAAGGAGGACTTTATTCAATCACACATCCAATCAATGCATTGTAATGGGCCCTTCCTGAGTATGAACAGAAGGTCAGCACAGACAGAAAGGAAAGATGTTTGTGATGGCAATGGACAGTGTTGTAGGCTGTTGCCACATACCTGACTTCCACTGCTTGTATCTCCCGCTGAGGCAACCCCCCCACCACCCCTGTCACAATGCTCCTAACGTGGATGTGCCGGTGGGAGGGAATCCCAGAACATATTCCAATACCACCACCCACAGGCTGGTTGGAGTTCAGTTCTACAACTGTTGGTTATTCAGTGTGTTGAACACAGAAGTGGAATTGAAGCAAGCAACAAAACCAAAATAATGAATTAATAAGGTGAATATTTTGGCTAATATTTAGATGAATTTAACAGTTAAAGTTTGAAAGGTTTCTACTCACAGCTAATGTTCAACCAGTCAGTCAGGTTCAGAACATCTGGGTCTCCATTCCTCGCTATGTGTGTTGCTGTGCTCAGTGCCCTCTGAAGAGAGGCCACATTCTGACTAGCAGAGGTAAAACATTTTTAAAAAGGAGGTCAAACATTTTACAGGAGACATGGATCCTTTCCATTTGCAGGCATGCAGCTGTAATTTTATCAACTCCAGCAATGCTATTTATCTGTGTGTGTGTGTGTTTCTAAGTTGTATTGTCACATGCACAGGATACAGTATGTGTAAAACAGTACCGGACACACTCTTTTTACACGACTTCGATACAAATAGATTTTCGTAGCAGGTTAGGAGAGCATTTTCATTAACCCTAACCCTTTTCCTAACCTTAACCTCAGTCTCCTAACCTGCTACGTTAATTCTCCTAACCTGCTACGAAAAAGTCACTTCAGTATGGAAGTGGCATGAAAATCGTTTTTTTGTGTATCCAGTGACTCACCTGAGCAGGCTACATTGGGTCAGGTTCTGTAGGCTCACAGGTAACAGACATCCTGCAGTTGAGTTCTCCCCAAATAGTACTATTCTCCCCTCAGAGGCACACAGTCCACTGCTTACTGAAAACAGAAATAGAAAAACATGAATACCCATACACTAACAGGCCACAAGCCATCCAACAGCTGTAACTGCTGGTTCTCACAATCGTCTAATCGAAGTGCCTAAGCTAAAAGATGTAATATATTTTTGATGTGTAGAGTTAAATAATTGAGACCTTTCATAGCCGTTGATTTTCCAGTGCACTATCCATGGTACAAAGACGACCGTTACCTGGCTTCCAAAGATTGACTGGGGTCCTCTGTATGACTGTTCCATTCTCCAAGGTGTCCACAATCCCACCAATCACAGGCCTGCCCACCTGGTAACCTGAGAGATTACACAAGGCTTTGTCTGTAAATCAGTGAAACTAGTCTCATCTTTCTATGTTGCACATTAAGATCCCCATTATGAAACGCTTAGAAGAAGTGTATTAGGTTACACAAACCTGGGTTCCCCGAGTTGGGCTGAGCCAAAGCATCTCCATTCAGAAACACAACTGAATACCTGGCTGTCAAACCCACTGTGAGAGGAAGAGAAACTACAAACACATAAAAGCAGGACAATTATCTGTTAATCATTGACAAATACAACGTCAGCGTTGATAAGGATAATTAATGATACTACAAATACCCAGTAATGCCCAGCATGTAAAAACTAAAAGAAAGAGGCCCTTACCACTAGCAGAAAGGACATTCCCAAGTGTGCGGGTTAGTGTGATATTTGTGAGACCATTCCCTTTCCAGAAGAATTTGTAATCCAAGGCCAAGGTCACATTTTCACACAGCAGTCTGCCGTCTTCAGCCACAGGACTCGCGACAAAGGGCCTCAGATCAACAGCCATTTTATCCATGACATCCACTGTGACCACACCTGAAATGTTTTCCCCAATGAGCACACAAAGCAAATCAATCAGAAAGAGTAGAAAAAGTAAGTCATTGTTCTGATCATAGAGAGAGAGACGTACCCCCTTGGCCATCCCTGACTTGCACCCTCAGCTCAGTTGGTGTCGTCTGTAAGGGGGGTCCAGTTGGGCAGGACAGGAGACTGGTCACACACTGCGCTTGGAAGTTTTTCAAAAATGCCACAGGGGCATTATTTACACACTGGCCAACCAGGGAGTTCTGAGGAATTAAGACATAAATTAGACATATCAGATGGTATAGAAGACAAAACACTTTGCTTTGAGCCACAGAGACTTCTGACTGTACATTTACAAACACACAGTTTAGAGAGAGAGAAAGAGAGAGAGAGAGAGAGAGAGAGAGAGAGAGAGAGACCTGGTTACTGTCACCCCACACCAGTCTGATGTGACCCATTCTGATCATCAGAGGACAGTCATGACAAGAGCATATAACTAGCTACATCTATGGGCTTTTTTTCCTATTGTGTGTAATGTGCAATAGCCCATATGTATTGGATAACGGCACAATCATTTGGGCTTCGGCTCATTAAATGTTGTTAACTTCTATGGGCTACGTGGGATGCTAGCGTCCCACCTGCGGGACACAGCCAGTGAAATATCAGGGCGGCAAATTCAAAACAACAAAATGTCATAATTCTAATTTCTCAAATATACAACTATTTTACACCATTTTAAAGATACACCTCTGTTAATCCAACCACATTGTCCGATTTTCAAAAAAGCTTTAAGGCGAAAGCATAAAGTTAGATTATGTTAGGACAGTGCCAACACAAGAAAAACCACAGAGAATCAGACACACAAGTCTAACCTGAGGAATGGTGAAATACTGATCACTTATGGTAAAAATGGGATCCCCCTGCTGGTAGATATGGGTGGGCAGTGGAGCTGACAGCACTGGCCTTTGGAAAGATGGCCTGGGCTTTGGTGTGCTGGAGCACGTATAGAAGAAGGCACAACACATATTAGGTTGATGCGGTAAAGGAGATATAGCAAACACAAAAACTCTATCAATTAAGATTGAAGTCTATGTTTATGACAACTGGATTTAGACGGTGTCTCACATTGTGTCCCCTTCATAAAAGAGTCCAAGGAAGGGATTGTTTTCAGGCAGGGAGATGACACAGAGAAATGGAAACCAATCGGGGGCATTTTCAGCAGACTGTGCAATGCACAGGTAATCAGGAACTGGAGAAACTTCCCCTCCAAAGGGCCCCGAAAGACACTGGCCCTGAAACAGCTTCAGGGCTTCGGGGGAACAGTCCTGGGGAGACACATGACAGAAACACCATTACCTGATGGACAGACAAAGAGAATCAAAATGTCTACTCTAGCCACAGAGCAAGCAGATTAGTATTTGTAACGATGGATGCAAATACCTTGTCACAGCAGCATCGCACATCACAGGCTCCCACAGTGAGGTCGCAGGGACAGGAGCCCAGGGGCCGGTACACTTGGTTGGGAATTACTGTTTTGTTGTCTGACAAAAATGAAAAAGCACTATTAAAAAGGGGGACAACCAGACAAACAAAATATCCCTTGGATTGATTAAAGATACCTACTTTAAAAAAAGAGCCAGACTTACCAGACACAGGTTCAGTGGGAAACACCTGGGCATAGATCCTAGCCTGGATTAGCAGTGAGGCCTGAGGTGCGTTCCCCAGACAGGCAGACACACGTAGAGTCTCCAGCACACACAGTGGCTCAGGACAGCAGTCTGTGTCATTATTATTACGACACAGGAGCAGGCTGCGGTTCAGACTCAGCTGCACTCGCACTGTAGTCTGCCACACAGGGAAAGAGAGAGGTTGCAGGGAGACAGCAATTAAGTGGCAAGAGTAATATCCATGAAGAAAGTTCTGAATGGTGTCAATCGTTTGGTGTCTTTGTGTGTAGACAAGACAATTTGGTTGCTAACAAAATAGTTTATGTCTACTTAAAGCATGAAAAAGCAGCCCACTTGTGTGGTATGTGGTGCTGCTAAAAGGCCAGGAAGAGGTAGCAGTCATTTTTGGTAGCAGTGGTCAGGGGGGACTCTCGTGCTGAAAAACAGCTCCTGATGAGAGCAATATGTCACACACTTACCTTGCCCACCAACTCCTGTGTGAGAACCCACTGCGTCAGATCGTCTGAGCATGATGGGGTAGGAAGGCGACCTGTCAAAATAAATCCACAAAATGCATGTTGTTGCTTACAAAACCCATGCCATGGACAATGACAAGTGCTCATTGACAACACCATGCAAGTAGCTTATTTACCTGAGGCATTGGAGAGCGATAGAGAGCTCAGGATCAGGGATATGCCAGATGTGTTTCCAAGCAAGAAAGCAGACAATCTAGGTCCAGATGTGACGAGATACGACGGCTGAAAAACTAGAAAAAGGATTGCTTGATGTTAGCTAAAGTTATCTAGCCTTAGGGCCACACATCATGTTAGTTGATTGATTGATGGAAAAAGTATGAGAGTTGAATGACTTACCGACATTGCTCTTTGCATCCGTAATCAAAACAATCAGAAGAATGTATGCACATCGACATAAAACACGTGCAGAAAGTATATTAGCCATCGCTGAAAATATCGGTTCACCAGGGAGTCGCCATTTTTACGAAGTGTTGTAGATGTGTCTTGCTATGGCAACGACATATCAACCAATCACAGCTTATACGATGACTTGCTCTCTCGTGCTCCGTAGAGGGCATGCTACTGTTCAGACAGCCAACAGCGACGCTTGTGGAGCCGAGTGTGTACTACAAAAACAGACAAACAATCATGCAACTGTTAAAGAAAGCTAACTTCTTGAAGCCAACAATGTTGCAACATGCAACATTATATATAATCTCTGCATGCACTCAAATTAATTTGCAACACAACATGAAAACAAAAGCATAATGTTGCAAAGATGATCTGTTGAGCCAATGTATAATCCTATACACTAGATGGCGGCAATTCATCGTACACTGTTCTGTAACGACAGCTCCAATAGTAGAGTTAAAATGACAAGGAGAAACACAAGGAAGCATGTCCTCTTTCTTTCCAGGGATAGGTTTGAGGCAAAAACATTAGGAATTAGCAAACAATAGTGACTGTTGGATCAGTCGAAGATCAAATGAAAGCTGTACTAGACTGTCTGGTCACTGAGGATAAAATACCCACAGATGTCAGCACTACTTTGAAGCTCTTCATAAACAACCTTGATGAGTGCTCAAGGTAAATCTGGTTGGGAAGTGCCTAATGTGCTTTCTCTGGCAGTTGTAGGGAAGTGCATGTGTAGCCTCACCTGTGTATGAATGATGTACTACTGCTTCTGCCAAAAGATCTGGGATTTTGTGGCACAGGCAGTATGTGGTAGTGCAATGACTAGAACGAACTGCAAAAATCACTGAAGCTGGAGACTCATATCTCCCTCACTAGCTTTAAGCACCAGCTGTCAGAGCATCTCACAGATCACTGCACATGTACATAGCCCATCTGTAAATAGCCCATCCAACTACCTCATCCCCATACTGTATTTATTTATCTTGCTCCTTTGCACCCCAGTATCTCTACTTGCACGTTAATCTTATGCACATCGATCACTCCAGTGTTTAATTGGTATATTGTAATTACTTCGCCACCATGGCCTATTTGTTGCCTTACCTCCCTTATCTTACCTCATTTGCACACACTGTATATATACTTTTTCTACTGTATTATTGACTGTATGATTGTTTATTCCATGTGTAACTCTGTGTTGTTGTATGTGTCGAACTGCTTTGCTTTATCTTGGCCAGGTCGCAGTTGTAAATGAGAACATGTTCTCAATTAGCTTACCTGGTTAAATAAAGGTAAAATAAAATAAAAAATGTTTTACCCCATAACCACAAGGTTGCTGGTTCAAGCTCTGCAGTGACTGTTCTCATTCAATCACTATGTTGGTGGCAGCAGTGGTATATTCTCTGCGGTCTCTGAGTGACTGGTTCAAGCCCAACACTGACTGTTCCTACCATCTTGTTACACATTCATTGTTTACCGTTTGTGTCACTGTCTCTTGCTGGCATCACATGTTGTCTGTCTCTGCACAGGAGCAGCATAAAGCGATGCAAAGAGTGCAGTCTGGAGGAGGCAGGCTAGCTGCTGAGGAAGATCCCAGAGAAGCAGCCCCAGTGTTTGGAGGAGAAGCACTACTGATCAGGCTCCTCGTCGCCATACAGATGTAGATGTTTAACATCTCCATTGCAAATTAGACCAGGTCCAGAACAAGCTCTATCCTCCAGAAGTTGTTTTCATTTTTAAACTAATGTTTTATTTATACATTTTTCCCAGATGTTTTTCCCCACAGCAGATACAAACATACACAGACACACACAAACAACAACTACATCTCATCTGCCGAGTCCTGCATTCTCACACCCCCATCCCTAGTGCCTGCATTATTATTATAATATATTTTATTTACCTTTATTTAACTAGGCAATTATTGATTTTCACATGGCCTTAAATTGTACCAATTCATTTTTCTCGGTCGCCCATGCTATTTCAAAAATAAATCATTAGATTTTTCCATGGTGATGTTTTCAATGCTCAGTATTAACTCATTTTCTATCCTGAATATGTGTTTGATCATGTCATTACAGATGTTTCAACATCTGGCGAAAGTCAACCACTTGCGGGTTTTTAGAGAGATCCAACCCTGTTTGTTCACTATAGTGGAAAATGATCAGGTAGGTGTCTTATTGTTCTAAAAATAATCCATGGTTAGAAGTATTCTTTAGCAATGCAGTAATGTTTCAGCAGTGCAGTAATGTTTACTTCTTTCATCACATTCCCAGTAGGTCAGAAGTTCACATACACTCAATTAGTATTTGGTAGCATTGCCTTTAAATTGTTTTAACTTGGGTCAAACGTTTCGGGTAGCCTTCCACAAGCTTCCCACAATAAGTTGGGTGAATTTTGGCCCATTTCTCCTGACAGAGCTGGTGTAACTGAGTCAGGTTTTTAGACCTCCTTGCTCGCACATGCTTTTTCAGTTCTGCCCACAAATTTTCTATAAGATTGAGGTCAGGGCTTTGTGATGGCCACTCCAATACCTTGACTTTGTTGTCCTTAAGCCATTTTGCCACAACTTTGGAAGTATGCTTGGGGTCATTGTCTATTTGGAAAACCCATTTGCGACTAAGCTTTAACTTCCTGACTGATGTCTTGAGATGTTGCTTCAATATATTATATTTATATTCAATATATTATATAGAATATATTCAATATATTCACATACTTTTCCATCTTCATGATGCCATCTATTTTGGGAAGTGTACCAGTCCCTCCTGCAGCAAAGCACCCCCACAACATGATGCTGCCACCCCCGTGCTTCACGGTTGGGATGGTGTTCTTCGGCTTGCAAGCCTCCCCTTTTTTCCTCCAAACATAACAATGGTCATTATTGCCAAACAGTTCTATGTTTTGTTTCATCAGACCAGAGGACATTTCTCCAAAAAGTACAATCTTTGTCCCCATGTGCAGTTGCAAACTGTAGTCTGGCTTTTTTATGTTGGTTTTGGAGCAGTGGCTTCTTCCTTGCTGAGCGGCTTTTCAGGTTATGTCGATATAGGACTCATTTTACTGTGGATATAGATACTTTTGTACCTGTTTCCTCCAGCATCTTCACAAGGTCCTTTGATGTTGTTCTGGGATTGATTTGCACTTTTCGCAGCAAAGTACGTTCATCTCTAGGAGACAGAACGCGTCTCCTTCGTGAGCGGTATGACGGCTGCGTGATCCCATGGTGTTTATACTTGTGTACTATTGTTTGTACAGATGAACGTGGTACCTTCAGGCGTTTGGAAATTGCTCCCAAGGATGAACCAGACTTGTGGAGGCCTACAATTTTTTTTCTGTGGTCTTAGCTGAATTCTTTTGATTTTCTCATGATGTCAAGCGAAGAGGCACTGATTCTGATGGTAGGCCTTGAAATACATCCATAGGTACACCTCCAATTGACTCAAATGATGTCAACTAGCCTATCAGAAGCTTCTAAAGCCATGACATAATTGTCTGTAATTTTCCAAGCTGTTTAAAGGCACAGTCAACTTAGTGTATGTTAATGTTGTTGATCCATCCTCAGTTTTCTCTTATCACAGCCAATAAACTCTGTAACTGTTTTAAAGTCACAATTGGCCTCATGGTGAAATCCCTGAGTGGTTTCCTTCCTCTCAGGCAACTGAGTTATGAAGGACGTCTTTATCTTTGTAGCGACTTGGTTTATTGATACACCATCCAAAGTGTAATTAATAACCACTGTCATGACGTGGCCCTTTCTGGGTGTAGATCGTGGCTTCTCAATCTCTCCTACACCCACGTTCTGTTATCTCAGGTCGTAAATTCCTGGCGGAGACTCTCTTCCTCTTTTCATGCAGAGAGTGAGACCACAGAGTGAACAAAGGATTTCACGTGGCCGAACTCCTAAATCCCCAAAATGGGAAAATGAAACTATATGTCCACTTGTGAGAATGTGGGAAGGGTCCGTGGACACTTAAGGGACAGTTATGTCAAGTGTGCTTCATTTGGTGACCTCACAAAGGACAGGAAACACACATAACTATATCTCTGAATGTGTACATTTCTCAATTATGGTGTTTGCATCTAATTCTTGTATTAAATGAATGAGCAAAGAGGAAACTATTTGTGAAATGATGTAATGTGATGTTAACCTTTAATGTTGAGAGAATTGTATTCCCTGTAAAGTTTAACTAGTCAGCGGCTACGCCCCCGTGAGCACAGACATGATCTGCCGTAATGGAACCACCTTTTCTACTGTTACGAATAAAAGCCCCTCCTAAGAAAATCCTCTTCAGACTAAGCAAACCCACAGTGTGAGCTGTGATTGCGAATAGTTAAGACCACGCATACCTCGGTGTAAGCTGAGGTGGCACAGGTTATTGAATTCCTAACCATACCACGTGGAGCATTGACTACATTGCGGGAAATGGTTAAACTCTGACTATCGATCCCTACAGAATAAGAGCAAATCTTAGATACTAACAACAATGACATATGCCGTAAATATATACTTGAAATTATTCTCGAATGAGCGGCAGTTCATGTGCGAAAGATTAGCATTTCAATGTATATGATTATAGACTGTGTAATGAATCCATTTTGTCTTTCCCGCTCTCTCTGTCCACACCCCTTCCCTTTGTCCACCAAGCCGTCATATCGGTTTAGCCCACTAGTGAATCTTCACTATCATTGTTAGTAACCAATATCTACTGTTTCTTTGTTTATGCGTTTCTGTGATTATTTAGTTAGTTAGTAAATAAATGATTATTTTTACCCGTCTATCAATAGGTGCCCTTCTTTGTGAGCCATTGGAAAATCTTCCTGGTCTTTGGGGTTGAATCTGTGTTTAAAATTCACTGCTCGACTGAGGGACCTTATAGATAATTGTATGTATGGGGTACAGAGATGAGGTAGTCATTCAAAAATCCTGTTAAACACTATTATTGCACACAGAGTGAGTCCGTGCAACTTATTATGTCACTTGTTTGCATATTTTTACTTTTTAACTTATTTATGCTAATCATAACAAAGGAGTTGAATACTTATTCACTCAAGGCTTTTCAATTTACATTAACTAGTAAAAAAATTGACAAACATCAATCCAGTTTGACGTTATGGGATATTGCGTGTAGGCCAGTGACAAAATATCTAAATTTAATACATGGTAAATTCAGGCTGTAACACAAAATGTGGAAAAAATCAAGAGGGTATGAATAATTTCTGAAGGCACTGTACATGCACGTTACCTACCACCAACACAGATGAGATGCACAGCCATAGGGATACTCAAGTACAGGTCAGTTAGCATTCTGTCTAATTTTGTCTTTCCCCCTCCTCTCCCCCAGGTGTGTGCAGTCAACACCTACAGGCCCTGGTGCGGGGCTCTGGGCTGAGGGTGGTTGCGCTGCAGTTTACCCAGGCTGTGGCTATGCTGTCCCTGACCCTTCTCAGCTCCCACTGCTGGACCATGAGGAACGCTGCCCTACTGTAAGACCTCCTCTCCTCTCACAACTGTAATGCACACACTGTCAACATAGTCAAATCTCACATTTCAGTGTCATTTGTATTGTCTGAAACTGTCCAAATCAAAAATGTAATTATATAGACCGGGCAAAAATTAGGCCCACTTGAGTGGTCTGCTCCAATTTCTTTCATGTAGCTATCAGACATGCATGTTAAATTATTGATTTGTTATTGTGCGCCCTCTGACTGAACCCTTTCTCATGCACAGGCGCTCTGTGCTCCAGGATGCTGGGTCAGTGCTCTGGGGGTGAGGAGGACTCCAGCAGCATGGCATGTCTTCCCCCTGCCTTCTTCATCCAGTACCCCGCCTTGCAGCCCTTCCTCCTGCGGGAGTTGAGGGGGGCGGCAGGGAACTTGCACGGTCCCATAGAGGAGGCCCAGCTCCGCCTGTACCCCTCCCTCTACCCTGTCCTTTTCCTCCTGGCCAAACTCCAGCGAGGGGTCCAAGACCAAACAGGGGGATTACTGTTTTCATGTCATTATTACATTTCCTCAAAGAGACAAGCAAAATGATCCCTACTCAAAGAAACAGGTGATTTTGTACACCACCGTTCACAAGTTTGGGGTCACTTAGAAATGTCATTGTTTTTGAAAGAAAAGCAATTTTTTGTCCATTAAAATAACATCAAATTGATCAGAAATACAGTGTAGACGTTGTTAATGTTGTAAATGACTATTGTAGCTGGAAACGGCAGATAGACTGATGAGTTTCAGAAGATAGTTCTTTGTTTTTGGCCATTTTGAACCTGTAATCGAACCCACAAATGCTGATGCTCCAGATACTCAACTAGTCTAAAGAAGGCCAGTTTTATTGCTTCTTTAATCAGGACAACAGTTTTCAGCTGTGCTAACATAATTGCAAAAGGGCTTTCTAATGATCAATTAGCCTTTTAAAATGATAAACTTGGATTAGTTAACACAACGTGCCATTGGAACACAGGAGCGATGGTTGCTGATAATGGGCCTCTGTCTGCCTATGTAGATATTCCATTAAAAATCTGCCGTTTCCAGCTACAATAGTCATTTACAAAATTAACAGTGTCTACACTGTATTTATGATCAATTTTATGTTATTTTAATGGACAAAAATGTGCTTTTCTTAAATAAAAAGGACATTTCTAAGTGACCCCAAACTTTTGAACAGTGGTGTACATGTACCTGTTTAAGGATGACAAACCTGTATGCTCAGTTAGGAACATAATCATTTACAGTATTCTGTGCGTCCGTCCCCCTGCATTATGTAAAGCGATCCATGTCATCTTTGTTCCCAGGGCCCTGTCAGATTTCCTGATTCCCCTGCTCCATCTGGCTGCCAGTCTCATCTACAGTGTGAGGATCTAGACCTCCAAAGCCTTGGTTGCCATGACACCCCCCTGCTCCATTTGACAGGAGACTGGAAAGGTCCCAGGACCACTGTGCTCACAACCGTCTGCATGGATAGCTACTGCAGATCAGAGCCATCCTGGACTGAGCTCTATGCACACACAGCTGAGGGTTTACAGAACAGAATAAAAGGGAAAGATTCCATTGAGGCCATAGAGATCCTTTATTTCATGTTATTTTTAATTCAGTGATTGTCAGGTTTTATAATCTGTTTTATATTTCCCCAGCCCTCTCCCTGATGTGATGTGGTGGGCTATGTAGAGTCCAGACTGTGGCTGGTAACGGAGGTTCAGCATTTCTCACTGGTGCGGGGGGCCTACCTGGGATTGGCAGGCGTGCTGAGGGGGCGCTGCTCACAGGGGTTCCTCCACCAGCTGAGTAATGCACTCCAGGCAGAGCTGCACTCACCACAGGCTCCAAGTATCTCTCTCGCTTTCTCACTCACTCACTCACTCACTCACTCACTCACACTTTTCCAGAAACACAGTACATTCATGATGTGCTAACTAACCACATTGTGTTTGTGTTAACCATCCCACTAGTGGTTAGAGCATTGGACTTGTAACCGAAAGGTTGCAAGATCGAATCCCCAAGCTGACAAGGTACAAATCTGTCATTCTGCCCCTGAACAAGGCAGTTAATTGAAAATAAGAATTTATTCTTAACTGACTTGCCTAGATAAATAAAGGTAAAATAAATCAAATGCACAATATGAGGAAACCAAGGCATTAAAGAAATGTTTGACTTAAAACACATGCTGCATGGGGCTGAAATCAAGCTGAGAATCTTTTATTTTCTCATGAAATGGGTGTGTATCAGCTTACAGCTATTATATACTAACTAATCAGGCAGACCTGAACAAGACCAGTCAAGGATATCCGTCCTTTTTCTCTGTTGTGTCAAAGTCATTATGGGTTCGCTGAGATTGTTGTATTAAAGAAAACTAAGTCAACACTGCACCACATTCTCTCCATAACCCATTGGTGACCAAATAGTGATCTGCCTTTCAGTCCGCAAATGCTTCCTGTAGCGTAGTCTGATAAGAGCTCTTGATACTTCCTCTATATAAAGACAACATTATTTTGCCTTTGATAAAACCCCATAGGTCCAATCAATATGCTTGTGTCAGTGCCCGTGTTACACCTCCTTCAGTTTCTGGAAAGCTAAGTGTCCCCACTTATTGGCTGCCCTTTTAGTCCCTTTAATAACTCCACATCCTGAATTGACAATGCTGACCTGACCTTGCTGTGTGTTATGTTGAATGGTGTTTAACATTGCACTCTGCTCCGGCCAACCTGAAGGAGGCGCTGTTGGACCAGAGTGTGGAGTACAGCAGGATATACTGTATCTGACAGCCCTAGTGGCAGTGATGACTCTGTCCCAGGACCCATCTCCTTCTCCCACACTGGATGGTCCAGTCCTGCTGGAGTGTGTGGAGCTGCTGCTGGTGGCCCTGGCGGGCAACAGAAGGGGGTATAGAGTTCCTCTCCCAGACCCTGTGTGATGCCAGCCTGCTGCTCTCCCAAAGGTCAGGATACAGATTCAGCACACCACACTCTCTGTTTTTGCCATGATTTATTACACTGTACAATAACATGTCATTATGGTGTCAGAGTCACAAAAAACATGCCGAAACCTTCAGTCTTTTTCTTCTCTCTCTATCTCAGTCTTCAGACATCTCTGTTTCCTCGCTGGTGCAGTCTGTTGGAGGTCCATCTGGCCCCAAAGGCCCCTGAGGCTCTCAGGGTAGCCTGAGCCCTGTCTGGCTGGGGCCCCCTCACTGAGCACGGCCCTAAGGGACCACACTCCTCTCCCTGTCTTCAGCACCAGGTAGAGATCTAGAGTAGGGTCGTAGATTAAAAAGTACAGTATACTATACCTACAGACCTTCTCACAATCTGCTGTCGTTTATCTCGTCTCATCATGATAATATCCTCTACTTGTGCTTCCTATGCATGTTGATCAACACAGGGCTTTACCTGCTGCAGGATGAGGGAGGCCAGGAGAGGAGGAGGGGATAGGAGCTTGTACCTGATGCAGGTCAATCAGGCTCTGCCCTTCCTGCTGGAGCTGCTGCTGGAGGAATACTGGGATAACGCTGGTGCCCTGGAAGTGTTACTGTGTCACCATCCCCAGTCTAACCTGAGACCTGTACTGAGGGAGGCCATGGACACTGGGTGAGTTACGGCACTCACAGGCAATTGACAAGCTCATGTAGACAGAATATTAGCGGTGAGCGATTTAGTGCTTTTTGAGGTCGGTTCAATTATTTAAAAAATTACCACGGTTTCGGCTTCTATTCTTTTTTTTCTTTTTACATTAAATGCAATATGCATTATGTGAGTTGAATGGTGTAACAACACAGAATAAAACAATTAATAATGTCTTATTTCATTCCAAGTCATCATCTCATCTGTCTGACAAAAATCACAATTTTAGTAGTTCTTCAAAGTAAATAAGGCATATATTTGACTGCTGAATACCAATACCTCATGAAGCAACTGCTCTCTATGCCATGATTTATAACTTATACGAGCCCTGATAATTAACTACAATGACCCTAATCCATTGCGCGGCTATTTGTCCGTTTCTTTTACGCCTGCTAGATAAGAGACAGAAGCAATGGAGTATGGTCATTGTAGTTAATTATCAGGTTTTCTGCGCTAAACTATGTAGAACATTGGCCTGTTGGAAACTACAACTCCCTACTACATTGCACAGTTCGGGCTTGATCTGATTTATCTCTAGAGAAACTGCAGCGTAATGTGCATGTTGAGCCCGTTGAAAAAAAACGAAGCAAATGGAATTTAAATAATTGAACCGATGTCGGTCAATTACTTGTTTAAAAAACGAAAAATAGCCGACATTTCGGTTAATCGCTCATCACTACAGAATATGTATTTTGTCACTCAGTCTTATGTTCTTTTTTTGTTGTTCATAGTTCACTCTGTGTTTCACAGGTGTGCTAGTCTCTATGAGCAGGATGAGGCCACGTGTTTGCAGAACCGTCTGTGATGTCAGCATCTCAGCTTCCATACCTGCTTCAGCTCGCTGAAAAGTACCCAGCATCGTCAGTGGTGGCAGAGCGTGTGGGTGTGTGCGCCAGGGAGAATGTTACAGACCTGTTGGAGAACCTCGGGGTCTGCAAAGACCTCCAGCCAGGTAACACAGAGGCCAAGGACCAAGGGCCACATACTTACTGATCGTGTCTAACTGTTCTTCCATTCTAGGTGAGACACAGGACCCGGCCTGGTTGGCTCTCCTCATGGATTCTGGTTTCCATGGTGGCCTGTTGGCCAGGCCAGTGTTCCTCCTGTGGCTGCTGGAAATGTCTGACCTATGGCCCCTCTGTGATCCTCAGAGTGTATGTAAGAACATCCAGGAAATTACCTGTATGCTTAGCCAGAACGGTGTCCAGTTGCCTGCTGCCTTTACTGCAGCTATAACTGGAGACCTGCCTGGATGATACAGTAGTCTGGTTCACACTGTGACAATTTATTGCCTCAAAGAGGACCTCCTCTTTGATGATCTAAGTCCAGAATAAATACATCCATGGATGCTGTATAAATGCCTACAGAAGTTACAAACTATGTGGGCTTTGTTTGAATGGACACTCTGCAACTGCTTAATTCCTATGTTCCTATCCTACAGTACAGTACAGTACAATGCAGTAGCATTTGGCAGGCAGGCTCTCAGATGAGTAATGTACGAGAGCTGACTGACTACAGCCAGATGAATGGCAATGATCAGATTACTTACTGCTGCTGATGAGAGGCCTGCTAAGTATTGAACAGCTATAACCTATGGAGAGCCTCTCCTTACACCTACAATTCCTGAGCTGAGTGTCAATACTGACTCATCCAAAGAGCCTCATTTCAGTTGATGCTATTGCTTGTTTTATTAACATTGTGTTTGTGCATTTGCATGTCTGTGTAATAAAAATGCAACCATGATGCAAGTAATATTTAGCATGGTTTTAAAAGTTATGTTTTTAATGTCATAGATTAAATCATCTCTGATAAATCCACTATAATTGAGAATTTCAATAAGCATTTTTCTACGGCTGGCCATGCTTTCCACCTGGCTACCCCTACCGCGGTCAACAGCACTGCACCCCCCACAGCTACTCGCCCAAGCCTTCCCCATTTCTCCTTCTCCCAAATCCAGTCAGCTGATGTTCTGAAAGAGCTGCACAATCTGGACCCCTACAAATCAGCCGGGCTAGACAATCTGGACCCTTTCTTTTTAAAATTATCTGCCGAAATTGTTGCAATCCCAATTACTAGCCTGTTCAACCTCTCTTTCGTGTCGTCTGAGATTCCAAAAGATTAGAAAGCAGCTGCTGTCATCCCCCTCTTCAAAGGAGGGGACACTCTTGACCCAAACTGCTACAGACCTATATCTATCCTACCCTGCCTTTCTAAGGTCTCCGAGAGCCAAGTCAACAAACAAATTACCGACCATTTCGAATCCCACCGCACCTTCTCCGCAATGCAATCTGGTTTCAGAGCTGGTCATGGGTGCACCTCAGCCACGCTCAAGGTCCTAAACGATATCGTAACCGCCATCGATAAGAAACAATACTGTGCTGACGTATTCATCGACCTGGCCAAGGCTTTCGACTCTGTCAATCACCACATCTTCATCGGCAGACTCAATGGCCTTGGTTTCTCAAATGATTGCCTTGCCTGGTTCACTAACTACTTCTCTGATGGAGTTCAATGTGTCAAATCGGAGGGCCTGTTGTCCGGGCCTCTGGTAGTCTCTATGGGGGTGCCACAGGGTTCAATTCTTGGGCCAACTCTTTTCTCTGTATACATCAATGATGTCGCTCTTGCTGCTGGTGAGTCTCTGATCCACCTCTACGCAGACGACACCATTCTGTATACTTCTAGCCCTTTGGACACTGTGTTAACAACCCTCCAGACGAGCTTCAATGCCATACAACTCTCCTTCCGTAGCTTCCAACTGCTCTTAAATACAAGTAAAACTAAATGCATGCTCTTCAACCGATCGCTGCCCGCACCTACCCGCCCGTCCAGCATCACTACTCTGGACGGTTCTTACTTAGAATATGTGGACAACTACAAATATCTAGGTGTCTGGTTAGACTGTAAGCTCTCCTTCCAGACTCACATTAAGCATCTCCAATCCAAAATTAAATCTAGAATTGGCTTCCTATATCGCAACAAAGCATCCTTCACTCATGCTGCCAAACATACCCTCGTAAAACTGACCATCCTACCGATCCTCGACTTCGGCGATGTCATTTACAAAATAGCCTCCAATACCCTACTCAATAAACTGGATGCAGTCTATCACAGTGCCATCCATTTTGTCACCAAAGCCCCATATACTACCCACCACTGCGACCTGTACGCTCTCGTTGGCTGGCCCTCGCTTCATACTCGTCGCCAAACCCACTGGCTCCAGGTCATCTACAAGACCCTGCTAGGTAAAGTCCCCCCTTATCTCAGCTCACTGGTCACCATCGCAGCACCCACCTGTAGCACGCGCTCCAGCAGGTATATCTCTCTGGTCACCCCCAAAGCCAATTCCTCCTTTGGCCGTCTCTTCTTCCAGTTCTCTGCTGCCAATGACTGGAACGAACTACAAAAATCTCTGAAACTGGAAACATTTATCTCCCTCACTAGCTTTAAGCACCAGCTGTCAGAGCAGCTCACAGATCACTGCACCTGTACATAGCCCATCTAGAATGTAGCCCAATCAACTACCTCTTCCCCTACTGTATTTATTTATTTATTTTGCTCCTTTGCACCCCATTATTTCTATTTCTACTTTGCACTTTCTTCCACTACAAATCTACCATTCCAGTGTTTTACTTGCTATATTGTATTTACTTTGCCACCATGGCCTTTTTTGCCTTTACCTCCCTTATCTCACCTCATTTGCTCACATTGTATATAGACTTATTTTTCTACTGTATTATTGACTGTATGTTTGTTTTACTCCATGTGTAACTCTGTGTTGTTGTATGTGTCAAACTGCTTTGCTTTATCTTGGCCAGGTCGCAATTGTAAATGAAAACTTGTTCTCATCTTGCCTACCTGGTTAAATAAAGGTGAAATAAAATAAATAAATAGAAATGATCTATTCAAGTGGGATTGTCCTCTCTTTCCTATAGCCTTTCATGTTTAGATGTGTTTTATCTGTAGCCCAACATTAAATCCCTCTGTTGTACTTGGCTAGACCATGAACAAAGCCCCTCTGTGAGGATATGCATACAGCTCTGACTCCCTAGACCAGTTCCAACTGCCTCTGATCACTCCTGGTGGAACTGTCATACCACCACCAGCCACAGCAAGGCACCCTCCTTCATTTCAGTCTACAGTAAGCTACATTGCCTTTTCTTTTCTCCTGTTGATTGAAATGATTATACAATAAATAAATAAATAAATAAATAAATATACATAAGGGTGCTCAAGCCAGTGATACCTCCAGATACAATTTAAGAAAAGCATCAAGGATGACATTTAATAAAGGAAGGGGGGAATGCAGCGAGGTTTGGCAGCAATGGTAGTGGCAAACAATAGAGTATCACAGTATGAGTTATAAAGCCTAGCATCATACAAGGAAAGGGTTCTAATTGTTTTTCCAGAATTCATTTTTCCTATATGGGATTTTTAGAAACACTTAAAATAAGGGCTGTGTTTCATGTAGGTTTACCCTGGCATGAGGTTTTGATAACCGTGTAAATCTCTCTAGGACAAGGTGACTTTTATCAATATATTCACCTGTATTTGCCCCGACAAAAAATGAATGCTAATTAGCTGCTATTGTGGCCATCATAAAGAACTACAAACAACATGATGATCTGGACAAGACAGGAGCTTGCAGGGATTTGTAATCTTGCATGATGTCTACTTTGATTCTAATTCGCATTTTCTAATCTGAGCGTAAATAGAGCTGAATATATTGATAAAAGTCACCTTGTCCTAGAAAGATTTACACGTTTATCAAAACGTCACGCCAGGGTAAGCCTACATGAAACACAGCCCCTATTTTAAGTGTTTCTAAAATTCCCTATGGGAAAAATGAATGGTGGAAAAATGATTGGAACCATTTCCATGTTTGACCGCTAGGTTTTATTGGTATTATGACATCTCCACTGTGGGGTTCAATTACAGAATGTAATTGTTGTTTGTTTCATAAAATTAGCTAATTAGTACAGTTCCATTTCCTATTAAACTACTCTGGACAGGTACATCTCCCTGCTCTCGCATACACCTAATACATACAACAATCAATGTCTTATACATACACAAGACAATCACAATATGATACACCAAAGGCAGACAATATGCTATCCTGGGTATTTTCTTCTCACCAACGTACTGTAGTCTTACGACTCACTTCTTCTTTCTATATTAGCTACGTCTTATTGGGTTTCATCTGCAGCAGAGAGACTCAGACGGTGACGTAATGCCAGCAGTAGGCCGGCAGCAGTAGAGACAGACAGACAGCAGGGTTGGGGAACAGCATGGGAATACAAGGCTTTATGCTCCGTTAGTGGAAGGCCTTCTGCCTGGATAAGTGTCCATTGTCAGACCGCCTGCCTCCCTCCGTCCGATGAAGATGATTGACTGGATAAGTGTCCATTGTCAGACCGCCTGCCTCCCTCCGTCCGATGAAGATGATTGACTGGATAAGTGTCCATTGTCAGACCGCCTGCCTCCCTCTGTCCGATGAAGATGATTGACTGTACTGTAGAGCTGCTGGTTGCTCTGCAACACTCCACACACTAGAACAGTCTTACATCATAATCATTACAGTAGTCCACTCCTTTTGTTGGAGATGTGCATCTATCAGTGCAGGCAAATATTTGATAAGAGGCTACAGCTACTGTGCTGTCCACCCTCTTTGGAAGCATTTGTGTGTACATTGGGTCTGAATGACCTTTTCTAATATGTCCTTGTAGATGTGCTTGGAGGAGGTCAGTGTGATCATGTGCAATATAGTGTTATTGAGGCGAGGAGCGCATACACCAGATGTGATCAACAGACAAATAATAAAATGCTGCCTTCTTGGCCTTGGAGGAAATAATAGTGTGGTTCCAGGATGTGGAGGGCAGCACACAAAGGGGGTAGTGATAACTTAAGAAAACAAGAGTCTATTATCTGAACGTTTGATTCTGAAAAACCATTTCCCCATGCCACCATATCTATGTGGTCTCTTTCAGTCATGTTTACATGATCATATATCTGTTTTTCATTGCACTGACTGCCTGTCATCCACCTCATGCTCAAGTGTTGTGGTGAAACTTTTTTGCTACTTTTACCAGGTATGCTTTATTTACATTACCAAGTATAAAAAAAAATCCTGTGGTATTTAGTGTTGGTCCCTATTGGTTTACTGTAGACATCTGTCTCTAACTCTCGTACCTGTGTTCATCTATTTTATGTAACCACTTCTGAGATCAAATTTGTATTAATAACTCATACATGCCACTTATTCAATCCATGTTCCTAAGACGTCTTAGAAATTAGAGACACAGGGAGATAAACGGGGTGTATAATCTTACAGGATTTAAATATGTCTAAGAGCAGGTACAATACTATAGCACTGTAACATAATCTACTGATTTACCCATTGTGATACCAACACTGTGTGCTTTGAAAACAAACAGTACAAATGTTTCTATGTGAACTCTGTGCTACTTACAGACAGACAAATAACATGTTGTGATTTTGGTCCTTGAGTATGTCTGAACACTGAACTAAAAAATACATAATGAAATGAATAAAGGAAACAACTTGTGTAATCTTATACACAACATGTTTGTATTCTCTTGCTCCTTTCACTTCGGTGTTGTTTCCTTGTCTGGCTCACTCCAACTATGACCTATTTAACTGTCCAAATGTTTTTCCATGGGAAACTTTCCATAGATAATTAAGAAAATTAAAGTTGGGCATTTTCCGGAGTGTGTGTGTGTGTGTGTGTCGGTGTGTGTGTCGGTGTGTGTGTTTCCTGCACTCTGGCTAGGGTTTAATAGGAACCTGGAGGCAGACCATCTGGCCTTATTAGAGCCTTTGTTACCATTCCCTGAGACTGCAGGGTTACCTGGATACAGCCTCAGAGGTTTTCATTAAGTCTGTGTCCATGTAATGAAATGATTAGCCACGGCAGACAGGAACAAGGCCAAGTAAGCATCAAGGCTTTTATGAGCTGTGTGTTCCATTTAAGGTCACAAGGAATCTGCTTTTCCCCTCACTGACATATCACTGCCAGTCTTCTGCTCTTGTTAAGAAAACAATAAGAGAGAACATTCACACTTTACTCAGCATCAACACAACATGATTTTAGGTCAACTCAATGTAAAGAGCTAATAAAATATATGAAGTCAGTTTGAATAAGATTGGTTTTAACTTCCTCTTACACTGCTATCAGCAGCAGTGGGTATTTGTGTTTACATGAGAGAAAAAGAGAGCGTGAGAGAGTATTTGTGTTAAGCTTGGGAAGAAAGAACGAGTGACTAGAAAGGGATAGAGAGTTTTAGAGAGAGAGGGAGAATGTTTGTATTGGTAATTGACAAAGCAGGGTGACATTTGTGTGAAAAGCCGCTGCTGAGTGAACGCTGACTGAGTCATGCTCTGTTAGTGGCCTGTGGCTCTCCTTCTGCTGGGGTCAGCCAACAATGACAGGGGCCTCTCTCCTTAAGTACCCAGCTGCCTGCACAAGGAGAGGAGATAGCATTTAACATTGGCCTCCTTCGGTCCTCATGCCCTTATGAAGTCTTGGCCTGTCAGTGACATCAACATGGGTCAGTGACTGAGGCTGAGGGAGAATACAGTAGGGTTGAGAGAGAGGGGCTGTGTGGGGGGATGAAAGGGTCTGTCTGGGATAAAGTGTTGAATGTAAAGTCTATTGTCAGCATTATTTTATAGGGTGTGTCTGATAATAATTCAAGTAACTCTGACACTAAAGTAACACAGTCCTTAAAATATTGTGAATATTTTGGGTAAAAGTTTCTCTGGGATTAGACCTCCTGTAAGTAAAAAGCCACAGTGAAGTTGAAATCTCTGTCAACAAAATTTGCAGAAAGGTTTGTATTTAGAATGAAGGCAAGTAAATCATTAGAGTGGTTTGTGCACTTAAAAAAAAGTGTTTTATTTTAGTGTTAAAAAGCAGGAACGTCTGAATAGTAAACTAATCCAGTATGTCTGTTGGCTGAGTGTGAGTTTTTTGGGAAAATCTTTGGACAGCTCAGGAAGGCAGAGATTTGAGATATACAGTGTAACAGTGTCTGGACTCTGAACAGTCTCTAAAGTGATGTTTTGGAAGCTTGCAAAGTAGGGCAGTGGGGCATATTATTTATAAGTACTGTAATGTGTTCTATTTGGCCTAGTGGGCCAGCAGGATAAATGGTGGACAAACAAGGGAGAAGTGTTTCAATGCTGCTACTGTACAGGGAGATTGTTCCTTTTTTCTTTTGCTGCATTTATTTTTTCTTTCCATGTCTCCTGCAGTCTATAATCTGATTGTCAGGGCAGTTCTATTCTGCCAAAGGAGGAGATCAAGTCTTTCCACCATAAAAAAAAGATTGGAAAAAAGTGATCAGTGATCCGTATAACAAGGCCCTTGGTGACCAAGTCTAGAGTAACAACTTCATGGTTCTTCCTCTATGTTTCATTTAACAGAGGGTTCAGATCAGAAGATCCTAAAGGAACCAGATATATTATTTACCAATAAAAACATTTATTAAGCTACTCAAATATCAGGAGAAACCATGAGTTATTCAAATCAAACTGTGTTGAATGACCCTCACTATAACTTAATTAAAATGAGTAGTATTCAGTGCCAAATAGGCCTAATCTATTTGAGCATGTACACCTTTAGAAAAAAGGGTTTTTGGCTGTCCATAGGAGAAACGGTTTTGGTTCCATGTAGGACCATCAGTGGAAATGGGCCGAGTGGTGTCACACAAAATGGTCATACTCGAGTAAAAGTAAAGATACCTTAATATAAAATGACTCAAGTGAAAGTTTAAATATACTTAAGTATCAAAAGTAAATGTAATTGCTAAAATATACTTAAGTATCAAAAGTAAAAGTATAAATAATTTCAAATTCCTTATATTAAGCAAAGCAGGCGGCACCATTTTTTAAATTGTTTTATTTATGGATAGCCAGGGGCACACTCAGACATAATTTACAAACGAAGCACTTGCCAGATCAGAGGCCGTCGGGATGACTAGGGATGTTAGCTTGATAAGTGTGTGAATCAGACCATTTTACTGTCCTGCTAAGCATTCAAAATACAAATAGTACTTTTGGTTGTCAGGGAAAATGTATGGAGTAAAAAGTACATAATTTTCTTTAGGAATGTAGTAAAGTAAAAGTTGTCAAAAATATAAAGTGTAAAGAACAGATAGCAGCAAAAAAAACGACTTAAGTACTTTACACACCTGTTTTTCTGCAAGGAGAAGGGTTGGCTCTAGGACCTTGAAGATGCTGGCGCCGCCGCACGATACTGCAAATGGGATTTCCTTGTCCAGGAGAGAGGCTGTTTATGAAGAAAGCTCTACTCCCTTCGACAAGGAAGGGCTGATCTGCCGATGGGAGCAGTTTGACTGAATTATTCAGCATAGGCTCTTCCACGCAAAGTTATTTTTTGGGTTGAGAAATAGCTTATCAATTTATTTTTCGTGCATATTGTTTTCGTTTTTATTCATCCTATATTTTATTCATCCTATTCATTATCTACAGTATGTTTTTGTCGTTGCACTTTGTTTTGCTGAGCGTCGCTTTTGTGGACAGCGCATCCATTGTGGAAGGTAACATTCATATGACTGAAAATCAATGCCTTTGTTCACATTAGTCCACGTTATCCGATAGAATGTGCGCCTTTGTTACTTAATTAAGGTGCAATGCTTTGTTTAAAAAGTTATCATCCTATTTTCAGTTTAAAATGTGGATTTTATAGTGCCATTATTGTATAGGACCTGAGAAATGTCTAAGCAGTTGCAAAATAAGTTATAAAATGTTTTTTTGTTTACAACAAGAAGATTCAAGAATACAATTCTTGTTGATTATTATTAAGCATAATTGCGATACTTCCATGGGAATTCCTTTTTGAATGTATGGCGTTGTGGAAACGTCAGACTTACACTTTTACATTCCACACTTAGTATGTTTTATTTGCTGGTAATTTATCCTCTTAATTTTCAATAAAATGTTTCCATAAATCACTGAATGTGTCCCCAGACTGCATCAGATTCAATGGTGTGGAGTACAGAGGGGAGCAACAGAGCTCCTCCGCAGGACGAACCTGTCTAAACTGGACCAACACAACCCGGGACTATGATGTAATGGCATATACAGATTCACAAATGGGTAAATTACATTACACAATCAAACATGTAATATGCCATCAAATTGATGTTTCATTGATTTTACACAAGTTTATCATCTGCTACCATTGCTGTGGTGTTCACTACAAGTGCCATGATTTAAATGTCACTCACATTTGTTTTAATGGTAAACAGTTTGTTTGGTTATAGATGTTATTTAGAGTGTATAACTGCAGGCTCTAGTCTCTTTGTGTGGGTTATATTAGCAAGGTCAGGTTTGAACTATTTGAATCTTGTTGGCAAATACCAACCCAGAGTATGCATTTCAGTAGTACAGTATATCAAAGATGTCACATGCATATCTACACACACACACACACGTTTGTTTTACTATCCTTGTGGGGACCAAACAGTTGATTCCCATTCAAAATCCTATTTTCCCTAATGCTCAACCTAACTTTAACCCCCAGTCCTAACCTTAATTGTAATCCTGAACTTAAGCCTAAAATAGCCTTTTTCCTTGTGGGGACCAGCAAATGTCCCCACTTGTCAGAATGTTCCTTGTTTTACTATCCTTTTGAGGACTTGGTTGATGTGTCCTTTTCTTTATGCTCTGTAGGTATTGGGGACCATAACTACTGCCGTAACCCAGACTCCTCTGAGAAGCCCTGGTGCTACGTGACTGGCCTAGATGCACAGGCCCAGAGACAATCATGTGCCATTGACACCTGCGAAGGTATTTAGCTAGGTTTCCATCCAACTGGCAACATATTTTCATGTGACTATTCTAAAAGCTGCATAAAGAAAATATGCACATTTTCTCACCAGTGGCATGTTTCCACCAAACTGACTTGTTGCAGATAAAAATCAGTACGTGATGACGTAGTGCACACAAAATGTACTTTTTCACTTAAGTTTTCATGTACCAAATAAACATCTAAAGTTCAATGCGTTTCCATCGCATTTTCAACGCTACTGATAGTTTTGTCACAAAAAACGTTGCATTAAATAGCAAATGTGCCTACTCTGGTTTTGGTCCGTGTGCTCTAGCCAAAAGCTTGCGCGGGTATGCTAGTCGACATAATGAGATTATTATGGATAAGGGAGAGGATATTTTTATTTGTCATGTCACCAGAATAAGACCCTCAATATTTATTGGAAAGGAGCATCAAGATCACTGTGCACTTTCACCTAACTGTGAAGTTCATCATTTATTTCATCTGTAGCCTAATAAACTGCATGGTTTCCCAAGTCATAGTGGGAGGACTACACAACATATCAAGTTTACTTCCATATGATGGTTGTTATATACATTTTTGGTGTTTCCACTGCCATTATTCACATAATTTATTTTAGGCACACAAATATCCCACAATGTTGAACGAATGATCTGTCGGCATTTATAAAATTGTACTGAAACTTCCTGTTTCCATCACAGCTGTCGTGATTTAATATATATTTTTTTTATACGGTATGACTTTACTTGCATAAAAAATGTGGATGGAAACGGTTACTGAAATATATACAGTGCACATGTGAACGCACTACATTGGGAAAATGTATGTAAAATGCTGTTTAAACATAGCTGCGACGGAGTGAATAAATATTGTGCACACATTGAAATGTAGGTCAAGGCTGGGCAAAATACATTACTGGATGGGAAAAAGACTGTCGCCTCTGCCCTTCCCTAAATTGAATCTCGATGCAGTTCTTGGAAAAGGGTGTCACTGTATTTGGGGAATGTCTAACTTTTTAAAGAGATGAAATGTAAATGTTTTTCTGAGGCTCTTTCTAACCCTGTGAATGTTATTATGAAATCCAAAGTGAGAGTCTGGAAGTGGTATGGTGGGACTTCCCCCCCAGACTGGGCCGTGAGAACAAAGAAATCTAAGGGGAGCCATGTGTTTCTTTCTTGGGAACCTAGAATGTATTTATTCTCATAAGGAAGCTAGAGCACTTTTGCCACAATATTTTTTGACGGTATATTTGTAGTTATTTTATAGTTATGCAACAATTTATACACAAACTGATGCAGAATTGTAGATATCCTATTAAAGTATTCTAATTCCTAATTCTTTGTACACAATGTTCAAATAAGACAGCTAATTAGGCATCTCTAGAGAAATATCTTCTCCCGCGTGAGAAGCTGTGGGAGAAGAAAAGACTAGGCCAGTTTGTCAGTTAATCCACTTTGAGGATGCTTCCTGGGGTTTGACCTTTGCTCTCACATTGTCTGGAAAGGCAGTGCATGTCAAGCAATAACAAGGGCCCTGTCCGTACTGAGCCTGTAGAGCCATAACTTGTTAGGCAGATGGCTGCCTCAGGGTAGGTGTAAGCCCCACCCTATTCCTCAACCCATTGGTGGAAAGTTATACTTTTACCATGGAGACAGTAGGTAATTGGCTACTGCTGGTTGTGACCTCAGGCTCTTCAACTCCAGTAGAGTTGATAAACAACTTTTTCTGGAGGGGTAGGGCCTGACTCAGTGGCGCTCAAGAGCAGATGTTGACACTAGCAGCTTCCTTTCCCCCATTTTGCTGGGAAATGGCTGTCCTTTTTTAATTATTTAATTTCTTTATAGAACTGCTTCCAAAGTGAACAAATTAGACAAATCCAGTAGCTTTCCTTGTCCTACTGAGTCCATGCAGCAACGTTTTTAATGTCAAACAAGGCAGGGATTTTAGAAACCATGCGGTCTGATTTCTTAAAATGGGACCAAGTGAAAATTATTCACGCATTTATTCTACAATAAAAGCACTTAGAGTGAAATTAAACAATACAGTTAAATTTAATCCACTACTACTATCATGTGTTCAAGTATGCAAACACAAAGGCAACATCAGTAAACCTAGAAAGCAAACTAACATGGTGGTCGGGTGGTGTATGGGGACTGGCTGTTGATCTTATCTGCTTTTCTCATATTGTCTCCACAGAAGAAGCCCCTACAGAGGCAGGCCCCCTTACCACAGCACAGAGAGAGGTTTTTGAGCTGACCAAGTCTGGGTCAGCCCAGGGAGGGGGTGCTGCGGTCCAGCCAGTCATTGGCATCAGCCAGCGGGTACGCACAGGACCCAAGAAGAAGGACCTGGGCACTCTCGGTATGTCCTGATTGCACTGCTGAAGCAGATGGATTAACATAGGGGGGATGTCATAGGGCCATAACGTGAGCCTCAAGGTATTCTCTTAAAAAGAGTGGTCCAGCTTGATGCAGCTCGGCTTGGCACAATAGAATGAGATGGATATAAATGAGTTATAAAGGACTCACAATATTATCATAGGGATAAAATGTGAGGTGCATTGATATGCACATTTTCAAATGCAGACTGTATATAAACCTTTGAATTCAGTTTGGTAACCATAGAGCCTGTGTGTTTTATCTCTCTCAGGCTATGTGGTTGGCATCCTCATGATGGCCATCATCATCCTAATGGGGGTGGGCATCACCTTCGGCTACTTCTACAAGAGGTCAGTATCAGCCACTATGCTACACTAGGTGCTCCGACTGGAGACACAGAGCATTACAACCCTAGCTATTGTCTACTACTTTGTTAGGTTGCATCATGTGGTATGTCTGAGTGACATACGAAGTGGAACACGGGAACCACTAGACCAAATGGTGCCTCAGAGAGTAGGGACACACAATGTTACATTGGTTTGCAACAGATGCTTATTTCTACAGCGCAGAGAGACCAAAATAGAACATGAACAAAATGTTCTGCTATATTATGCCTAATTAGCTGTCTTATTTGAACATTGTGCACAAAGAATTAGGAATTAGAATACTTTAATAGGATATCTACAATTTTGTAGCATTGCACAGCTTAGACTTGTGTCCATGACACAGGCAGCAGTTAAAGGCTTGGAACCTCTCAGGCAGAATGTCAGTGGGGTGAGGGAGGGCTTGTGTGGGCAGTTGGCACAGAATGTTACCAGGATGTGGAGCAGAGGCCACAGGCTGCCTCCCCCTCTACCCATCCTGTTGCCTCCCTCCACTACCCATCCTGATAGCTGTCTCTCTCCAATGTGATGAGGCCTGTTCAGAAGCCACAACAACAACAACAACATGAAAGCGGAAGGAAGAAAAAAAAGAGGGCGCCTGTAGCCTGGCTATTTTAGGCACCCACGTTTGATGTTTCTGAAATAGTGGAGAGCATGCAGGAGTCCTGGGGGAGATAGAGGATCTACTGCAGTGGTGCAGCAGGCAGAGAGGAGGACCCAGTTCTGCAGATGGGGGATTCTGACTGATGGCCTCTGGCACAGAACTAAATGTTCTGGAGCTCCAGGTTTGGCTGTCCAATCTGATTATGTGACTCAGCGTTATCTATTCTAAGAAGCTGGGGGGTAGTGTGTTTCAAGTAGCTTGATTTAAATCGGTCAAGGAAATTGATTTCTTTCTCACGCTGTGATATCAGGTTTAAGAAAAAAGTGTAGCCTCTGAAGCCCGTGCTTATCAAGTCAACAAGATTTGGAAGGATGGCCCCACAAGACTAGGAAAAAGTTGAAAAGTGGGGTTAGGAGGATTTGCTGATTCCTAAAATTACACTATGCAGACCCAATGCGTAGGAAACTGCTGTAGTGGAGCAGAGCACAGTTGTGTAACGTGTCGCATAGAAGCAGTCAAGCAGGAAGAGGCGCCAGTCCAACACTATGGCATGTTCCCTGTGTTGGATGCGGTTCAGCAGATGGCAGATCGCACACCCTCAGATTGTACCCCAAATGGCACCCTATTCCCTCCATAGTGCACTACTTTTGAGAAGAGCTCTAGGAAATAGGGTGCCATTTGACAATCTGCCCCAGTCAGCTGCCTGGACTGGCTTATGTCATACTGCAGGATGCCTGCCACCACCTAGCCCCAGTCCCATCAAAACATTCCCTGTGCCAGACCAGATACCGTCTCGAACAGGTCTGTCTGGCCCTGTTGTTTTTGCTACTGCAAGGTTAATGGCCACTGTTGAAAATAGCCTCATCCCAGTGATATGAGACTCAGTATGGGACGTCGCCTCTCGTTCTGGTCATAAATAGAAATCGTGACCTAGCTGTCTCTGTGTTTCGAAAGATGATGCAGGTCATTGGAAGTTACCGAGGCACGCTATGATGAAACTCTGATTCATAGCAGTGTTTTTTTTCTTCCAGGTTAAAGACATTAGTCCTGTAAACTGTTATTGTAAACAACCCCATGCGCCTACATAATCTGCTCCGATGATCAGTACCACCGTCATCCTAACCTCTTGTGTCTGTGCTTTTTGTTGCAGGGGTCGTGACCTGAAGAAGCAGCATGAGCAGCGAGTGTATGAGCGGGAGATGCAGAGGATCACCCTGCCCCTGTCAGCCTTCTCCAACCCAACCTGTGAGCTGGTGGATGAGAACTCCATCGTCATCATGGCCGAGGAGCAGACCCCCACCCAGGAGGGCATGGAGGGGGGAGACCCCCTGATGGGCCAGCAGGCTGGTACCCCAGGAGCCTGAGCACTGACCACCCCACAGGACTGGGAATAAACAAGGACATTCGAACCTCAGAGAATCCAAATACTCCCCATAGCCCCCAAATCACCCCCCTTTTTTAAAGGCCTATGAGGAGAAGGGGAGCAGGGCTGAGCTCCAAAGACTAAACGTTGTGTCCTTATTGCCCTGGTTTTAACACAAGTGTCACCAACAGGGGAAAAAATGACAACAGGTGGAGCTGAAGGACTAATTTCACTCCACATGGAGACCAATCGGAGATGGTTGTGTACAAAAGTGCATGTCAGGGATGCTCATTAAGAAACAGTGCATTTGATATCCAAGAAAACATGATCATGGGCTGACGCTCTGCTATAGCAGTATGATTGTCTTGTGAATGGGGTGTGCATCAATCAACATTAATGATGGAGGGTGATGTTATAAGCTTTGGATGAGAGTAGGAGACAGTGTTTGGAAAGGGGGAATTCATAGCCTTTTGTTATTCTTTCTTTTTCATATTGAGGTATTCAGTAGTTTGGTGTTATGGGCTTACCTGAGAAAACAATGCTACACTTCCCCTGGCCCTTTTGGCTGTGCTAGGGCGGGTATGGGGAGGGCATCCAGTATAGGATAGCCCTGTTAAACATCTGCGTTAGACATCTTAAAGACCATTGGAACAGATGTGGAGTAATAATTAGCATGAGGGAACGTTTATGTCAGATCTGCAAAAGGAAAGGAAACATCTCCCGCTCTCTGAAGCTGTGACGTTGCCTTAGCATAATGCGTCTGAATGCATTTGTACATGGTTCCCCTGGTGACCTTTCTGTTTAACTCATAAGGCTGGGTGATAGAAACCAATGTGCACTAACTAGAAACATCAGGAGTCGTTGGCTTTCCATGAGAGGACAGGCTGTATGGTTCCTTAGGTTAGAGACTGACAGGAAAAGAGGGACGTCTTTGTAAATCGGAGAGTCTGTTCTCAGGAGGAAATGCAGCAGCACAGCTGTGACACAGAATACAGCTTAGTCTGAGGTCTGGCTAGAACCGTACAGAGGCTGTCTGAATGACGCTTGGGCAGAACAGAAGTCTGTTTAAAAGTTGATGCCTGGGGCATTAGATTGAATTTAGACCATTTTGAATTGTGTCCCAAACGTCAGGGCAAGCAGACGAGCAAAGTAAAAGGGTAAACAGGATATGAGTCCAAAACTGAGGTAACCTACCATATTAGATATGTACAGGATGGAATAATTGCATAATAAGCAGCCTGTTGCATGTTTTGAAACAGGATGCTGAAAGTAATGCCACAGTTGGTTAGAAAATGTAACGTGTTATTGACCAACACCATCTCTTGTTGGGAATAAATGTAATATCTTTCTGCTTTACATGATTGCTCTATTCTGCATCACTCCAAATGGTTGAATCATTCTGCATCCCTGGTTACTCTTCAATCATTGTGGTTCCTTAGTTTTGGTGCAATGCTGTTTTTTAAATGTTTCTTCACTGTTGCTCATCATTGGAAATGAGTACTTGTATTTGTAAGTTTGGCAGATTTCAATAAAATTGACTTTGAAAAAGCATAACTGCGTCCTCATTCCTCACCTTTAAATGAATACAAATGAGTTCCTTAATTTAGCTGAAACCTGCTAAAAGTGAGTGACTCATGCTCACTGGGAATTCAATAAGACTAGACTAGGTTTAAGATTCACCCATCCCATGAGCAGAGTCATACATTACCTCCCTCTAGTGGTCATCTACACCCATTTACAAAGGGAGAGTAGGGTTTGTGTGCATCTTTAAAGTTAGCAATATATTAGCAAAATGTTTTATTTTATTCATTCAACATCATGGTGATAAGTGATTACAATGTGTACAAATCAGTACCTTAGATTATGCTAGCATACAAAACCATGTTTATTTTAATCTCCATATTCTACAAATATTGTTCATGTCTAAACAAAATCTACAAACCCTTGATTCCCTTAGGCATATATACATTCCTTACAGCCAACTTAAATATATAAATCCAGTTTTATTTAACTACAATTCACTTTGTCAGGGTTTACAAAAGCAGCCTAATTTAGATATTTCACTAATTTGTCCTTTGACCAATCAGATCTGAAAAATATACATTTAGCAGAGCAATTAGGGTTAAATGCCTTGCTCAAGGGCACAGACAGATTTTACCTAGTCAGCTCCGGGATTTGAACCAGCTGTCTTACTGGTCCAACGCTCTTATTAACCACTAGGCTACCTGATGTGATTGGTCAAGACGAATGTGGGAAAAAGATCATAATTGGGTTGCCTGTGTAAACAGAGCCTTTTTAGTAAGTTGTACAATGCCTTTGAGAGCAGAGCTCTATTGAGTACACACCAGGTTCATGCTGTCCAATCAGAGCTGAGATTCTGGAGCGCATACAGAGCTCTGTGTTGAGTGGTCCTTAACAACAAGCACCAGGTACCAGTCTGGTTCTAAAGGTGTGCTGCATGTAAAAACACTATTCATCCTATAACAAACTCTGAATCAGTCAACAGCTCCAAATTCCCAAATCATAATACAATTTTAAATCTGTCCATGTGCACATGGACAAAAACAAATTCAGAGTTAATTTAGTGGATTAAAAACATTTTGTTAATTGTAAGAAAATCTATACACTACCATGTCCACCCTCTACAGTAACTTTACATTAGTAGATGCCCCACAAACCAAATGACAATAAGACTAAAGGATGATTACTGTTAACGGCTGTAGAGTGGATCTGATGCCATCAGTGAAGCATGGAAGTTCTCTAAGATCAAGGTCACATTTCAAGTTGAATCACTGTTTGACAAGGATTTTCTTGGTCAGTGAGCTCATAACATTCCTTTGACACAGCTCCACATATTTCTCTGACTGGTGTGACAGTGTGTGGCCTCCTCAGAGTGCTTGTTTGGTCCCTGCTGTGCTCTTCACACCAGAGGGGTATCCTACAAAGCAAGCTAAATCTACTTAGCTTCACATTCCAGCTCAGGCTTCACCCATACTATGACGGTGGATATTGCTTGTCCGCCTGCCACTAACTCTAGCAGGCTTGTAACCGCGAGTGCATGTTGCACATGGCTAGTTGAATGCCAAACTCTTCATTGAGACAATGCTAAAACTTCGATCCATGGGCAAGTCAGTGCCCCATCTTCATTTGTGCTGAAGTCAAACTAAAATAAAAGTTATCTTGCAAATTCAGCAGGCTATGGTATATTTATTACTTATCGTTAATGCAGACTTTGGTGTGCTTATCAATGCACAACCGCCTTTCTTTACACACTCCTATCAATAAAATAACTGCATTAAGTCATACAAGTGGTACTGTGCTGGAAAATGTAAATGCATTCCGTCAATAATAAATGTGTAATGTGATATATTTTAATCAGTCGTCTTCCTCCAATTGAAAGGGATGACAATGCAGTCCTCAACTCGTGGCTCAGTCATTTCAGGGTAAGCAGAGTTAACTGAATTAGCCTGCCCCGGAGAAGGTTAGTTCTGAAGGATTCATTGTCATAGAAATTTACCTGGATAAAAGATGAATCACCTTCGTATGACTGGTTATTCCGGGTTGAACTCAGAGTTGACCAAAGTAACCTCGCTAACTACTCAAATCTGCTTCGTAGGATACCCCTCTGTCCTCCTGATGGTAAACAAACTTCACTCCAAATGCTCTGCCCTGGGTTAACTCCGTCAATCAGCTAGTCTGTCACACATCTCTATTTTCACTGCTGCTGCCTGCCGATCGAGTCTTCTCTCCACAATCCACACATAGCACACTACAACTTAAGACCCACCCGACGAGATAAAAATGTATATTAAATGCTGTGGAGAGATTGTCTCGATAAAATGAGGAATCATTGAGAGAGCAGAGAACCAACCACATAACAGAATCTGCTAGCATGGTAAACAGATGTGTAAAACCCTGCATGTCCTGGTGTGTGCAAAAAAAAGGATTTAAAAAATGTAACAGGACAAAAATAAATACCAAACGCCTCTAGACTTCTCATTGAAATGTGTCTCCTCCCTTATCTCCAGTCTACACACACTGCAGTGCCTTGGTGCTCTCAGAGCTGTATGGTCACTCACACACATCCACTACAGACCATATCAACATAACACACAGAGAGAGAGGAGCTTGGTCCAGCTAGCTCAGGTTATCCAGTTCCCAGATGGCATGAGTTAGGTTTGTCTTCCCCACTCCTCCTCCAGCTGTGTTAGTGCAGTCCAGGCTGTGGTCTTGGAGGGAGGGCTTGGGGATCCAGAGGGGCAGGCGTCTGCTAGGTGCCATTGTCAGCCAGGCTGGACTCCTCTGGAGGGGCTGGTGTTGGGGCTGGTGTTGGGACTGTGCTCTGGGGAGCTGGGAGCGAGGAGCTTTCTTTTGGAGGGTGGAGTCGACACAGTTTCTGGTGCAGCTCTTCCAGTTCGGCTGGCAGACGGATGCCCATCTCCTGGTTAAGGAACAGGGCCTCGAAACAGTCCTCCAGCTTCTGGAAGGCAGGCCTGGGGAGGGAGTGGGGGGAGACACAGGGGGGTGAGAGGTTACAACCAGGAAGGAAGGTCATGGTATGAGGGAACATGAGGGAGCAATCTGCCTTCTGAGACAGAGATGCTATCTGGTTCTGAGGAGTGTTCCGTTTTTCCACTTGCTTTTGTGGCTCTAGAGGGCAGAGAATAGCCTGGATAATGTCTCATGGGGAGGCAGGGGAAAACTTTCCCACATGTGGCCGTTCAGCTCAGTTACAAACACTGTGCTTTCTGTTCCATGTACTACCCCTCACGCCCTCTCTGTTATCTCCCTCCCTGGTCTCTCTCTCTCTACCTTTGTTCTCGCTGTTACTTTGAGCCTTCAATTACAGAATGTTTTGTATACATGCCTACTACAGCTATGTTATCACTACACTGACTTGTTTATCAAAGTAATACATTCAACTGTAATACATTACTCAGCATCTTAAGCCATCAGACACTGTATAAAACAATTGTCTCAATTCACCTGTTTTCAGGGATGAGGTCACAACAAGCCACAGCCAATGGGAAGAAAGCTGGTGGGCAGTTGTCAGGGAGAAACTTCTCCATGAACTTGTCTACATTCAGGCCAAAGTCATAGGTCCTGGGAAGGCACTCTGGGTCTGCATTCACCTGCCCAATAATCTACAATAACAGAGAGAGTTAAAAATGGATATACACTCCAGATTGCAGTATCTGACCAACACTGTGGACAAATCAAACAAAATAAATGATAGCGCAATTTCCAAACACAACAAGTATCCTCCATTTCAACATACAGCCCATAGCCTAATTCTGTGAGTAAATATAAAAAGCAGGCCTTTAAAATCGTATTCTTACCTCACAAAGCACAATCCCAAAGGAGAAAATGTCCACCTTTTCATCATAGCGTTTACCTGAGGATGACAGTTAATTAACAGGCCAGCATACAATGAATGAAGAAGTGTTAAAGTGAATGATCCGTGTGATCCACAGCTCCAAGCTAGGTCCTCCTGCTCTGCTCACCGTTCAGCATCTCTGGAGCCATCCAGTAGGGGTTCCCCACCACCGTGTAGCGCTTCTTACGGTCAATACGCCTGAACACCCTCTTCTTATTGACCAGTTTCTCAGGGGGAGGTTGCTTGACCTCCTCCACCATGAGCCGGGATAGGCCGAAGTCTGCCACCACCACTGTGTTGTCCTGAGGGAGGTCAGGGGTTAGAGGTCAACAGAACATGACGTGGCAATGTAACAGTGTCAGGTGTTTTCTTCAGTCAAGGAGCATATTACTTAACATACCTCAATCAATATGGGTCAAATAACAACAAAGGATAAGATTGTTTCCAAGAGTTGTTGCTTATGTGTCAAGTCAATGACCAATAAAATAAATCACAATGAAGTATGACCAGATGGGTATGTGTGTTGTCTTATATATATATATAATAGACACTGAACTGAGACAGGTATACAGTTATACATAGGTCACTACATGTAAATCAATTAGTCTGTCTGTGGAAATAACAGACAAGACTCATTACACCTCATGTAGGGTTGCCATACAGTGAAAGCTCTGTGAAGACCTATATAAGCCTGTACTTTATTACTTACACAATATGTTGTTGTGAGTTGTGTTCTACTGCTAGAATAGAACATAGCTCTACCTGGCCTGTACCAACAAGACTACTCTGTCCCAATCAAAGACTTCTGTGACAACAACAAAACATGTTCTAGAACACCCTCCCTCCAGGGTAATCTAAAACAAGAACCTACACTACCCACGGTACATCAATCTTTAACAGTTTAGAAGCCAAACACACACTTTTGGTATAAGAGAGAAACAATGACTGATTAACGAGAGATAATGAAGCAGGAGTGGAATCTGCATGTGTTTCTGTAAATGGATCAGGAAAACTGAAATGGATCTCTGATTTTCTATATTCTCCTCTACCTATCTATCTTTGAGTTAGCTTGCCATGTACAATTCAGGATAGGTCACCTACCAGTTTCACCAGGCAGTTGTGAGAGTTAAGATCTCTGTGGATGATGCTCATTGAATGCAAGTAAGCCTGAAATAAGGAAAAAATATGAGTCAAACCAATCATCCACAAGTGGAAGCAAACACGGCATATTAAAGACATAAATAGTGCTTTATGCTGCATAGAAAACAATGTAGCTTAAAACGTCTCCCACTAAGCCTGGCTGATAGAAACTTCATCATTTGACAATGTCTTAAGGGAACAAATAAATTATTTTGTTGCCCTACATACTTGTGTTTCTGTGGAAGGACTGTGGGTTGTAAGGAAAGGGAATCAGAGAATAAGGAACTGTCAGTATTGAAGTGGTCTCCAGGGAAATGGGAAGGCCTGCCACTCTGTTGGCTAAGACAGACAGTAAGGTATGTGGAACATATGGCTACCCCTAGGTCACTGCAAAGCCCCACACTACAGTATGACCCACTGGCAAGAGCAATCCCTGCCTCAATTAATTTGATCTCAGTTCATAGAGTCAGAGTCAACCTGAACCCAAGTACTGTACCTTTAAAATGCATTGTGTTTAACTACCACCATACATATTGGAAGCTGCTCCAGCTGAACAAAAAGCAGCCAGTGTCTATAGGGAGAGTATTTAACCTCCAACAGTAAATATCCCTGGAAGGGGCCAACTCACCATTCCAGAAGCAATGCCTTTGGCGAAACTAACCCTCTGCTCCCATGGAAACTGGTCCTGTAGCAACCCAGGGAAAAATAAACAACAAGAAATGAATAGGTGGGCCCCTTAGTAGCCTTTATGGCTACACAGAATATTGTGGGCGTTCAAAGGAAAGTTACATAAAATCATATAGTGTAACCCACCACTGAAAATCTCAAATCAAATAATTAAAACTCCAGTTCCCTCTGATTGCTGTTGACCATATGTTTTGTTGGACTGCGGTGTAAATGATCCAATCTGGGAAGTAAGGGTGGTAATAAACTCCTTTGAATCTTCACCTGGGAACACTTTCTCTATTTACTCCCATTCCACATCTCTGCTGGTTTACATGCCAGCCAGCCCACCACTGAGCCAACAGCCTTTATCTGAGCAGAGTTTACCTTAGGTCAAGTCAGTCCCAGTCCCACACAGCACAGGCCCTTAAAGGGATACTTTGGGATTTGGCAATGAGGCCCTGTATCTAATTTCCCAGAGTCCGATGAACTTGTGGATACCATTTTTCTGTCTCTGTGTCCACTATGAAGGAAGTTACAGGTAGTTTTGTGAGCCAATGCTAACTAGCATTAGCACAATGTCTGGAAGTCTGACTTCCAGACATTGTGCTTACCTCTAACTTCCTTCATACTTGCCAGACATAAAAATGGTATCCACAAGTTCATCTACAGACCAGTATCCCTTCTTTCTTTTCTCTCCAAAACTCGAGCGTGCCGTCCTTGGCCAGCTCTCTTGCCATCTCTCTCAGAATGACCTTCTTGATCCAAATCAGTCAGGTTTCAAGACTGGTCATTCAACTGAGACTGCTCTTCTCTGTGTCACGGAGGCTCTCCGCACTGCTAAAGCTAACTCTCTCTACTCTGCTCTCATCCTTCTAGACCTATCTGCTGCCTTTGATACTGTGAACCATCAGATCCTCCTCTCCACCCTCTCCGAGTTGGGCATCTCCGGCGCGGCTCACTCTTGGATTGCGTCCTACCTGACAGGTCGCTCCTACCAGGTGGTGTGGCGAGAATCCGTCTCCGCACCACGTGCTCTCACCACTGGTGTCCCCCAGGGCTCAGTTCTAGGCCCTCTCCTATTCTCGCTATACACCAAGTCACTTGGCTCTGTCATATCCTCACATGGTCTCTCCTATCATTGCTACGCAGACGACACACAATTCATCTTCTCCTTTCCCCCTTCTGATAACCAGGTGGCGAATCGCATCTCTGCATGTCTGGCAGACATATCAGTGTGGATGACGGATCACAACCTCAAGCTGAACCTCGGCAAGACGGAGCTGCTCTTCCTCCCGGGGAAGGACTGCCCGTTCCATGATCTCGCCATCACGGTTGACAACTCCATTGTGTCATCCTCCCAGAGTGCTAAGAGCCTTGGCGTGACCCTGGACAACACCCTGTCGTTCTCCGCTAACATCAAGGCGGTGACCCGATCCTGTAGGTTCCTGCTCTACAACATTCGCAGAGTACGGCCCTGCCTTACACAGGAAGCGGCGCAGGTCCTAATCCAGGCACTTGTCATCTCCCGTCTGGATTACTACAACTCGCTGCTGGCGGGGCTCCCTGCCTGTGCCATTAAACCCCTACAACTCATCCAGAACGCCGCAGCCCGTCTGGTGTTCAAACTTCCCAAGTTCTCTCACGTCACCCCGCTCCTCCGCACACTCCACTGGCTTCCAGTTGAAGCTCGCATCTGCTACAAGACCATGGTGCTTGCCTACGGAGCTGTGAGGGGAACGGCACCTCCGTACCTTCAGGCTCTGATCAGTCCCTACACCCAAAGAAGGGCACTGTGTTCATCCACCTCTGGCCTGCTGGCCCCCCTACCTCTGCGGAAGCACAGTTCCCGCTCAGCCCAGTCAAAACTGTTCGCTGCTCTGGCACCCCAATGGTGGAACAAGCTCCCTCACGACGCCAGGACAGCGGAGTCAATCACCATCTTCTGGAGACACCTGAAACCCCACCTCTGTAAGGAATACCTGGGATAGGATAAAGTAATCCTTCTAACCCCCCCCAAAAAAAGATATAGATGTACTATTGTAAAGTGGTTGTTCCACTGGATGTCATAAGGTGAATGCACCAATTTGTAAGTCAATCTGGATAAGAGCGTCTGCTAAATGACGTAAATGTAAAATGTAAAATCTGACTCTGGGTAAATAGATAAAGGGCCTCATTGCCAAAATCCCAAAGTATACGTTTAAGGAAAACAGTAACAGCTATTTATTTCTAAACTATATTTTGGTGCAGTGGGAGAGAAGAGAGAGGGTTTAGTGAATTAATTAGCTGAAACACACCATGTCTCTAATGAAATCCTTCAGTGTGCCTCCCTCAATAAACTCGGTTATTAAATTCAGCCTCTTGTCCTTGTATAGCACGCCGATGAACTTCAACACGTGGGGATGTTCCAGACTCCTCATCACTTTGACCTGGAGAGAGAGATACATTTAAAGCTGCAATCCTTAATGGTGAAACAGCCACGGCCTGTAAACAACCAACACAGTATTTTCAACCTCGGACATCATTGCACGCACAATAGAAGACCACAATATGTACTGACCTTTTTTTTACCATGCTGCGTGACGCTCTTCAACTCGACAACAAAAACAATAACAACGGTGGTGGGCGGCCAGTGGCGCCATTTCCCCTTACTGCAGATTCCATCTTTAAAAACTCACCTTTATGCTTTCAATCTGAACTTTAACACCACAGCAATCAATTTCCACATTTTATCTTTGAAAAAAGCTTACGTTTCCCTCCGAAGACTGAAGCAAATCCGTAAAGATGAGTGGACTAGACTACTGACCTCCTTTAGAAAGGTCTTCTGCGTCTCCTCATCACAGCGAATCAACTCCTTCATCACCATCACCTCACCAGTGGCTTTGTGGGTTACCTGTCAATGAGCAGAAAAACAAAACACTGACGTCTGTGTGAAGGTATGTGAAGGCATGGAGTAGATGTGAGAGATTGAGATGTGTGTGGAAAAAAGAGGTTGATTGTTGGGTGAGGAGCTGACCTTGATAGCCTGGCCGAAGAAGCCCTTGCCCAGCACTTCTCCATGGATGAGGTCACAGGGGCGGAAGATGCGATGGGAGCAGCTGCTGGAGGAGCGCAGGGATTCGGAGCGCCCAATGTCCCGGGTCAGGATAGGGCGTTCCTTAGGGGAGGTTGGCCCAGGGGACTTACAGATGCTGTTGCTACGCCTTCCATTTACAGAGAGGGACAAATGTCAATTAGACATACGTAGATCAAGATATACTGGAACAAATTATAAATAACTTTGTATCTCTCCATTTCTGCCCCCAATGATTAGACTCTCTCTCCTAAGGTTGGTTGGTTCAGCTGTACCTTAGAGACCTCCTCTTTAGGGTGCCGTCATCCACCACGTCTGTCCTCTCCAGGACACTGTTAGAGGGTGAAGACAGACGCATGCGGGAGGTGGCGGGGACCCCCAAGCGGTTTTGCGAGGACCCCAGTCTGAGCCTGTCCAACCGCTGCCTGACTGGATCATACTCTATGAGCAGCTGCAGTGTCTGACTGGTCCGATGGATGAGGTCCTCCACCTGAAAACACCAATGAAAATACATAATCTGCTTGGACAAAGTCCTCTCTGACATAGTAACATGAGCACGCAACACTAATGAGAGAGGTATTGGTATACGGCCCATAGAACACGGGATGGAATTAGAAGAACTAGGCAGGGTTCCAATGAGAACAGGTTCCTGATTCCTGACCACCCGAAGAGCTATCAAATTGACTTATACAACATGACTTGAATGGAGCCGAATAATTTTAATTCGAACACACCTTGTGGCAAACAGGAAAGGTGGGAACTAAAATGAAATCAGTGAATGCACCATTGGAATGCACATGGTTTGGTAAGGTGGTGTGGTGAGATTGTGTTGAGTCCTTCCAGATGCCATCCTCCCCAACTAAAGAATGTTTAAATTAAGGCAGAATGGAAAGAATGCAAAGATCACGTTCTGTCTTCCATCCACCTCATTTTAGAACGTGGCTATGGGCACAGCCAAACAATGGAAGTGATGGATTTGACTTCCGCTTTACTTACCTACTAGAGCGGGCCGGTGGCAAACTTGCTAGAGTAAATTATTTGAAGGAGTCAATATATAGAGTATAAAAGTCAAGTAAACAAGTGTAAGTGTAATTGTATATGTAGCCTATTTCATTCATGTTCGCTAATGTTAGCTAGACCTACTAGTAGTTCTGTTGTGATAATTACATTAGTGGTGTTGTTTAAGAGTTAAGGGCCGTCCACCAAGCCAATAATGATAACTATAATGAGAAACTATAGGCTACATAACTATAAAACGTTGGTGAGCCTGTACAGGAAAGTTTATCATTCTATAGTCCTGCACCTGTCAATCAACTGATCAACGCATCCTACTGTACACTGCCTATTAATAAGGGGGTAACACAAAACCATTCATGAGGTCTCTAAAGCACAGATACTGGTTCACACCATTCAGTGTTGTCAAGGTATGTTTTGTCATAATAATAATACTTTAATGTACATGTAGGCCTAACAAAAAAAGAATATAACCTGTATTTAAATGTAGCAATTCGACAAACGCCATTTAGCCTGAGCATCTTTTACAGCATGTCATTGACTCATTGTTTAAGTGGTTTGCAAGTGATTTTGGTTTTTCTAACGGTTGTCAATTCCTTTGGGTCTTCTTTTTCACAGTGCTCAACTAGGCTATGCCTGTGCCACTACACTATATATACACACGAAAGTATGTGGAACACCCCATTAAATTAGTGGATTCGACCACACCCGTTGCTGACAGGCGTATAACATTTAGCGCACAGCCATGAAATCTACATAGACAAACATTGGCAGTAGAATGGCCTTACTAAAGAGCTCATTAACTTTCAACATAGCACCTTCATAAAATGCCACCTTTCCAACAAGTCAGTTCGTCAAATGTCTGCCTTGCCCCGGTCAACTGGAAGTCCTGTTATTGTGAAGTGGAAACGTCTAGGAGCAACAATGGCTCAGCTGCGAAGTTGTAGGCCACACAAGCTCACAGAACGGGACCGCCGAGTGCTGAAGCGTCTGTCCTCAGTTGAAACACTCACTACTGAGTCCCAAACTGACTCTGGAAGCAACGTCAGCACAAGAACTGTTCGTCGGGAGCTTAATGAAATGGGTTTCAATGGCCGAACAGCCGCACACAAGTCTAAGATCACCATGCAAAATGCCAAGCGTCAGCTGGAGTGATGTAAAGCGCGCTGCCATTGGACTCTGGTGCGGTGGAAACACGTTCTCTGGAGTGATGAATCACGCTTCACCATCTGGCAGTCCGACGTACCAATCTGGGTTTGGCGGATGCCAGGAGAACGCTTCCTGCCTCAACGCATAGTGCCAGCTGTAAAGTTTGGTGGCCGAGGAATAATGGTCTGGGGCTGTTTTTCATGGTTTGGGCTAGGCCCCTTAGTTCCAGTGAGGGGAGATCTTAATGCTACAGCATACAATGACATTCTAGACGATTCTGTGCTTCCAACTTTGTGGCAACAGTTTGGAGAAGGCCCTTTCCTGTTTCAGCATGACAATGCCCTCATGCATAAAGCAAGGTCCATACAGAAATGGTTTGTCGAGATCGGTGTGGAAGAACATGACTGGCCTGCACAGAACCCTGACCTCAACCCCATCGAACACCTTTGGGATAAATTGGAACGCCGACTGCGAGCCAAGCCTAATCGCCCAACATCAGTGCCCGACCTCACTAATGCTCGTGGCTGGATGGAAGGAAGTCCCCGCAGCAATGTTCCAACATCTAGTGGAAAGCCTTCCCAGAAGAGTGGAGGCTGTTATAGCAGCAAAAGGGGGACCAACTCTATGTTAATGCCCATGATTCTGGAATGAGATGTTCAACTTTTGGTCAGGTAGTGTATTTGCAATGCATCAGTGCAACAATGTTATCATTACCAGCCCAAAAAGACAACACTAATGCACTTTCTCTCCTCAACTTTCCCCAAAATGCATTTTCTATGCTGTACGCCTGTTTTAAATTCAGCAATTAGTAAAAGCAAGCCCTCTTCTTTCCCTGAATTGGTTATTGGGCTTAGTATTAAAAAGTATAAAAATAAATGTCCTATAGCTTTTGTAGCCTATAGCTTTCCTGGGATTTCACAAGAAGAGGAATGGCCTATTGTGGAGAGGCTTACGTAGCCTATTTCGCACGGGAACAGCCGGAAGAGAGAGGGTAGTGATGTGTAGCTGAGGTAAGAAGCTAAATACTAGCCTGATTAGGCCATTCATTAACTAAATATTAGGCCTATAGGCAAAATAATTACCTGTCAAAGTGCAAGAAAAAAAAGTGAACAGATGATGAAATAGAAAATGTGTAGTGTGTTCCTCCAGGCTGCACTCTGTGGTCCCTGGGCAGGGCACGCAAAGTTCCACTATTGATTAGGCATAGGCCTAAATTTTTAAGACAAGACAATTATTATACCCGGGCTACAACAACACAGTGCAACAAGAAATGTATTGTCATTCTCAAGTGAATATACAATTATTATCCATAGGTTGTAAACTGCAGTGACGTTGGCAAATTTGAATAACCGCTTAAACGTCCTGTTTTGTTTCATGCCAAAATAACTGCATAGGTCTACAGCCTAGGCCTGATTATGAAACAATATGTATCAGTTTGTGTCTATTCTCGACAGTTTAGAAGGACAAGAAAGGTACATTAGCAGGCCGCTCATATGGTGTATTTTGTCAGGATGTAGCCTATCGATGTTAAGATAGGACTACTATCCCGTGTGGCTCAGTTGGTAGAGCATGGTGTTTGCAACGCCAGGGTTGTGGGTTCGATTCCCATGGGGGACCAATACGGAATAATAAAAAATAATACAAAAAATAAAAGAAAAAAATGTATGCATTCACTACTGTAAGTCACTCTGGATAAGAGCGTCTGCTAAATGACTAAAATGTAAATGTACTATAAGAAAATATGTGATTCTCCTTTCAAACTCCCCAGCCGCTAATGCTGTAGCCTATTTTACATTCAGCAAGCAAGAGCAAGCGCGCATCTCTCCTCCTATAGGCTATAAGTAGGCAAAAAAATAAAAAATAAGTGTCCAACTACATTTTGTAGTCTGCTTTTTCCTGGGACTTCACAAGATGTAAGAGGAATAGCCGTGGCAGCGGAGAGGCCAGGTGCGTAATTGCGCAACAGAAAGACAGAGGCTAGAAATGTAGCCTTTAGCATAAGTAGAAGCATATGCATATTATATCATAATTCATGAGCTCAATGTTAGGCTTAGTACCGCAGTGAATATGTCCTGTCAATTTACACAGCGAAAGAAAAAAAAGTTGATCCTGAAGCTGATCCCGAAGCTGTGCTGAGTGTGCTCCCTCCCAGTCCCTGGGAACGCAGCTGGAAAAGCTACATTATGTTTCAGTTTTTTTAGGGACAAGAAATATCTTACCTGGGCTACAACATCACAATGTAATGAAGAATATTATTATTGTTTTCAAGTGAGTACAAAACTCTAGTCTAGGCTGTAAACTGCAGTGAATAGCCTATGTAATTTGAATAACCAGACAAACGCCCGGCGTTTTTAATGCATTGCAGTATTTGGATCAATTATGGGGGGATTTCTCTGCAGTTTAGTCTACAAAGTCCAGACCCATAAGGCCAGTGATCTATTGTATTTTGTCAGGATGTTTCGGCTAACAGAAACATGCTAATGCAGGGATTTCTAGTGGTGCACATATGAATTATGAATAATGTGCGAGTTTCTGCGTTTGGCTTCCGTGTTATTAAAAGTGTTTGAAAATGAGGTGTATAATAGAGCAACGGTCGCAAATACTTATGTAATAGTCACGCTTTATTAAACACCACTGGGTTACTACTGAATAGAGACTACATTTCATTGCTTTATTCAAACTACTGAATGTTATGAAGTTAACCACGTAAAACGTCAGTGAATGGTGAAAAACGGTATCATGCAACTCACCTCTTCCTCCATCAGTGTCCCCACTGGAAGACCGTTGATCTCCAGGATCCTGTCACCAACGTGGATGGCATTCCGAACTTCCGGGCTGATATGCATCCCTCTGACTCTGAGAGAAATACAGCACAAATACATGTCTGTCAGACGCACCAGTATCAGCATGAACTATGACCTGAATTCATACAGGTCTATCAGAAGAGAGTTGGTTCTATTGACTAATCAGCAGTGAGCACCTAGACAATACACAGGTGGGTGTGTCTGACTGTCCACAACATCAAGTACATCAATCAACTAATGAGCGACTCCTTTGGCCGAGTCCTGATCAAGACTATAATAACGCCACCAAAGTAAAGAGACGTGGGATTTCTATAATCAGTTACACAACACATGATTCATCCTGTCCCACTCAAGTCCTAGACAGTCAGGGGTGTATGGATTCACTGGCTGTGAGTGACAGTTAAATCCACTCACTCTTTGACTTGCACGCTAGCTAAGCCGCTGGCCGCGTCCCCTATGACAGAGACAGAAAAGCCCCTCTTGCTGTTGGTGGCAGAGGGCATGGAGATGAGGGTGACCGTGTGAGGCAGAGAGTCCAGGGACGAGTCGGCCGAACGCTTCTCCAACACGGGTGCCAGGACTACCAGCTTATAGCACTTCCCACTGCACCGAGAGGAAGAGGAAGAGAGAGGAGAGAAGAAAGAAGGAATAAGGGGCAGTGTTGTGGATAATGATGTTATTAAAGTGTTTACCAGTTGAAAGTGGTTCAAAGTGTTCATCAACATGTTCTACTTCAACTATGTCATCTGTCTGTACGATGTTTCAAAACAATTGCCCTTTGGGAACAATAAAGTTTTATTGTAGAAAAATATGTAGAGAAGAAGAGAGCAGGAAGGAGGGGTATGGAGAGAGTCAGACCGTAGAGGGAGCTCAGGTGTGAGACAACAGATTCATCAGAAATAGAGCGATGCTGCCTATTTCCAATAACATAAATCACATTCCCTAAACTGCCTCTATCAACATCAGACTAAACAAAAAAATGGAACAGAATTAAAACAACTCTCACCAGTACAGTTTGGAGCGCTCTACCAGAGCATAGGTGTCCCTATCCTCGATGACCACTTTGCAGCTCAGACACACAAAGCACTCTGGGTGATACTTGTATTCTCCGGCCACCTGGAAGAACAGATACAGGTGGGTTTGTCTTTCCCATGGCGTTCCAGCTTCATGGAGAGAACACTGTGCTGTGTGCCGTTCTGTCCGGTGTTGTGTGCTAGATGGTGTTGTGTTCTGTGTGCTGTCCTCCTCTCTTTGCGGCAGTGACACAGTCAGTAACACCTGCTCCACTCTTAACCTATCTGGAATATGCTATGATGTCATCCACCTCCCCGGGACCCAAGCCCTGCCTTCTCTAATCACAGCATGCCTCTCACTGACGCTCTCTCTTTTCACACATTAACATACTCTGAAAGAAAGTCTGGTTCTCTCACGCATGTACAACAGCTTACTCATTCACATGTTACTTCTCTATAACTTTCACACTCCCAATCTATTGGTCTTGCTCTCATGCTAAATTAAACAAAGTATCCACCTCCTGAAGCAAGGGACACACACACACACTCCTACACACAGGGTATGTGCCATAGAGGAGGTTCAGAGGCCACTTCATGTGGGTTTGAACTTCATTCCTGGATCTGAAGTGATCATGTGATGTTAAGGCTGGGCGGGCAGCTGGAAAATCTAAAATGTGCTCCTGTACATGAGGCCTGGAGAGATAATCTATTTAAACCAGTCAGTGTTAACAGACTTCAATTTCATTGGAGTCTTAAGTCTACAACAACAACGAGCTGCAATGCCTTCTAAAGCTTGAATTCAATTTTGGTTAGAGATTTTGTCTCAAGACCTAAGCTCCTCACCAGATCATTTAAAAACAGAATCATTTCTAAAGAATGTGAATATATTAATGAAAACCTGTAGTCTTTGAAGTGGGATAATATGTTCCATTCTCCCCAGCTCTTCATTGTAGGCTGCTATGAGTAAAAGTGTTGGGAAAGGATCTTGTTGCTGGTCCAGGGGGCACTAGGATTAGGCTGAGTGATGTAAGCCATGTGTGCGTCTGTGGCTGTGACTCCCTCCCTCCAGGCTGAAGCATTACCACACTGACCCCAGTCAGAAACAGCCTGAAGGAACCCCAGCTAGACACACACAGCTGTGTCATAGTCCATAGGTGGCTGTGTGTGTGCAGGCTCTCTCGGCAAGGGGAGGCTAGTGTGTGTGTGTGTGTGTGTGTGTGTGTGTGTGTGTGTGTGTGTGTGTGTGTGTGTGTGTGTGGAGCTGGTCTCTATTCATTTGTCTTTTCATTTCCCCATCTTACCAATTGAAAAAGAACAAAAAGAAGGATATTCCAAAGCAGTCTAATTTGAGAGGATTTACAACTGTCAAGAACTGTAAAACGTCTCCACAGCCACAGAGAAAAGTAGGCAAACTGAAATGAAAAATGCCATGCGACGATCTCCTCAGAGAACAAAATGGCATTTGGTGCCATAGCCTGCCCCACAAACACACAACAGCTTTAAGTAGCTGCATGCTCCACACTACTCTCCTCTCCTGAGAGACCCAACAGCTAGACCATTTAACCCAGTGTTGGTTCGGCTGCAGGGTAAGAGAAGGCTGCCAATTCAACCCTGCCAGAAATACTTGGCACTTACAGAGCCAATGTGTCCAAAACCAAATAGAAAGGCCCATTATGTGTTTTGCTTACTGGCAAACTTCAGGTAAAAAAATTAAAATACTTCATTTTGGGGCCCACTTTAATCCAGTTAAAGAGAAATGACCATTTTGTGACCAGGAATTGTTTGTGTTTTCAGCAGTTCTAGTTGTATTTAGACCTGGTTTAATAGGGGCCATAATACTGTTAAAATGAAGTTCCATTAAAAATCACAGCACTCCAACCCCATGCATGGGAATTCCATAGCACTGATGAAACAAGAAGAAAGCTAACCAATATTCAGCCTTCAGCTACACTTCAATAGCATAACCATGAGCTCATGATCTAATCCTGAAAGATGAACATTGATTTGACAAACGCAGTCAAGCCAAACATTCTAACCTTCCCTTAATAACAGATACTTGATCTTTCAAAAACTGTCTCCAATAAACACTGTGGTGGTCTGGTGGCAGACTGGCCGTGCAGTGTGGGTAGTATCTGTTGCCTTTCCACCGCAGTGGACTGAATCAGGTGATGGACTGGTTCCAAAACCACTCCATGTTCTCCATTTTCCCCCCAAAGTTCACTATGTGCCGGGGGAAGTGAACTGTGGAGACTGTACAGAGGAGAACAGAGCGGGGCCATGACGGGGGAACCTAACTAACACACAGAGAGAAGGGCCATGATGAGGGAACCTAACTAACAGAGAGAGAAGCATCCAAATGGAGGAACCTAACACAGACACACACATTGTGCTGGGGAACCTAACTAACAGAAAGAGAAGCATCCACAATGGGGGAACCTAACACAGACACACACATTGTGCTGGGGAACCTAACTAACACAGAGAGAAGGTTCAGGTCCAGTCTGCTCTGTGTGGATGATTACTGCTGTGCCAGTGCCCAGCCCCCATGACCTCTCCTGTACATAAGTATTGACCTCAATCACCAAGGAGATGTTTGTTACAACATAGGGCTTCAACCTTCCCTCTAGGGATTCTGCTGAAAGTTGAGGAGAGGGAAAATTGGGTAAAGCTGATAGTTCCCTCATTTGTACACATGGAGAAAAACAGATCCTATTGCTGCACAACCCACTGAGCGCATATCAAAGAACAGTGATTCACTGTGAGTTGGTGTTATCCGAGTGTGGCCCTACACATCTAACCTCTAAATACAATAGTAATCCTGACAGTGAATTATTAATATATTATCTAATGTACAGCTTTGTCTGACTGTTCTCCATACCAACACTGTCGTCTTTATGTTCAATGAGATCTAAAATTGAACCAAGCCTGAAGCCTATTGCATTATAATACCTGATACTCTGGATCCTGGGCCAACATAAACGGCAACCAGGGTTCTTCTTGCTTTCACACAGGAAGCAAGGACCAGGTGTGCAGAAGCTCCAGGATCACAATCAGACTGGGATATACTGGTATGTGGAAATGACAAACCATAGTCTCAGTGTCTACTGACAGTGAGGTGAGGAGGATGGAGTGGGGTGACTCACCATGGCAGGTCCAGTCATGAGCAGAGAACAGCCATGACACAGCTCTCCAAACTTCTCCCAGTAGTGTTTACGGCAGTACAGCTTGCCATCCTTCTCATAGTACCAGTTGGTCAGGTGGTCACAGCACTCCGAGCACCTGTGGATGAGAAAAACACTTTACCTCTGCAAGAAATGAAGAGAGAAGTGTGGACATACGGATCCTTTCAGCAGAGACCATATCAAGTGTAGAGCAAGCTGTTTCAAGGTGATTCAGAAGAGAGTCACTGCAAAGCCTGAGTGTATCATTTCAAAGACCTGTTGACAATCTCAAAGACTTGTTAGATTTCTGAAAGATTCCTATTGAGCAGAGATTCCCACCACTCAAACAATGGAGAGTGAGAGATGACATGCAGATAGAACCAATAAACAATAGACAAAGCTGGAGCAGAATAACTAGAAAAATATTCTCAAAGAAAACAGCATCTGAAAAAGACAAATACACTGGGGACTTAGTGTGCGATCTAAGTCAGTTAATATTGGAAATAGTTTAACCAACACGCAAACAGTTGACCTGTCTGTACACTTTCCCTCAACCAATCCTCTTTACAAAGAAAGTGACGGTGAAAGAATCCCTTAACGAGAGGCACTGGCACTGTAGACACAGCGCAGAAAAAGCCATTCATCATGTGGAAATTACACTGGTGAACATGATACCTTCCACTCTCAGGTTGCACTGGAGTGCAGCGGTTGCTTCAGGCCTTTCTTTAGGATGACGGTATCTACTTGTCTCTGATCGCCAGGATACGATGTAAAGGAAGTAGGTTACCTTGTTCCTGAGACATGTCACGTCTCGTTGGTGTGATCCATCACAAGGTAGGTAACACTGAAGAGAGTGACTATACACACACACACAATGTCTACATGAGGGCTGTGGTTTCCCAGAAGAATAAAGCGATAAGAAGCAGACCTTGGGAAACGCTAATCATTAACCTTACCTAAATACCAGCAACTAACACCAAAGGCTGCCCTCAGCTCTCCCCATCCACAGCCACATTCCAGCATCTTAATGTGTTCCAGTTGTTCCTGAGGAGGATGAAGCACCTCTCAGACAGAAACCCTGACAACCCTCTACACAGCCTGGTGGAGGGGGATCAACAAAAAATGTGGTGAATGCACTGATTTGTCTGAATTTCTAGTTGAGTAATGCTTGATTTTATTATGTTGTTGTACAAAAACCTTCATTTTTCGCAAAACAATTCTGCCGCCACATCACTACTCCAGAGCTGATTGATCCATATCCTTGACTGGAGAGAAACTTGGCAAATCAGGCAGAAATGTATGGCTTCAACAATAGAGACGGAATGTTCATAGAGTTAGGAATGCTGAAGTTGCGGAGAGATCAGGGAGCACCTGCAGGCTATGAGGATACCTTCAGGTAGTTTCACAGGTTATGCAAAATGGCAGCACCAGGTTAAGCTGTGTCAGGCGCACAATCAATTCTAAACCTCTCTCAAAGAGATTAGTCTAGGTCTCTAAACTGGCAGCCCACTTACACAGACTCCCTGTGAAGGGGTTGCCAGTTCTGCCTACTGACTCATTCATCTGGAGGATCATTTATAAACCGTGCATACACACAAAATATACCCCAATATGTGTGTGCACCAGTTTTCACGCAAAACTTGCCATTTAAAATGTTTTACTTGACATGAGAATGTGCATACCTCCCTGCAAACTTCAGACCATGCGTACGCACATCTGCTAGTGGTTGAAATATTGTATTGCAAGCTGGCAAGTATTTAGTGCAAATGGGGGATATGATGAAATGCTTATACAGAAAAAAACGAACAGAAAAACATCTGAATAAGAAAGTAACCATTTGCCATTAGTGAGAACAGCAAAAATCTATGTGTATTATATTCAGAATCTAAAATAATTCGACATAGGAATCATTTTCCTATTTATTTTCATAGCCATTGCAGAATATATTCCTCACATTTTCTGGCTGTGATGGTTTGATATTCCCAAAGTAGCCATACAACAAATTTGAAATGACCATGCGCATCTCTCATTTAATTGGACCTTGTAGCCCAGTAAATAGACAGGCTATACAGTATGTATTTCAAACTTTGCAATATCATAAGCAGCGGGGTTTATAATACTGGTATACAGTCGAATTTAACAGCTAATCTTTTACATTGAAGTAGGCCTATGTACCAAGTTAAGTTTTTATTGTCATGTGCAAAAGTAGCCTACAGTGAAATGCCTTTCTTGCTCTTCACCAACAACGCAGTAATGAATATCAGTAGCACTACATAAAATGTATTTTAAAAAGACAAGCAGAACAAAAACATACAAGAAATATTACTAACACTGTAAGTAGTGTAATTGCATTTCTTTTTTGCAGCCTGTCCTACAATGTTTCAGAATTGGCGGGCGAATCCAAACGTTCTGCTGACAGGTCAACGACAATTTACCATTGTTTTCTCATTCACAAATTGACACAGTCCTTTTCCAAATACAGAATAAATTAATGCTAAAGATTACAACATTCTGGCAACACATTAAATAGACTAGTAGCTTATGTAAACATTTTGACAGTATGGGTAGCCTACAATATAGCCTACCCATACTGTCATAATACAATATAGCTGTGCGATAGGAGCACAACATCATTGCCTATTAAATCAAAGAGCCTATACCAAGGCAAGACATACTGTATGAACCCAATAATCTATTGGTAAACTAAATATTGGACAACAATTAGTATTTTGCATGCTGTGGCCTAACGCCAATAGTTGTAAATTATACAGCAAACAAAGAGAATTATCGTCACCATAAAAAGTGAATGGAGGCGTTTTCCCAGGCGGAGTTTTAATGCTCGTTCACGTCTGATTTATAACTGGAAACATGCCTATGTATGGCGTGTGCCAAGTTTATAAATCTCAATATGGGGTGTGTGGACTTTTCAGAAATGGCACAAGCAGAAATTTATAACAACGGTTATAAATGAGGCCCCTTGACTGGAGGACACTCGGTAAACTGGCAGAAGACAAACATTGAGGTAACAGTCTTAACAAAAATGCCAAGCACCTGCCTGTCTGGGGTATTGGTGTAGTTTTTCCCTTTATAAAGCACCAGAACATTCCAGTGCTAGCCTGGGTCTGTGGGCGGGGCTTATTTTTATTTTATTTAACTACGCAAGTCAGTTAAGAACAAATTCTTATTTTCAATAATGGCCTACCCAGGATCAAACCAGGGTCTGTAGTGACGCCTCAAGCACCGTGATGCAGTGCCTTCGACTGCTGCAACACTATGGATCACAGTTCTCTTAACCTGCAGTAGAGTTGATTCTGGCTCATCAGCATTTGGAGAGAAAATCCACTCCTGGGGATTAGGCAGGTCAATTCCCTTTTACAATGGTTCATTCTAACACAACACTTATTACTGGTTACTTGGACTAAACCTTATGGAGGTGGTTTATGGCTTCTGGTACACTATGTGAGGAAACCAATGCTCCAAAAACATGCAGCCTACGCACACACACAGAGACTAAAGCAAGAATAGGTAAGCAGGAAAAGAGTGAAAAAGTTATTTCCAGGCCTTCCCGTGCACACAGCCTGGTCTCATAGACTAGACGTAACATAGCAAATGTAAATCCATGACACTCTAATTAGTATGATATGTTAAGTTTGGTATGGTTACATAAGACAGATGGTTACTTAAAGGTGGGATGGTTGGTCGGGGTGGATGGGTGGGCGTATAATGCGAAATTCTAGCAACAAAGGTTGCGCGTTCGAATCTCATCATCACGAAAACTTTTGCAACTTTTCAACTACTTACTACTTTTTAGCTAATTTGCAACTTTTTTTAATTAATTTTTTTATCTTTATTTTAACAGGGAAAACAGACTGAGACCTGGATCTCTTTTACGGCTGTGCCCTGTGTAAACATGTTGAGTTTTAGGCATACAGACAAGAACATTTCAAACATACAAAACAAAGACACAATTCAACAGAAACAATCACAGACAACATCATATTGATCCTCCATAACATTTTTGAAATGGGCAAGGGACACCAGAGTGTCTAACTTAAGTTGGATCTGCAGTTTGTTCCATAAATAAGGTGCAAAGGAACTAAAGGCAGTCCTACCCAACTCTGTGGAGACCGCAGGAGTCTCTAATGTAATCCACATCTGTGATCTGGTTTTAAAATTTGTATATCTAGTGGAAATTAATGATGATATATATGGAGGTAGTTTTAAAAGAAGTGCTTTATAAATAAACAAGAGAGCATGTTGCTCTCGCCTCACAGATAGAGAGGCCCAACCCACATGTTGATATAGGATACAGTGATGAGTTTTGTAGCTATCACCCGTGATAAACCTGAGTGCACAATGGTAAATAGCATCCAGTGGTTTTAATGTGTTTGCCGATGCATGCATATAGATAATATCACCATAATTTAAAACGGACATAAAAGTAGCCTGCAGAATTTGTTTTCTATTTACGGAGGACAGACAAGCCCTGTTTCTGTAAAGGAACCCTATCTTGAATTTGAGCTTTTTTCCCAATTCAGTAACATGTTTTTTAAAAGAAAGCCTATCATCTAATCATACCCCTAAACATTTATATGCAGAGACCTGTTTGATTTGAGTACCATCCAAGCTAGTGATTACAAAAGTGTTTCTAACTGAGAGTTTAGACCTAGAAAAAAACATGACATTTGTTTTCTTAGCATTTAAAACAAGTTTAAGTTGTAAAAGAGACCCCTGTAGTATCCTAAAATCAGACTCCAACTGCATTAAAGCTTGGTCCGCTGTTGGAGCAATAGAGTACATCACTGTGTCATCTGCATATAAATGGAATTTACAATATCTGACATCATCACCAATGTTGTTTATATAAAGTGAGAACAATAGTGGGCCAATTATTGAACCCTGAGGGACCCCTTTAAGTAACTGTCAGACTTGACGAAAAATCAACTAACTGGCCAGTACCACAATGGCCACTTTTCCTTTCAAATAAAAAACCAGCAGAGATGAAATGCTTATTAAAAGCATCACAAATATCATTTTTTTCACTTAGGATACAGGAATCTGAGGTAATTTGCTTAGGAAGAGAAACAGCAGAATCCCCCCGTTTCAGTGAATTAACGGTTTTCCAGAATTTTGCAGGATCTCCTGCAGAATCTGTCATAGCATTAAGGAAGTAATTTGATTTTGCCTTTTTGACAGCTGCAGTACATTTATTTCTCAATTGCCTAAAAAACAGCCAATCAGCTGGAGTACCTGTTTTCCTCGCCAAGGCCCAGGCCCGATTCTTTTGCAGGAAAAGACCTGACAATTCAGGAGAGAACCAAGAACTGGTTCGGTTTCTTACTCTGTGATTCTTAAGCGGGGCATGTTTATCAGACATAGAGGTAACAATAGAAGAGAAAAAAGCAAGGGCTAAAACCGGGTCCAGAAAGCAGCAAGTGGATAAAAACTCAGAGTGATATAAGTCAAGGGTAAAAGCTTGCTGTGAGAAATGTTTATAATTTCTCTTAGAGATTATACAGGGATCAGAGTGTTTCAGCCTGGTATCTCTAATACAAGCAATAGGGCAGTGGTCACTGATATCATTTGCAAAAACCCCACTGGCTGTGTATTTATGGGGGGTATTTGTTAGAATAATGTATAGTAGAGTAGATTTTACTGGGTTGGTTTAGTTATCAGCCGAGTTAGATTTAGCTCAGTACAAATGCCTTTTAATTTATCGGATACTGGTGAAAGCCAATCCAGGTTAAAATCTCCCAAAATCAGTAATTCAGAGTTTGCATAAATTGACAGTATATCAGATAGTTTGCATAGAGTACAAGGAGGAGCTGAGGGGGGGGGGGGGGGGGGGCGATATACCCCTCCTAGAGTTAAATGAGCATTATTACCAAGTACCAAATTTAAAACTAGACATTCATATTGCTTTGGGACAGAGGTTGATATGGACACAGAAACATTTAAGCAGCATTTTACATAAATCGCGATACCACCACCTCTACCAACTCTATCAGCTCTATAAATACTGTACCCAATCAACTGAACATCTGAATCGGGCACAGAATCACACAGCAACGATTCAGATACAACCAATAAGTCAACATTTGATTGTGAGACCAAAATTTCAATAAAGTCCAACTTTTGGATCAGGCTTCTAGCATTCAAATGAATTATTCCAATGCCATTGCTACAGGAATTCATATGAGATGGAGTATCCAAGGTAGCACCTGAAGCTGCACTGGATGAGCAATAAACCATTTGAGCTATTGACAGAGCTTAATTTTATGGAGACAAGATTACTACTAACAATACCTCTCTGCATGTGAGTAGTATTCGCAATACGGTGATTGGACAATAATCTAGGAATTGCAGAAAGGTTGTTAACTGTAGTTTGTTCCATATTTGCAATCGAGGGACTAATTAATGAAACTGGGAGAGGAGCATTGAACGTAGTCTGATAGGGGAGCGTACAATCCCAAAAGTCAGCCCCCGAAAATACACAACGTCAGGTATCAAAGGCTCTACATGAGGCAAGAGTAAGAGACATGTTGGTGGAGAGGATGCTGGAGCCATACCTGTTAAGATGTAAATTACTTAGAATGTTAGATAACCCAGCCCTAACCTCAACTCTTATATTAAAGCTTGATGATTCTTTGAATCAGCTATGTAGTACTAGGGCAAAACCAAAACATGCACCCCTTGGAGTCCCCAGGACCGAGTTTGGGAAACACTGCCTTCACCTTTAAACAAACTCAAAAACTTAACCCTAGCCTAGCTAACGTTAGCCAGCTAGCTAGAATTCGTAACATATCATACGCTGGGCAAATTCATAGCATATAATACAAATTGTAATTCGAAATGGGTGATGGACATCCACGAATGAATATATACCATACAAAACATAACATTATCATACTAAATGGAGTGTGATGGATTTACGTACAGAATAATACGAAATGCTCCGAGACTAGGTTGGTGCACAGAGGGATGGTGTGGAAAAGCAGAGGGGTGCAGAAAGGCTGTCCAGATAAAGATCACATTAGTGAGGGGAGTGCTGTATGTAATAGGGAACGCTGCCCTCGGACTGGCCTAACGCCCAAATTAGATCCTTTTGTCTGATGGAATGTTGACCAGATCATACATCGAGGTTACAGAATGAAACTAAAAAAAGTGACCAAAAAGGAACTGTATTAAAACATTGTTTTTGTCTTTTTCCCCCTCATCTGTACTCTCCTCTATACTACTGAGACTGTTTAGTGTGTTAGCCAAACTGTGGTCAGTAGTAGTGCCCTACTCTATGTGATAGTGAACCTGAATATTGCATGTACACTCACGCACGCACTGTATGTGAGTATTTGTGAGCAACCTGTATATCATCATTGTGTGTGTGTGTAAAGAGCCAGAGTGTTTTTATAACACAGTCATGGAAACGGACAGAAACAGGAGGCAATTCTGAAACACACACACACACACACACACACGTGTGCGTGTACGACAGGTGAGAAGAATATCTTGTCTCCAGGTGTGCGTTTCAGGGAAACCAACTTTCACTGTAAAACTGAACAACGTAACGTTTGGATGGTCTCTGTTGAGTCATAGTGTGTCCTCCCTCCCTGTCATACCAAAACAACCCAATACCTGAGGAGAAACATTGGATTGGTCGGTCCTAGTGTGGGGGATAAAGGATAACTGTAGAGTACACAGTCATGTCCCTGAATAAATAGCCTAAAGACCAAAACAAAGATTATCTGATCTAAAAGCAAAAAACACAATCAGCAGAGTAAACAACGCTGGTGTCACTTCTCAACCAAGCATTCTTGAGAAAGAAAAGAAAAAGATAAACAAAGAGACATGTCTCAGGTAAGAGGAAGGACTGGTCCTCCCAACAATGTCAGGGACTTACCCTGCTTAGACAAACATTACTCATTTGATTTCCTCAATTCCACAAATGCCTTTTGTTTTAGTGTACTAGAATCTCCCAGGCAGGTCGTGCAACTAAAGCTGGTCTTAAGCTAGGTTTCCATCCAATTGGCGACAGATTTTCATGCAAATATTCTCAAATCTGCATGAAAAAAATATGTACATTTTCCCTCCAGTGGTGTTTCCACCAAACAAACTTATTGCAGATAAAAAAATATATATAAAAAAAATCAGTGCATGATGACATGGTGTACACAAAATGTACTTTTTGGCTTACATTTGTATGTACCCAATAAAAATCTAATGTTCAGTGTGTTTCCATTTTATTTTCAACTCTACCAACATTTTTATAATGAGAACGGTTGCCTTAAATAGCTAAAAATGTGCCTACTCTGGTCTTGGCACATGCGCTCTAGCCAACAGCTTGCAGATAGTGCAGGTAGGTTGTGTGGTTAGGCTAGTCTACATGAGATGATTTTGGATAAGAGTGAGAATATTTGTATTTGTCAAATAGCAGTCAAGCATCGATCAACATAACATCAGAATAAGACTCTTGATATTTATTGGAAAGGATCATCAAGCTCATCACCATGCACTTTATGAACACTTAACTTCATCAGTACTTATTTCATCTGTAGCCTAATAAACTGATTGGTTTCCCGAGTCATAGCGGAAGGACCATATACCATATCATCCAGTGACTCCAAGTTTGTTTCGATATGCATAACCGCGGGAAGTAGGGGTGCCGAGTGTGCTGCAGCACCCCTTGATAAATTATTACTCCTGTATGAGCGGAGAAAATGTATTGTCAGCAGAGCGGAGTGAAAAATCCCCCCCCCCCCCGGTGTCGTCCAACATGTTCCTCAACCCGCCCCCCCAACCCCTACCATTTTACATTTCAACTTCAAGTCCCAAGGATTCCAGATAGCACGGATCCTTATCTCAGGGTGACTCTGTTGTGCTCCCATGTTACACTACTAGTTTCTGGGAGGGAGAGAAAACCCCTCCTCTAATTCTATTGCAAGGAGGTTCCATAAAGAATTCATACTGTAATGTATTCTAAAATGCTGGAAACTGACACTAAGCATTATAGGGAAGCAGTGTTGTAGGAATGGAAACAACACAAACACTAGTTCAAGATGCCATAGGACTCCCTTTAGGACTACCCAGAAGGCAACCAATGTGAACAGATAGTTACAGTTCCAATCAAACACATCAAGGTTACATTATTGGACCCCACAGACAATTAATGAGGGGAAAGGATTGTCAGTATGACTTGAGCCTGAAGGCTTCACCTCTTTTAGAAGAATAACATTGACTCATAAAGCACAATCCTTCGGGACAAGCCAGGATCCAGTTTTCCATGGCAAAAACAAAGGACTTTGTGCAGTGTCTGGCGCTGCGGGCCCACGACTCTGAATCGCTGTCTTGGAATGCGGGCACACAACACACTGTCCAGTCTTTACCTATACGTTCGCCTGACAACGTCAGCTTTACTGGAACAGGGATAACATCAGCCTTTAACAATGCTGTACAACTTGGAGGAGGTGCAAAGCTCTGTGTGCACAATAGAACAGAGCGGGGGGTAACATGGAAAAGGAAACTACTGTCGTTGCTTTAGAGTTTGACAATGTCCCACTTGGAGTGAGAATAATTCTGTATTACAATGACAAAATTAATGAAGTTACCAGAAAAGAGGCTAACATTTGAGGAAAAGGAAGATTTTGGGCCAGGGTTTCTGACTGTTGAACTCCAGCCCACTTGGTTTAGCGTCAGTATAGTCGTCTGGATTGGAGGTTTTTTCCAAAGCAGATGCTCCATCTGAAGAGTTCATTTCACAGAAAATTTGTGAGATGATTTGGGGGGGCAAGAGAGAAAGAAGGAGCTAGAAAGAGAGAGAAAGAAGGATCTAGAGAGAGAAAGTTGCACAACTGCATCAAGGACTTGGCTTTTGAACTGACACTAGGTGCAGTAGTGCTACAAAAGAGTCAATTATAGAAAAACAGAAAGAGACCCAAATACTGGGTTATGTAAGAACATTGTGCCGCTAAAAAGCTTTGCTAGAAATTTGAGTGCTTGGACAAATTTCAGTTGAAAGAATAAGGAACACTCACAAATGGCAAGTCCCTTCTACTCTACGGAGACATAATCGGAAATACCTCATATTAGGATGCACAATTCAGTTAATCTTAGACTTCATTAATTTATTATATTCAGGGACAATTCAGAGCTCAAGAAAAACAGCTATACTCTAATCAGTTCTATTCAACTAGTCATTAGTTCTACTTTTCCATTCGTGTTACATAACCTTGTGTGCTGGATGGGCACAGTGAGTGTCAGAAACACACTCCCTCTCCTTACTATATTAACAAAGCTGCCGTGACTCTGCCCTCAATCCCAGCTTCCCCTCTCACAAAAGCCCTGTGGAGCGCGTTGTCATCTTCTAGACCATGACCTGTCCATTCTTGGATTGTCTATCTGAAGCCCCATCGTCAAATCCATAAATTATCTTCACGTAAAGTAAAACCTGAGTGATTGCATTTCACAAACAGAGCTTTAGAGGAGCTAAATGTTTGTTTGAGCGTCTGTACATGGACAATTCCACAGTGCAGATGCAAAGTTTGGAAACAGAATGACGGCACAAACAGGTATTCTGTTTACAAACTTTGCATCTGCACTGTCAAGTAAATGTGTTTTTGTAAAATGTTCAGTGTAAATTGTTAAAAGTAGTCCTTGTGCATAGAGTTGTTTGTTTTGTTGACCTTTGCAATCATTGGTTTTTGTGTGACATTCAGATTTTTCAAAAATGTGCCTCAGTGTCACTATGTTTATTAACGTGGAATTGACCACATACAGTGCCGACAAAGTATTCAGACTCCTTGACTTTTTCCACATTGTTACATTACAGCCTTATTCTAAAATGGATTAAATAGTTGTCCCCCCTCCCCATCAATCTACACACAATACCCCACAATGGCAAAGCAAAAACAGTTTAGAAATATTTTCAAATGTATAAAAAAATAAACTGAACTATCACTTTTTTTAACTAGGCAAGTCAGTTAAGAACACATTTTTATTTACAATGACGGCCTAGGAACAGTGGGTTAACTGCCTTGTTCAGGGGCAGTTTGGGGTTTCAATCTAGCAACCTTTTGGTTTCTGGCCCAACGCTCTAACCACTCGGCTACCTGCCGCCCAATTTACATACAGTACCAGTCAAGGGTTTTTGTTTATTTTTACTATTTTCTACATTGTAGAATAATAGTGATGACAACACTTTTAAATAACACATATGGAATCATGTAGTAACCAAAAAAGTGCTATACAAATACAAATATTTTATATTTGAGATTCTTCAAAGTAGCCACCCTTTGCCTTGATGACAACTTTGCACACTTTTGGTATTCTCTCAAACAGCTTCATGAGGTAGTCACCTGGAATGCCTTTAAATTAACAGGTCAGCCTTATTAAAAGTTAATTTCTGGGATTTATTTCCTTCTTAATGCGTTTGAACCAATCAAATAAAAGTTCATTTGTCACGTGCGCCAAATACAACAGGTGTAGACCTTACAGTGAAATGCTTACTTACAGGCTCTAACCAATAGTGCAAAAAAGGTATTAGGTGAACAATAGGTAAGTAAAGAAATAAAACAACAGTAAAAAGACAGGCTATATACAGTAGCGAGGCTATGAAAAGTATCGAGGCTATATACAGGCAACGGTTAGTAAGGCTGAATGAGGTAGTATGTACATGTAGATATGGTTAAAGTGACAATGCATATATGATGAACAGAGAGTAGCAGTAGCGTAAAAGAGGGGTTGGCGGGTGGTGGGACACAATGCAGATAGCCTGGTTAGCCAATGTGCGGGAGCCCTGGCTGGTCGGCCCAATTGAGGTAGTATGTACATGAATGTATAGTTAAAGTGACTATGCATATATGATAAACAGAGAGTAGCAGCAGCGTAAAAAGAGGGGTTGGGGGGAGGGGGGCACACAATGCAAATAGTCCGGGTAGCCATTTGATTACCTGTTCAGGAGTCTTATGGCTTGGGGGTAAAAAAAAACTGTTGAGAAGCCTTTTTGTCCTAGACTTGGCACTCCGGTACCGCTTGCCATGCGGTAGTAGAGAGAACAGTCTATGACTGGGGTGGCTGGGGTCATTGACAATTTTTAGGGCCTTCCTCTGACACCGCCTGGTGTAGAGGTCCTGGACAGCTTAGCCCCAGTGATGTACTGGGCCGTACGCACTACCCTCTGTAGTGCCTTGCGGTTAGAGGCCGAGCAATTGCCGCGTACCAGGCAGTGATGCAACCAGCCAGGATGCTCTCGATGTTGCAGCTGTAGAACCTTTTGAGGATCTCAGGACCCATGCCAAATCTTTTTAGTTTCCTGAGGGGGAATAGGCTTTTCAGTTGTGTTGTGACTAGGTAAGGGTGGTATACAGAAGATAGTCCTATCTGGTAAAAGATCAAGTCCATATTATGCCAAGAACAGCTCAAATAAGCAAAGAGAAACGACAGTGCATCATTACTTTAAGACATGAAGGTCAGTCAATCTGGAAAATTTCAAGAACTTTTAAAGTTTCTTCAAGTGCAGTCACCAAAACCATCAAGCGTGATTACGAAAATGGCTCTCATGAGGACTGTAACAGGAAAAGAAGACCCAGAGGTACAGTTGAAGTCGGAAGTTAACATACACTTAGGTTGGAGTCATTAAAACTCATTTTTCAACCACTCCACAAATTTCTTGTTAACAAACTATAGTTCTGGCAAGTCAGTTAGGACATCTACTTTATGCATGACAAGTAATTTTTCCAACAATTGTTTACAGACAGATTATTTAACTTAAGTTTACATACATTAATTTGACTGTACCGTTAAACAGCTTGGAAAAATCCAGAAAATTATGTCATGGCTTTAGAAGCTTCTGATAAATTATGTCAATTAGCCTGACTCAATCGGAGGTGTACCTGTGGATGTATTTCAAGGCCTACCATCAAACTCAGTACCTCATTGCTTGACATCATGGGAAAATCAAAAGATATCAGCCAAGACCTCAGAAGAAAAATTGTAGACCTCCACAGGTCTGGTTCATCCTTGGGTGCAATTTCCAAACGCCTGAAGGTACCGCGTTCATCTGTACAAACAATAGTATGCAAGTATAAACACCATGGGACCACGCAGTCATCATACCGCTCAGGAAGGAGACACATTCTGTCTCCTAGAGATGAACGTACTTTGGTGCCAAAAGTGCAAATCAATCCCAGAACAACAGCAAAGGACCTTGTGAAGATGCTGGAGGAAACAGGTACAAAAGTATCTATATCCACAGTAAAACGAGTCCTATATCGACATAACCTGAAAAGCCGCTCAGCAAGAAAGAAGCCACTGCTCCAAAACCACCATAAAAAAGCTAGACTACGGTGTACAACTGCACATGGGGACAAATATCGTACTTTTTGGAAAATGTCCTCTGGTCTGATGAAACAAAAATCAAACTGTTTGGCCATAATGACCATCATTATGTTTGGAGGAAAAAGGGGGAGGCTTGCAAGCCGAAGAACACCCTCCCAACCGTGAAGCACGGGGGTGGCAGCATTATGTGGTGGGGGAGCTTGCTGCAGGAGGGACTGGTGCACTTCACAAAATAGATGGCATCATGAGGGAGGAAAATTATGTGGATATATTGAAGCAACATCTCAAGACATCAGTCAGGAAGTTAAAGCTTGGTTGCAAATGGGTCTTCCAAATGGACAATGACCCCAAGCATACTTCCAAAGTTGTGGCAAAATGGCTTAAGGACAACAAAGTCAAGGTATTGGAGTGGCCATCACAAAGCCCTGACCACAACCCTATAAAAATATTTATGGGCAGAACTGAAAAAGCATGTGCGAGCAAGGAGGCCTACAAACCTGACTCAGTTACACCAGCTCTGTCAGGAGGAATGGGCCAAAATTCACCCAACTTATTATGGGAAGCTTGTGGAAGGCTACCCGAAATGTTTGACCCAAGTTAAACAATTAAAAGGCAATGCTACCAAACACTAATTGAGTGCATGTAAACTTCTGACCCACTGAGAATGTGATGAAAGAAATAAAATCTGAAAGAAATAATTCTCTCTATTATTATTGAAAGATTAGTGGAATCTGTGTGGGTAGCTGGACAGGTAGGATGACTGACAGTGAGGGTGAACAGGTGGTCACGGGTCAGGTGACAGAGGAATGGATGAGACTGAGGCAGGAATTCCTTTAACCATACAGTGGTATATTTACTGAGTAGTGTGGATTCATGGACGCACAGAACTTCTGGATTTGATAGAGTGAAGGAAGAGAAAGCAGCGCGATCAGGCGATGGTGATTTCCTCCTTTTATGGAGTGGAGATCTGTCGGACATTTCCACCTGACCTAATTAAAGCACCCCTGGCCCAGCTGAGTAAGTGGCAATGAATTAAAGGATTATTCCACCAACTCCATGGGCTTTTTCTACAATTATTCTGACATTTCACATTCTTAAAATAAAGTGGTGATCCTAACTGACCTAAGACAGGTGTATGTAAACTTGCGACTTCAACTGGACCTCTACTGCATGAATCAGGCCTTCATGGTCAAATTGCTGTGAAGAAACCACTACTAAAAGGACGACAATAATAAAAAGAGACTTGCTTGGGCCAAGAAACACAAGCAATGGACATTAGACCGGTGGAAATGTGTCCTTTTGGTCTGATGAGTCCCAATTTGAGATTTTTGGTTCCAACCACTGTCTTTGTGAGTAGGTGAACGGATGATCTCCGCATGCGTGGTTCCCATCATGAAGCATGGAGGAGGAGGTGTGATGGTGCTATTGGTGACACTGTCAGTGATTTATTTAGAATTCAAGGCACACTTAACCAGCATGGCTACCACAGCATTCTGTAGCGATAAGCCATCACATCTGGTTTGCACTTAGTGGGACTATAATTTGTTTTTCAACAGGACAATGACCCAAAACACACCTCCAGACTGTGTAAGGGCTATTTGACCAAGAAGGAGAGTGATGCCGTGCACCATCAGATGATCTGGCCTCCACAATCACCCGACCTCAACCCAATTGAGATGGTTTGGGATGAGCTGGACTGCAGAATGAAGGAAAAGTACTCAGCATATGTGGGAACTCCTTCAAGACTTTTGGAAAAGCATTCAAGTGAAGCTGGTTGAGAGAATCCAAGAGTGTGCAAAGCTGTCATCAAGGCAAAAGCTGGCTACTTTGAAGAATCTAAAATATATTTTGATTTGTTTAACACTTTTTTGGTTACTACAGGATTCCACGTGTTATTTCATTGTTTTGATTTCTTCACCATTATTCTACAATGTAAAAAATAGGAAAAATAGGAAAAAGCCTTGAATGAGTACGTGTGTACAAACTTTTACCTGGTCGTGCAAGTATTCAGATCCTTTACTCAGTACTTTGTTGAAGCATCTTTGCAACAATTACAGCCTTGAGTATGACGCTACAAGCTTGGCACACCTTAATTTGGGGAGTTTCTCCCATTCTTCTCTGCAGATCCTCTCAAGCTCTGTCATGTTGGATGGGCAGTGTCGCTGCACAGCTATTTTCAGATCTCTTCTGAGATGTCCAATCGGGTTCAAGTCTGCGCTTTGGCTGTCCAACTCAAGGACATTCAGACACTTGTCCCGAAACCACTCCTGCGTTGTCTTGGCTGTGTACTTAGGGTCGTTGTCCTGTTGGAAGGTGAACCTTTGCCCAAGTCTGAGGTCCTGAGCGCTCTGGAACAGATTTTCATCAAGGATCTCTGTACTTTGCGCCGTTCATCTTTCCCTCGATCCTGACTAGTCGCCCAATTTCTGCCGCTGAAAAACATCCGCACAGCATGATGCTGCCACCACCTCGCTTCACCATAGCGATGGTGCCAGGTTTCCTACAGACGTGAAGCTTGGCATTCAGACCTACAAGTTAAATCTTGGTTTCATCAGACCAGAGAATCTTGTTTCTCATGACCAGAGTCATTTAGGTGCCTTTTGGAAAACTCCAAGCTGGCGGTCATGTGCCTTTTACTCAGGAGTGGCTTCCGTCAAGCCACTCTACCATAAAGGCCTGATTGGTGGAGTGCTGCAGAGATGGTTGTCCTTCTGGAAGGATCTCCCATCTCCACACAGGAACTCTGGAGCTCTGTCAGAGTTACCATCAGGTTCTTGGTCACCACCCTGACCAAGGCCCTTCTCCACGATTGCTCAGTTTGGCCGATCAGCCAGCTGTAGGAATAGTCTTGGTGGTTCCAAACTTCTTCCAATTAGAATGATGGAGGCCACTGTGTTTTGGGGGACCGTCAATGCAGCAGAAATGTTTTGGTACCCTTCCCCAGATCTGTGCCTTGACACAATCCTATCTCAGATCTCTACGGACAATTCCTTCGACCTCATGGCTTGGTTTTTGGTCTGACATGCACAGTCAACTGTGGGACCTTATATAGACAGGTGTGTGCCTTTCCAAATCATGTCCAATCAATTGAATTTACCACAGGTGGACTCCAAGTTGTAGAAACATCTCAAGTATGATCAACATGATGAAAACATGATGCACCTGAACTCAATTTCGAGTCTCATAGCAAAAGGTCTGAATACTTATGTAAATAAGGTATTTCTGTTTTTAACTTGAAAAAACCTCTAAAACCCTGTTTTTGCTTTGTCATTATAGGTATTGTGTGTAGAATGATGAGGGGAAAAAATTATTTAAATACATTTTACAATAAGGCTGTAACGTAACAAAATGTGGAAAAAGTTAAGGGGTCTGAATCCTTTCCGAATGCACTGTATGTCCTATTGTACTGCCCTCAGTGTTCAGCTCAAGTCCAGAGGTTTCTCAATGGGGGCCAGTAACCTGGGAATGCCAGATAGTTAATGTCAGTCTCCATCCAGACAATGATTAAGCCACAGGACAAGAGAATCTGCCAGGGCCAAAGTCCTCAAGGCCAGAGATAGAGATGTGGTGGGATCTTCCTCACATTGTGTACCGGTGACCCACCCAAATTCATGTGTGAGTGCTGCCTCATACACGTTTACCATTTTCCCCTTTAAAAAGGCAAAAGGACGATAATCATCTACCGCCTGTAAGTTGTTAACTTGTTGTACTAACAACAATGGTTCAAAAGAGTAGAATGGTGGTTTCTGCCACTGGGATGTGTACAGGAATGCACTGTACAAGAGTTCTGCCTCACTGTAGAATGGTCCGAACACTAAAACGGAAACATTCCTGCCCACAGTGATGCTAAAACATTCCACAGGTAGAACTCTCCAGGACTACCCACACGTCAATGTGTAAGCATGTGCATACAGCTTTTGACCACAAATAATACCTGAAATAGTCAAAAACTGCATTTTAACCAACAAAATATATTGTCTCTATTAATTTCATTGCTGCTTATTCCATGTCATAAGGAAACCAAGCTCACGTGTCTACTGCACAGACAGTAAGTCCTACAAAAAATGATTAAAAAAAATTTAAACAGTGAATGTAACTGAAATCTACATTTAAAAGTATGACTTACTGAAAACAGGCGTTGTGCCAAGTTCCTTGAAGAACCTTCACATTGAATGTGTCTTGAATTGTTCCCCCGCAACCCGCACAGTGGCGTCCATCTGTTCCTGTAGGGTTCAATTATGTCACTACAGGAAAAGCATACTCTATCCATTCATAAAAGTAAATCACAGTAACAATGCATTACTGCATATATATTATGGACTGAACAAAGGTGTGACTTGTAATCTGTTTGCATAGATTTTTTTTAAAGAAAATAAGAATATATGGAAATTCCCTGACATATAATAACAACCAATTTTGAGAATTGCAAATACAGTCAGTCAATGATTATAGGGATAATGGTTTTGTAGAACATAGGCTGACACAGGCTGTTTACATTATAATGTTCAGGCTATAAATTATTCTCAAGTAAACAGAAAAATGTTTAGACAAGCCTGAGCATCATTCTTCTGATATATATATTAGACACACACCAATCAAAGGTTTGGACACCTACTCATTCAAGGTTTAAAAAATGTTTACTATTTTCTACATTGTATAATACTACTGAAAACATAAACTCTTTGAAATAACACATATGGAATCATGTAGTAACCAAAAAAAAAAGTGTTATAGAAATCAAAATATATTTTTTATTTGAGATTCTTCAAATAGCCACCCATTGCCTTGATGACAGCTTTGCATACTCTTGACATTTTCTCAATCAGCTTCATGGAGGTAGTCACCTGGAATGGCTTTCAATTAACAGGTGTGCCTTGTTAAGTTAATTTGTGGAATTTCTTTCCTTCTTAATGCGTTTGAGCCAAACAGTTGTGTTGTGACTAGGTGGGGGTGGAATCGAGAAGAAAGCTTTATTTGGTAAAATACCAAGTCCATATTATGGCAAGAACAGCTTAAATAAGCAAAGCGAAACGACAGTCCATCATTACTTTAAGACATGAAGGTCAGTCAATATGGAAATTTCAACAACTTTGAACATTTCTTCACGTACAGTTGCAAAAACCATCAGGATCGGGGCGGCCGGTAGCCTAGTGGTTAGAGCATTGAACCGAAAGGTTGCTGGATTGAATTCCCGAGCTGACAAGATAAAAATCTGTCGTTCTGCCCCTGAACAAGGCAGTTAACCCACTGTTCCCCGGTAGGCCGTCATTGTAAATAAGAATTTGTTCTTAACGAACCTGATTAGTTAAATAAAGGTCAAATAAAACATCTATTTAAATTTAAAAAGCGCTATGATGAAACTGGCTCTCATGAGGACCGCCACAGGAAAGGAAGACCCAGAGTTACCTCTGCTGCAGAGGATAAGTTCATTAGAGTTACCAGCCTCAGAAATTGAAGCTTGTCTGTTACATGCTTCAGAGTGCATGTTACAGACACATCTCAACATTAACTGTTCAGAGGAGACTGTGTGAATCAGGCCATAATGGTCAAATTGCTGCAAAGAAACCACTACTAAAGGACACCAATAAGAAGAGACTTGCTTGGGCCAAGAATCACAAGCAATGGACATTAGACCGGTTGAAATTTGTCCTTTGGTCTGGAGTCCAAATTGGAGATTTTTGGTTCCAACCGCCGTGTCTTTGTGAGATGCCGTGTGGGTGAACGGATGATCTCTGCATGTGTATTTCCCACCGTAAAACATGGAGAAGGTGGTGTTATGGTGTGGGGGTGCTTTGCTGGTGACACTGTCTGTGATTTTTTTTTTAATTCAAGGCACACTTAACCAACATGGCTACCACAGCATTCTGCAGCGATACGCCATCACATCTGGTTTGGGCTTAGTGGGACTATCATTTGTTTTTTAACAGGACAATGACCCAACACACCTCCAGGCTGTGTAAGGGCTATTTGACCAAGAAGGAGAGTGATGAGTGCTGCATCAGATGACCTTGCCTCCACAACCCCATGACCTCAACAAAATTAAGATGGTTTGGGATGAGTCGGAAGGCAGAGTGAAGGAGATGCAGCCAACAAGTGCTCAGATTATGTGGGAACTCCTTCAGGACTGTTGGAAAAGCATTCCAGGTGAAGCTGGTTGAGAGAATGCCAAGAGTGGTTGTCAAATGATTCCATGTGTGTTATTTCATAGTTTTGAAGTATTCACTATTATTCTCCAATGTGGAAAACAGTAAAAATAAATAACAACCCTGGAATGAGTAGGTGTGTCCAAACTTGAATGGCACTGTATAAGTCCAAAAATATATGTAGCAATATATGTAGATTCCAGCTAGATTTTTTTCTTGAGCTCTTTCATTTGTTCTCAAAAAAGCCTGCATTCACAAGGCTTCCATTCCAATGCAATAAATATTGTGAGTTTTGAAATGAATGGATCCAAGCTGCTAAATTCAAGTAACATTATTTTACACATCTGCCCGAACTTAATGGCAGAATCATTGACGTTGTTACAAAGTAACTATGCATGTTATGATGATCAGATGCATTGTAGCGAGCTCTCATTTGACAAACAATATCAGCTCGCAAATGTATCAAGTCTCGAAGATCGTGCACCCCCCCCTCCTCGATTTAGCTTGGGCTTCCCTTTCCCCAAACAATAGATTGTATGTATAAATAAAAAAAGTCAACATTGTTATCCACATGTAAGCGTAACTATCAACTGGGAGAGAAGTTTAGACTGCTCACCTTCCAGCTCCTCCATCTAATTGTTGTGTCGTCGATATTTGTTCTTTTTTTCCCCCAGAAAGTTCTCACAGTGATCCAGTGTGTGTTACATTCGCGGTTATTTATTATACGAATACAAGAATCGCATATAGAAATTGTAGTTTAAATCCCGTGTACATTTTCTTAGGAGGGAAAATATCGCTGTTCAGTTTTGGAATAGCCTACTTTGTTGGCAGGATGACGTCATGCAGTTGAAATTCCTGTACGGAGACCGGAAGGGATCGGCAGCAGCAACACCTGGAACAGGAGCAAATTGGAGCCGAAAAGGCAAATATCCACTACACTGAACCTATAGCACCATCTACTGCCAAAAAGATTTCACGTTATTATTTTTGTTGAACCATTTTCATATATGAATAACTTATATTATGACATTCCCTGAGCATCCGTAATGCAAGCTTGTTATGACTGAGTCCTACACGCAAGATAGCTTACTGTTCCTCAAGTATGTCTGTGCGGCTCGTGGATACTTATACCTGAAGATAAAACACGACTTTCACACTAGTAAACCAAAATTGTTGCAACCATCATACTGAATAGGCTACCCTGTAACTCCAAATCGACCCTGTACCCTGTAACTCCAAATTCTCCGTACTGTGAGATGCCTAAGACAGCACTACACGGAGACAGGACGGGACAGCTGATCATCCTCGCAGTGGCAGACCACATGTAACAACACCTACACAGGATCGGTACATCTGACCATCACACCTGCGGGACAGGTACAGGATGGTAACAGCAACTGCCCGAGTTACACCAGGAACGCACAATCTCTCCATCAGTGCTCAGACTGTCCGCAATAGGCTGAGATAGGTGGGACTGAGGGCTTGTAGGCCTGTTGTGAAGCAGGAAGGTCCTCACCAGACATCACCGGCAACAATGCCGCCTATGGGCACAAACCCACCATTACTGGACCAGACAGGACGGGCAAAAAGTGCTCTTCACTGATGAGTCGTGGTTTTGTCTCACCAGGGGTGATGGTCGGATTCACGTTTATTGTCGAAGGAATGAGCGTTACACCGAGGCCTGCACTCTGTAGCGGGATCGATTTGGAGGTGGAGGGTCCGTCATGGTCTGGGGCGGTGTGATTTATATATATACTGATTTATATATACTCTAGATGACTGACCCGGGGGCGCTGTGTTGATGCCACCGTGCCTCAGTCTTGGCACTCCCCCACCAGTGTAAAAAATGCATTAATAAAACCCATAAAACCTAGCAGTCAAACATGGAAATGGTTCCAATCATTTTTCCACCATTCATTTTTCCCATAGGGGATTTTAGAAACACTTTAAAATATGGGCTGTTTTTGTGTAGGCTCATGCTGGCGTGACATTTTGATTACCGTGTAAATCTCTATATTTGCTTGTATAGAGTGTCATACCCCATCAGAACCCAAAATATGCTTGTAAACAAGCCAATAAATGTAAACATTTTGGGGCAGCAGGTGCTTAGAGAGTTGGGCCAGTAACCGAAAGGTTGCTGGATCGAATCCCTGAGCTGACAAGGTAAAAATCTGTTGTTCTGCCCCTGAACAAGGCAGTTAACTCACTGTTCCCCGGTAGACTGTCATTGTAAATAAGAATTTGTTCTTAACCGACTTGCCTAGTTAAATAAAGGTTAAAAATGTAATTCCCCAGGAATGATGCAGCGCTCCCCTTGGGCCAATTGAGATATTGCATGCGACTAACACATTTCTGTGAATTACTACAGCTCCCGCCTTGGGCCAATCAGTGTACTTTTTTAAATGCCAGATCTCAATGGCAAGAAGCAGCATTCACCCATGTTTCGTCAAAATCGGGCCAGTGCCGTCTGAGATATCGCGTGTAACTAAAGTACATATGGATGGAGAAAGATTCACAGTCCCCTCCCCGATTTCATCGTGGGGACAACAAACACTGTATAGCCTCAAAACATGGTTAAAACTATCATTTCGATATCATGGAGGGTCAGTCCTTGCATCTATGAATTTGAGAGTTCTCAAGGCCCATCAAAACTGAGGCGGGTTGTGTCTTTGTTATTGTTTCAGTTAAGGATTCTAGCTTTAACAGTAGGCCTATTCAAACAGTGGTTAGAAGTACATCTGATGATCTGTCTTCATACAGGGGAATTGATTTGAGTCATGGATTGTGTGCATCTGCTTTCTCTTCCACTGAAAATGTTTTCTATTTTATTTCATTTATTTGTATTACAATAATACATCGATAGAAAATGCGAACACAAGTATACTTAGAGAATATACAAAGGACAGTTGAGTTCTAAGGGGGGTATTATAACACGTAACACTAAGACCGTCAGCGCCAAAAAAACAGTGACGTTGGATGGGGGGGGGGCTACATCGGACATCACATTCGGGCTCGTCAGAAGGTCATCGCTACCAGAGAGGAAGAGAAAGGGTCCACTTTCAGCAACATTTCTCCAAGCGGTAATAAGCAGACCGCCTGCATTTCCGATTTTGGGACAACGACTCCAATTGTAGGGGCGGAAACAAGACCATCTCGTCATTATTATTATACAGTGTCGCTAACGGGAAACTACGGCACGTGGGGGCGGGTTACCCAACATTTTTTTTTGTGTAACCCTGATGGTACATAAGCATGTAGTATGATAACTTGCAGGTCCATGTTGCGGTGGGTTACCGGGAGTTTAGGGCATATTAGTCTGCATGTTAATTAAGAGTAGATCGGGGCATTTCATCTTGTGATATGTCAGGCAGTTATTGAATGAGATGTCTGATGCCTACAGTCTAGATCGCGCACGTCGTAGACTTAAGCTACTTGCAATACAGTTGTGTTTCATAAGGAATTTAGTTGTCGGGATTGTCTTTAATTGACTTAGACATATCGTAGTCGTCGTGTGTCTTATCAATTTCTTGCTCTAGACTTTGTCATAATATGCAGAATAACGGTTCTGAAATAAAGGTTCTCTCTCGTCACATTTAGCGTATGTGTAAATTTGAGTGATATTATCTGTTTAGTAATAGTAGTATAATAGCCCATAGCGTAATTGAAATTGTTTGGTGAGAGTTAAAGACTACTAGCCTACACGTTAAAATGGGCGTGGGGTCCGAAAATGCAGCATCCACCACCAAACTATCCATTCGCCACGGGGTTTACAAAGAGGAGACGAATATCGCTCTGAAAGCACCCTTAAACGTAGAGGGTATGTTACCGAAGAAAGTGGGGCACATGACTGCAGAAAGAGCCACCTGGGGTCGCCGCCTTGAGTTTGTCCTTGCATCGGTGGGGTACGCGGTTGGACTTGGGAACGTGTGGCGGTTTCCATACCTCTGCTACAGGAGCGGTGGAGGTAAGCACAAATACTGTCAGAACAACAGAAGGAGAGGGGTAATGTAATGTCAATCATCTAGATTTAAAGTGTGTGCGTTGCATACTGCTATTATGCATAAATCAGAACCTGAACATCTGGAAATGTAAATACAGAATGCGGGTGCAGGAAGATGTTTTTGGTTTGTTTAATTTATAAACCAGTCTAATTACTGAACCAGCTTAGACACATGCCATATGTTTGCAACCCTGTAGGTTAAACTTCATGAGCCACATGTGAGTGCCTTTGGTTGACAAGAGCCTCAAACAGAGATGAGTGTTTTCACCATGAAATAAGGACTTGCTTTCAGAATAAAGATGATGTATTCATTGTTTAACCCATTACAGCCAAAGCCCTGTCTAACTGGGGCAGACCTTTATCACATTTTTTACATGTATTTAACCCCTTATTTTTGTCACTAAACAGTCTCCATATTAACTTCATTGTTTCCAACTGGTACCGGTGAACATACAGACAAGTCCTGGGAGGTCTGTAGGTGTCCTAGAGCAAAACGACCAACAAGTTTGTGAGAGTCTCACTTTTCCACAGAGGGTCATATTAGTGTGTAGAACAAACTGTTTGGACGCTACAGATCAGATGTACCAACTTCAGATGTGTCCCAAGACGCTTGTGGGTCGTATAGCAAAACGGAGAACACCATGGTGTTCGTGAGAGTCATCTTTCCATAGAGGGGTAATAGTTTGTCGGCCAAACCGTTCGGATGCTACAGACGATTTTATGAGAAGACCATTTTTCGGGATGTCTCATGGTCTGACAAACACTGCTCTAGCTCTGTCACATTTCACTGCAGATGTGGGAGTACAACATCGGCGGATACAGTAGATTGAGATGCATCCAATGCAAAAAAAAACATATTTGTAGCTTAAACTAACACATTTTTATGGGGATTTTTTTAAATGATGCTAATTATATTTCAGCAGGAGCTCAGATATCGACTTTTATTGATGTTGGATGTTTGTTTCTAGATGGATGTATGACATTTTACCTACTTCTTGCTGATCTAATCTTACTTGCATGTCTTTAGAATAGGATTTAGCTAAACTACGCCAAGGCTACGCCAGGTTGAGATTAACGTTATGATGTTATGAAGTGGACTTGTTGAAAGAGCAAGAGGCAACTCTCCCCCATGTTACTATGTACATTTGTTGGGGAGAAGAAACCTATGGTTGTAATCCAGTAGGACTCACTGCACCACCCTCACTTTTTAGACTTCTGATCTATGACTTGAAATTGTGCCGAAGAGGAACAAAAGAGATTTTGGAAAGTTGGCCAACCGGTTGTGGTTTTCCTATTTTCGCAACAACGACAACAAAAAACCTTGAACATAATTGACAGTAATTAACATGGTGATAAAGGTCATGAAACAAGACAGATAAGTACATCAGAAGAAGTATGTTTCATGCTGAAAATGAACCGCTAGGTAAATGATTATGATAGTTAACTATAAGTGTGAGGAGGACCTATAAGGGCACAACGATGACCAAGCAATTTGTTTCAATGGCATCACTGGTTTTATATCATTTGTTTCATGCCGTGACTTTGCATTGCCTTGGCTTGTCTGGCACAGTTGAGATCTAGCTGAGATGAAGGCATATCAAGAATGACACAGCAAAACAACAAAAACTTCAACAACACACACTGATGATTGTGTTCTGTTGTATTTCCCTGTTTGTAGTTTATTCGATCCCCGTTATCTTTTGCTGAAGCAGCAGCATCCTGGGGTCCACACAAACATGACATGTAACAAAACACACATACACTGATAGACAAGGACAGTCACAGAAATGTAAAATGCAATGATATACAACAACAACAAAAATAGTAGTACATACAATACAACAACAAATTCTGTGTAATGTGTCCCCTCACTGTCCCCACTGTTCCATTAAATGTTGTTTAATCGTTTTTTAATGGTCATTTTGCTGTTTGCTTGAGTAATTGGAGATGGAAGGGAGTTCCATGCTAACATGGCTGTGTATAGAACTGTACGTTGTCGTGAATTCATTTTGAACTTGGGGATTGTGAAGAGACCCCAGTTTGTGTGTCTGAGCTGAATGTTATTTGATTATGCAAACAATCTGGAATTTCGTTACAGTAATACTTCTCATAAAAACTAGGAGAATCAGTTAATCTCTCGTAAACCCTCAACCAGGAAAGACTGGCATGCATGTTGTTGATGTTAGTTCAGTATGTGCAGTTAAGGGCAAGGTGTGCTGCTCTGTTTTGAGCCAGCTGCATTTTTGCTAGATCTTTCTTTTGCTGCACTTGACCATATTACCGGACAGTAATCAAGATGGGACAAGACCAGAGCCTGAACAACTAGTAGTTGATTTGTGTCAAACGCAGAATATCTTTTTATAACAGACATACTCCTCCTCATCTTCACAACAACTGTCAATATGGCTTAACCATGATAACTTATCATCCCTAGGAGTTCAGCTTCCTCACCTTGCTCAATGATCACACCCTTTATACACAACTCCAGTTGCGGTTTCGGTCTTAGAAAATGTTTTGAACCAAATATAATGCTTTTCATTTTAGATGTATTTAAGACCATGTTATTGTTAATCTGGAACTCTGTTAACATCACACACACAAACATTTCACACACATTATCTAGACTTAGCACTTGGTGGCCAATAGCAACACCCTAAAATAATAGGCCTTAATAGGTGAAGCTGCAACCATAACACTTGACATGGTACCCCCACCTGCTTTGGTCTTTGTCATGGTAGCAACGTAGGCTACAATTTATTTTCAAGAAAACCCTCTCAGAATCAAATAGAGCTCTATTTCGTTCCGCGTTCAGCATGCGTTGCCCTCTTCTGCCTTGCCATGGGGTTTCCAATAGCTTCGCTAACCCCAAAGTTCAGGGATGGTTTAGAAATGGGCAGGATTCATGTCTTTGTGTTTTATAAACCTTGCCACGGACCTCACTGTATAACAGAAAGATCCTACCTTGACAGACACGTCACACTGGTTTGCTCAGGCACTAAATTCCTCTGTCATTCATTCACATCCCAGATTATGTAGCAGACATGAGGGTCTCTTGATGAGGGAGGCCTCTTGGTCTAATGGTCAAGACGGTGATTTCTCCCACGTGAGACCAGTGTTCAGAGGAGGGGGAGGAGGTCAAAGGGGGTTGAATGTAGCGGACATGAGTCTGGCTCGTGATGAGGTAGCCCTGTCTGCGACTTAAATCAGATCACGCCCGTCAAAATTACAATGAGGAGCCTGTATCTCATTCCCTCACCGGAGGGCTTAAAACAAGTATACTGCTGTAATGACTATCCTAGTTGTAGCGTAGGGAAATTAGACACTGTCATTATAGTAAGACACCATGTGTTGTCTATTCATCCTTCTTAGTGTTTAGCTAGTTGTCATATGGGAGAACCTCCCGGAAGGACAACCATCTCTGCAGCACTCCACCAATCAGGCCTTTATGGTAGAGTGGCCAGACGGAAGCCACTCCTCAGTAAAAGGCACATCACAGCCCACTTGGAGTTTGCCAAAAGGCACCTAAAGGCTCTCGGACCATGAGAAACAAGATTCTCTGGTCTGATGAACCCAAGATTGAACTCTTTGGCATGTTGGTGGCAGCATCATGCTGTGGGGATATTTGTCAGCGGCAGGGACTGCGAGACTAGTCCGTATCGAGGCAAAGATAAACAGAGCAAAGTACAGAGAGATCTTTGATGAAAACCTGCTCCAGAGCACTCAGGACCTCAGACTGGGGTGAAGGTTCACCTTCTAACAGGACAACGACCCTAAGCACACAGCCAAGACAACGCAGGAGTGGCTTCGGGACAAGTCTCTGAATTTCCTTGAGTGGCCCAGCCAGAGGCAGACTTGAACCTGATCTAACATCTCTGGAGAGACCTGAAAATAGCTGTGCAGCAACTCTCCCCATCCAGCCTGACAGAGTTTGAGGGGATCTGCACAGAAGAATGGGAGAAACTCTCCAAATATAGGTGTGCCAAGCTTGTAGCATCATACCCAAGAAGACTCGATGCTGTAGTCGCTGCCAAAGGTGCTTCAGTACTGAGTAAAGGGTCTGAATACTTATGTAAATGTGATATTGCAGTTTTTATTTTTAATAAATGAGCAAAAATGTCTAAACCTGTTTTTGCTTTGTCATTAGGGGGTATTGTGTATAGATTGAGGGGGGGGGGGATAAACAGTTTAATCAATTTTAGAATAAGGCTATAACATAACAAAATGAGGAAAAAGTCAAGGGGTGTGAATGCTTTCTGAAAGCACTGTATAGTGTATTTACTGTCATCTGATATGATTTCTAGCCTGGTCCTTTATCTTCTCTAAACCAATGATCACTTTTGGTTAATTTTTCTAACTAGCACCTGCGGAACAGGTTTTGACTACGAGACCGTGACTTTCGTAGCATCTTAGAACTTAAGCAGCAGGTTAGGAAAATTAATGTAGGAGGTTAGGAGAATTAGGTGAAGGTTAGGAAAAGGGTTAGGGTTAGATAAAATGCTCTCCTAACGTGCTACGAAAAGTCACTTACGGTTGTAGCTGTTCTTCGTCTAGTCACAACCGTGGAACAGATCCACAGTGGTCTGTAATGACTCACAAATTAAACAAGAAAGGGATTTTACTGTTCTTATATTACTAATCTATTTGTCCTTCACTTTCTTATTTTAGGTGCCTTCCTTATTCCTTACTTTCTCATGCTGTTTCTGTGTGGAATCCCCCTGCTCTTCATGGAGTTTGCCATTGGGCAGTACACCCGACTGGGACCAGTGCACGCTCTAGCCAAAATCTGCCCCTTGTTCAAAGGTGAGTGATATCCACAGGCCTATTGTTTACCAAGGCCTCACATTATGTACAAGTACAGTCCAGTTTTATTAAACAATTAGCTACCATTTCCTGTTTGTTTTTAGTCAACGTGGAACAGTCCAGCAAAGAGGCAATGGTGTTTTAATAAGTACATACAAACAGTAGGCCTACTTGGCAGAGGTAAAGGGATTAACGCGTGGTGGCTCAGTTTGCCACTGTTGCAAAGGGGAAGTGATAAATAACTCTTATCAGGTTCCGGTGTCACTCAACATTGTGCATGGTTACATGCACACGGTAATGCGATTATAGTCTGGTCAGATTTAATCAAATAGTTTGATTACTACAATTATACCGATTTCCCTAATAAACCTGTTTACACGGACACATCTGAAATCAGGCTACCTGATGGCACTCTGATAAATGCAGAATAAATGTTCTACCACAGTGACCATGTTATTTTTGGGAAGCATATTTGATTGAGTTCAGACATGTAAAGCTTGTATGTGAAAACTACTTCTAAGAAGCAAACAGTGCCTTCAGAAAGTATTCCTATCCCTTGACCTATTCCACATTTTGTTGTGCTATTCAAAATGGATTCAATAAATGTTTTCTTCTTCATCAATCTACACACAATACCCCATAATGACAAAGTGAAAACATATTGGACATTTTTGCAAATGTATTGAAAATGAAATACCAAAAATATCTGAGATTTCCAAACTTGGAATGTGCAACATTGGCCCATTTTATTATTTTCAAAATTCTTCAAGCTCTGTCAAATTGATTATTGCTAGACAACTATTTTCAGGTCTTGTTATAGATCTTCAAGAGGATTTAAGTCAAAACTGTAACTCGGCCATTTGGGAACATTCACTGTCTTCTTGGTAAGCAACTCCAGTGTAGATTTGGCCTTGGGTTTTAGGTTATTGTCCTGCTGAAAGGTGAATTCATCTCTGGTGTCTGGTGGAAAGCAGACTGAAGCAGGTTTTCCTCTAAGAGTTTGCTTGTTCTTAGCTCCTATCAGTTTCTTTTTTTTATCCAGAAAAATTCCCCAGTCCTTAACGATTACAAGCATACCAATAACATGATGCAGCCACTACTATGCTTGAAAATGGGGAGAGTGGTACTCAGTAATGTGTTGTATTGGATTTACCCCAAACATAACACTTTGTATTCAGGACAAAAAGTGAATTGCTTTGCCACTTTTTTGCAGTAATACTTGTGCCTTGTTGCAAACAGGATACATGTTTTGGAATATTTGTATTCTGTACAGGCTTCCTTTTCACTCTGTCAATTAGGTTAGTATTGTAGAGTAACTACAATGTTGTTGATCCCACCCCCCTCAGTTTCTCATCTCAGCCATGTAACTGTTTTAAAGTCACACCATTGGCCTCATGAGCAGTTTCTTTACTCTCCGGGAATTGAGTTAAGAAGGATGCCTGTATCTTTTTAGTGACTGGGTGTATTGATACACCATCCAAAGTGCAATCAATAACTTAACCATGCTCAAAGGGATATTCAGTGTCTGCTTTTTACATCTTTACCCATCTACCAATAGATGGTGACAGACAAGGGAGTCCACACGTTGGTAGTTAAGGAGTAACAAAAATATTTATTAAATAACTAACCAAGTATAAAACTACAAATGAAAACTAACCTGTGAAGTGTGAAAGTAGGCGTGTGAGGAGTGTAATGCAGATGCATGGATGAAGGTAAAATGTGTTGAAGGGTGCACCTAATCAAAAAACATAATCAACCAGATCACAAAACAAAATGGTGCTTGGAGGGAGAGAGAGAGAGCACCAGGAACTTTTACCTCCTAGTTGATCCCAAACCCAGGTGCAACTTGTCACCTTAATGACCCAATCAGCTCCACCTGTCCCCAATCTGCAAATAAAAGCACAAACACAGAGAAGGCGGCAGGGAGCGTAAGGAGGGGGGGGGTGTAACACCCCGTCCCATAAAAATCGGGGACTAACAAGGACCCGAAAACAAAACCCACAATTACAACTGATCAAAAATTCATAACTAATAAAGGTTCAGACACAAAATACTATACAAACCATAAAGGTAAGAGGCCCACCAGATGCCCATGACACCCCCCCCCATCCAACCACGGTACCCGGAAGCAACAGTTTAAGAGAAAGAAATGTAGACCGGGTGACAGGAGAGCAGAAGCCAGAGCAACAGGAAGGACAAAATAAACCCAAAATAAACCAGACCAAATCAAATCAAATCAAATTTATTTATATAGCCCTTCGTACATCAGCTGAAATCTCAGTGCTGTACAGAAACCCAGCCTAAAACCCCAAACAGCAAGCAATGCATGTGAAAGAAGCACGGTGGCTGGGAAAAACTCCCTAGGAAAAACTCCTGAGAAAGGCCAAAAACCTAGGAAGAAACCTAGAGAGGAACCAGGCTATGAGGGGTGGCCAGTCCTCTTCTGGCTGTGCCGGGTGGATATTATAACAGAACATGGTCAAGATGTTAAAATGTTCGTAAATGACCAGCATGGTCAAATAATAATAATCATAGTAATTGTCGAGGGTGCAACAAGCACGTCCGGTGAACAGGTCAGGGTTCCGTAGCCGCAGGCAGAACAGTTGAAACTGGAGCAGCAGCATGGCCAGGTGGACTGGGGACAGCAAGGAGTCATCATGCCAGGTAGTCCTGAGGCGTGGTCCTAGGGCTCAGGTCCTCCGAGAGAAAGAAAGAAAGAGAGAATTAGAGAGAGCATATTTACATTCACACAGGACACCGGATAAGACAAGAGAATACTCCAGATGTAACAGACCACCAACCGAAAAGAAAAACGAACGCAACAAAGGCGTCCAAAGATTGACTAAATCAGTGCACGAGAAAGCGCATCAGCCACCACATTATCCACACCTTTTACATGTTGTACATCCAAATGGAACGCCTGCAGGAACAAACATCAGCGCATAATCCTGCGATTTAGGCAAAGCATGGTGTGCAGGAAAGTAAGGGGGTTGTGGTCAGTGTAAACCACAAGAGGGACCACACCCAACCCCACATATACCTCAAAATGCTGCAACTCCCAGATTAAGGCAAGGGCCTCCTTCTCCCCCACTGAATAATTCAACTGATAGCTGTTAAACTTTCAGGAGAAATGGTTAACAGGATGTTCAACACCTCCTTCATCTGCTTGAAGCAACACGGCACCTGCCCCCACATTACTGGCATCCACATATAGGCTGAAAGGCTGTTCCAATCGTGGGGCAGCCAACACAGGGTCAGAGCTAAGAAGCAGTTTCACATTTTCAAAAGCACTCTGACAGCAGGAAGACCAGATGAAATCAGCCCTCTTCAATAAATCAGAGGTGCTACAACCGTGGAGAAGTTGCAACAAAATCCTTGATAATACCCAACCATACCTAGGAAGCGTTGCATCAACTTCTTGGCGGTGGAAACCGATCGATAGCGGGCACTTTAGCCCGCACCAGGAGAACAAGACCCTGCCCGACCACTCTGCCGAGGTAGGTCACTGTTGCCTGGGGAATCTCACATTTGGCTAAGTTCCCAGTGAGACAGGCCTCAGCCAAACGCTCAGAGTCCGTATCTGCACCAGGTGTCACTATAAACAACCACATGGTCTAGATAAACAGCACAGCCTTCAAGGCCAGAGATCACCCTATTCATAAGACGCTGACACGTAGCATGAGTCATACGTTGCGTATGAGTCATGACCGTATAGGAGAAAAGACCTGAAGGAGTGAGAAAAGACCTGAAGGAGTAATAAAAGCAAATATTTCACGAGCTCTTGATGACAAAAGCACCTGCCAGTAACCCTTCAGCAAATCAAACTTGCTGACAAACCGGGCAGCACCAACCTGGTCAACACAATCTTCCATCCGTGGGAGTGGGTAACAGTCCGGTTTTGTCACACTAACCTTCTGGTAGTCAGTGCAAAATCTAAGAGAACCATCTGGCTTGCTCACCAAGAGACACGGGGAGGCCCAACTGGAGAATGATGGTACAGCGATATCATTAACTAGCATGTACTTAATCCCTGAGTCCAAGTGACGTAGCTTCTCCAATGAGACACGATAAAAACTTAATGGGGACAACAGCCACAACATCAATATCGTGCACTACCAAATGTGTACGAGAATGTGTCAGCAAACAATCTGAAAATCAGTGATCAAATCAGTTAACTCTGCTTGACAATCATCAGACATGTGACCCAACAAACTCTCCAAGTTTGCAAGGGACTCTGAATTCATCAACCTACCCTGCAAAATACCATCAGGGCCCGGCACCCCCTCTTCATCACACTCTGCCACTGTATGTGAAGGTGGAGTGGCTGACCTCAGATCAACAGATTCCACCAAAAGAACAGGACTAACCACGTCAGTTTTTGCACATAGTTCTGATTTAGCAAATTCAGAAGTCAAACGAGCACCGGTCAAACAACCTTTTCAGCCTCACCTGAGAGGATGCTAGTTTTTCTTTAGCCATTTCACAAGCTACATACAACCTGTGTTGGAAACCACTAACATATAACAAAACATTTTTGGGAGGCTCAACCACCTTCCAATCGTCCTATTAATACAGCAAGGGGACCACACACAGTATGCCCAAAAACAAGATCATTAGGACTGAACCCAGTGCTCTCGTGATACTTCTTTATCAGCGTAGCAACCAGGGTAACCCCTCTTCCCAGTCACGTTCTAATTCAGTGCAGTACGCACGTAACAGTGACTTCAAAGTCTGATGAAAACGCCCAAGGGCCCCTTGACTCTGCGCATGATAAGCACTGGCCTGATTGTTTTATACGCAATTGTCACAAGACTTGTGCGAAGTGAAGTTGGAACCCTGATCGCTCTGAATCACCACCTTAGGTATTCAAAAAAATTAGATGAACTGTGACAAGCCTTCACAACAGACTTAGTGTTAATGTTGCGAAGTGGATAGGCTGCAGGATATCTTGTAGCCTGACACATCACAGTTAACATGTAGGTGCTACCAGCTTTAGAATAGGGTAAGGGTCCAACACAATCAATAACTAAATGCTCAAATGGCTGGCCTGTAACAGGAATAGGTTGTAGCGGGACTGGCCTTAACATCTGATTAGGCTTCCCAGTCAACTGACGAACATGGAATGTTTTGACGTAAGCAGAAATGTCTTTCTTTAAACGAGGCCACAAAATTCGATCATAGGTTTTACTAAGCCCTAAGTGACCAGAGACGTTTTGAAAACTAGATCTCGAAGCTTAGAAGGAACGACGATCTGAGCAATAGTGTCACCCACACAACGTTTGCTGTGAGGCGTTCATTTCCTCACCAACAACTGATGTTGAATGTAGTAACCCTGGGCAGCACTCCTTACCACCTCAACCGGACGTACTTGATCAAATAAACCTTTTTAAGGTAGGATAAGTGGACTGCTCCATCACAAGATCACTACAGGACATAGGCAAAGGTAAATCATTTAACGGATTATCAAACTGTTCGGCTATCTGTTGTGTAAGTTTCGTTTTGACTGTAGTGTCAGCACGGCTCATACCACGAGTCACAGCGCATGCAAAGAATACCTCCGGGAATCTCTACGTTTTCATCGATAATCCCTACATGGGATGGGTATGAGAAACCACCAGAGGAGACATGACTACCGGCTAAGTTGTTACCCAAAATCACATGAACACTGTCAATGGGAAAAAAGGGACACACCCCAAGGGAAACCTCACCTTGCGCTAGGTCAGATAAGTTTGACTTTGTGCAAGGGTACAGACAATGTATTCAAACCTATCCCTTGAATCAGGACACAGGTTCCTGTATCTGTCTCCATAGAAAAAGGCAGAACAGTCTCCAAAACAAACGATTGAGGCACCAGTGTCTCGCAGAATCTTTACGGGCACTTGCACATCTTTTCCCAATAGTGAAACAAACGGCGAATAATCAGTTCTAAAAGGTTTGGACAATTCTTGAGCTTGCGCAGCAGGATTAACATGAGGAACAGGCCCAGCTAACGCAACAGGTTTTAAATTTGTGCTGGCCAATCTGCTGACCTTTTTACCAAGGACAGGACATTCGTTCTTCCAGTGGCCTTTACCTTGACAATAATTACAGATTTTACTTGCATCATGACGCATTACACCAACGATTGAATTGAGATAACAAATCCCGTGAAACTTCAACATGGGACTGTTTTTCACCTTTCTTCAATGTTCTGAAACGCTGTCGATACGCTTCAGGAACCAACTCGTAAGCATGCAGGACAGCAGTTTTAACCTTTTACGTAATCGGCGCTATCTGTAGCGCTAAGAGATGAGTGAGCCTTACCGGTCAAAACACACTGTAGCATCAAAGTACGGTCTGCATCAGGCCAAGCCCGAGAGTCTGGTACATGTTCTAATAACTTAAATAGATCAGGATCCTTTTCAATAAAATTTAGGCAACAACTGGAGATTACCAGCAACATCAAAAGGCGGAGAACGACCAAGGGAAGAGCGTCCCATTGGGGAGCTTGAATAGTCATTCTCAAAAGAAAATTCACCTGAAAGCTTGCCTTCTCTGACAAGTTCTAATCGCTGATGTTGCAACCGCAGTTTAGCTTGTTCTGTATGTATCCTGCTTCAACCTTTCCAAATCAAGTTATTTTTGCTGTTTCAACCTTTCCAGATCTTTGTCACGATGTAGCTGCAATAAAAGTAACTCCTTTTTCTGCTCAAACATCAAACCAGCACTGGACACAATTGGAACATCCAATACAGCTGGACTAGTCCCTCGTTTGTGAGGCATTGGAAAACCTCCCTGGTCTTTTGTGGTTTAATCTGTGTTTGAAATTCACTGCTCGGCTGAGGGACCTTACAATTATCTGTATGTGTGGGTTATAGAGATGAGGTAGTCATTCAAAAATCATGTTGAACTAAATTATTGCACACAGAGTGAGTCCCTGCAACTTATGTGACTTGTTAAGCACATTTTTACTCCTGATCTTATTTAGGCTTGTCATAACAAAGTGGTTGAATACTTGACTAATTTCAGCTTTTCATTTTCAAAAAATTCGCTAAACTTAATTCCACTTTCACATTATGCGGTATTGTGTGTGTGTGTGTGTGTGTGTGTGTAGAGCAGTGACAAAAACATCTCAATTGAATCCATTTTAAATTCAGGTTGTAACACAACAAAATGTGGAAAAAGTCGAGGGGTGTGAATACTTTGAGGGCATTCAGTTGTTCCGAACGCACTTCACTCGCGCTAAAGAGGGAGGCTCGCTCGGCTGGTGCTAGCACATGCGCAGATCAAATAGCTGTAACGTCGATTTTTTAAATTTTTTTTATTTTTTTAAGGTGTTTACATGTTCTAATTATTTGAAAGATTGCTCAGAACCAGGTGTTTTAATTGGCGTATTCTTCAATTTTGACTTTACACCGATTTTTAAGATAAGCAGAGTTAAGGTATTTACGTGACTTTTGCATAATCTGCCTACTGACATAATCTGTTTTAATATCAAATTATTACTGTGCAAGTAATTGTACTCAGTGACACGACTCAAAATTGGGTTTTAAAAATATGCTACACCTTTTTGTTGACATCAGTTATTTACACATTATCCATTGGGTGGATAGCCTACTGGGTTTGTACTTCACAGAATAAAATATTAGAAAATGAATGCAGTCAACTCCCACTCAGGAATATTTACACTATACCATCCATGAAGTAACAAGGTGTAGCCCACTTGTTAGTGTAGTGATCAATAATAATGAACAATCTACAATTGATAAACCTGACTGACTCCATTAGATATTAATTTGTTCTACTATTTCTCCTTTTTTTCTGCACTGTTGGGAGAGGCCCGTAAGTAAGCATTTCACTGTTAGTCTACACCTGTTGTTAACGAAGCATGTGACAAATACAATTTGATTTGATTATAGTAAAACCATGTGCATTCAAGTATTGTGCGTTTAGCTGACTAAGGTCAAGGAATGGTCATGAGAAGCGAATGCAAAACGCAAGTATTATTTAATAACGTTGTAGAATGAATGTATTCACAAAGGTATAAAGCTTAAGTTACAAAGCAATACTGACATTTAACATAGCAAAGAGTGTACAAAGATATGCCTACTAGAAGCCTAGGAAATGAGAATTGATCATACAACCTTCCTCCATGGACAGTTTATAGGATAAGAGGGCGAACAACAGACCTTCATTCCATTTATACCAGATCTGACTTGTTTGTGTTCAAAGTCAATTGTTGACCAAACTAAAGGTAATAAAACTAAGATGTCAGATCAAACCAGCCAACATCCTCTAGGAAGGGAGTCACATCTACACTATATATACCAAAGTATATGGACACCCCTTTTGTGGATTCTGCTATTTCAGCCACACCCGTTGCTGACAGGCGTATAAAATAAAGTACATAGCCCATGCAACCTCCATAGACAAACATTGTCAGTAGGATGACCTTACTGAAGAGCTCAGTGACTTTCAACGTGGCACCGTCATAGGATGCCAACTTTTCAACAAGTCAGTTCATCAAATTTCTGCCCTACTAGAGCTGCTTCGGGCAACTGTAAGTGCTGTTATTATGAAGTGGAAATATTTTTGAGCAACAACGGCTCAGCTGCGAAGTGGTAGGCCACACAAGCTCACAGAACGGGACCGCAGAGTGCTGAAGCGCGTAGCATGTAAAAATCGTCGGTCCTTGGTTGCAACACACACTACCGAGTTCCAAAATGCCTCTGGAAGCAACGTCAGCACAAGAACGGTTTGTCGGGAGCTTCATGAAATGGGTTTCCATGGCTGAGCAGCCTCACACGAGCCTAAGTTCACCATGCACAATACCAAGTGTCGGCTGGAGTGGTGTAAAGCTCGCCACCATTAGACTCTGGAGCGGTGGATAAGAATTCTCTGGAGTAAAGAATCACGCTTCACCATCTGGCAGTCCAACGGACAAATCTGGGTTTGGCGGATGCCAGGAGAACGCTTCTTGCCCGAAGTGTAAAGTTTTGGTGGAAGAGGAATAATGGTTTGGGCTAGGCCCCTTAGTTCCAGTGAAGGGAAATCTTAACACTACAGCATACAATGATATTCTACACAGTTCTGTGCTTCAAACTGTGTAGCAACAGTTTGGGAATGGCCCTTTCCTGTTTCAGCATGACAATACCCCCATGCACAAAGTGAGGTCCATACAGAAATGGTTTGTCGAGATCAGTGTGGAAGACCTTGACTGGCCTGCACAGATCCCTGACATCAACCCCATCGAACACCTTTTGGATGAATTGGAACGGCGACTGCGAGCCTAGCCTAATCGCCCAACATCAGTTCCCAACCTCACTAATGCTCTTGTGGCTGAATGGAAGCAAGTCCCTGCAGCAATGTTCCAACATCTAGTGGAACGCCTTCCCAGAAGAGTGGAGCCTGTTATAGTATCAAAGGGGGGACCAACGCCATATTAATGCACATGCTTTTGGAATGGATGTTCAAGCAGGTGTCCACATAATTTTGGTATGTAGTGTATGTGTGATAACCCGAGGGGGTGGGCTGGGAACACTTGCATATTCATCAGTCTGTTCCATGTCCATTTTTTGCCTAACCACACATAATCTAGTTCCCAACCCATATCTCCACAGATGGCCAGGTTAGGAGTCAGTTGTGCACACCGAGAAAGCAATGGATTACTCTGTTTTGAACATTGTAACAATTACACTTGCTTCATGACAAATCATTCAAGTGAAGTGTTTAATTTGTTCATTATGGTTTGGCCCTGCATTACAGGGATGTGTACTTGATCTGGGTTGTGACTCTGTGAAAGCACTTGTTTGTCATTTTGCTGGACTGTGGTAATAGGAACACATTATCCTGAGAACCGCCTGTCTGCTTGTTTAATCAATTATGTGTATTGTATTGAGTGTGATTTGATATTTTCTGTTATTTTATTAAATAAAACAATTCTGTCACCAAACCAGATTTGTTGTTGGCTGAGACCTCGTCCAATGTCAATTTTAGTACCTCAATTAGTCTCCAATTATTTGGCCCTGCTTTTCTGGAAGGGTTTGATTGAAATCTAATTAGTGGGGGCTTTTGTTTTTGAGCTGACGCGCACACATGTTCAAATTACTCAAGGAGTGAAATGTAGTACATTCTGAATAACAATAGCCAAATAACAGCAACCAATACAAATCTAAATTTGGAATCAAATATGGGTGATTCAGCATGTGTTCTTGATATCCCAAATATTTCTCTTGATCGAAATTCACATTGTTTTCATAAGCAGCTCTTAGAACCCCCCACCCCCCACCCGTAACACATCAAATTAGCTCAGGATCAGTGGCTCTAAACAAATCCCTCCAATGTCTTCAGTGTTTCACTTATCACATGAGAGATGAGAGCATAGTATGTTCTCTTTCTAGTGTCCGCTGCAGGGCACTATTTTCCGTCTTAAGTTAAAGATTTCAAACTTTCTGCTTGGATCTTGTTCTGCAGTCCAGGAGGCACACTGTTAAGTATTCAACTCTCTAAATAGTGAAAGTTGTATTTTTTTAAATTCATACTCAAGAATTCTGATTGGTTAAAACCCAAATTCCTTTTGAACACTGAATGGCCTCTGACTACAGAACACTAGCAGTCACGTAATGCTCCCTTCAATGTACAAGAGCCCAGCCATCAACATCCATTGACTCTTGGGTTTGAATCAATAAGGTCACCTGTTCTAACTGAAGACTTTTCTCCATAGTTTTTATCTCCTCAAAGACAGAGATGGTCTACCCGGTCAAAGCGTATGGTTCCATCCCTTGATTTATCGCTCATTTCAGACTGGTAATGGCTCTGTGCTAAGCGAGGGACAAAAGCAGGTAGTTCTTTCTGTATATATTTTTTTAATTGATATTACTATGCCACACATGGTAACTGTGATACACAAATCTCTCCTCTGTTAAACAAACACAATTTACACACTGGACTAATGTGCTACAGTGTAATTACTTAATAGTATATGAATGTATCATCGTAAAATCCTCTCTCCTATTCCTCTCATGACCCACCATTGTATCTTTATCTGTGGGTTGTATTTGTAATGGGATTTGTAATTCCATATTTTGGTGGTGGAGCTTGGATACAGAATGCAGCACATTTCTATTAATCCCTAATGTGATTATATTACAAATCCCATTCCACATGGCATTGAGGAATTTATCATACACCAACCTCATAAGCTAACATTCTATACAACTACGTCTGATGGTCCTCTTCCGTTTCACAACAGCTAAAACTGAGCTGATGGCTCTTCCTTTGCAAAATGCATTATTACTTCTAAAAACCCTCTGGTTTAGGGGCATATTGTTTTTTATTAAAAAGACCAAGCTTTGCTTTGATTTGTTTTATATTTTGAGCGGCCTTGTGTGTTCTGTGTTTTGGCTGATTGTCTGTTTGGTATCCTGGTGTCCCGGAGATGTCTTCTAATTCGTCAGAACGTTTGGGTTTGAGTGGGGGGTGTTTACTCCTATGGGGACCGGGAGGGGCTCAGCTTACCTGATTGCTGCGAACAACAACTGATAACATTTGTGTTTTGCTTTTGAATTAGGAATTTTTTGGTTGTGTCCATTTCTTTGTTTATGTATGTTTGTGTGTACATATGTGTTGATTTTATATACACAAATAAATTATTTGTTTTATTAGCAGATGGAACCAGTTCTTCTTAATCATAAGATAACCTGTGTGTCTATTTTGTTGTTGGCGGTATCACAGGCATGTCTGTCACAATCGTGAGGAAAGACAGACCAAGGCGCAGCGTGAGTTGAGTTCCACATACTTTATTATATAGTGAAACTACCAAAACCATAAACAAACAGAAAACGAACGTGAAAGCCGTAGTGCTGAACACACTAACACAAACAATATCCCACAACCCAGGTGGGAACAATGGAGAACTTAAGTATGATCCCCAATTAGAGACAACAAACATCAGCTGCCTCTAATTGGGAACCATACCAAGAGCACCAACATAGAAATTAAAAGACTAGAACACCCCCTAGTCACACCCTGACCTACAGCACCATAGAGAACCAAGGGCTCTCTATGGTCAGGGCGTGACAATGTCAGGTGACTTCACCATGACTTTACAGGTGCAGTAGCAGAATCTACACAGGGAAACTTTGGTCATGAAAAGGTTAAGTTTAACACAATGGGTTAATATTTGAATAATAGATGTACGTGTAACATTGGATCAGAAGAGCTTTTGTTTCTGAAATCGTAAACCCTGCCAATTAGTTTAGTGGCTGGCAAGATTAGCCCAAAAATATGTTTCAGGGTTGCAATAGTAAAAGACAGAGATTGTATCAATGCTGCAGTGAAAGATTGAAATCGGCTACAGGACTACAGCATGTGTTAGGGCAAGGTCAAGCTAACTTTATATTCGTAAACTGAGGTATTTTATCTGCTTTTTCTTAGTAATTTTCTGACAAAATAATTCTTACAGTGACTGAACATTTAGAGGTTGATCCATTACTTACAATTCACATAATGTAACTACATAAAATGTAGCAATTCATAAAATGTTGTAATGTTTTGTACTAATCCTACTGAATTCTCCCTCGTCAGCAGTATTGCACCCCTGGGTTGTTATTGAACATAAGATTGAACTCGTTTTGACAGGGAGAACGCAAACACCATTACGCCACTCTGGGTGTTTGGACAAGCCAATAGAGCAGAGCATCCCCTTAATTAGTGGTGTGAAGGGAAAGCGCAAACTCTGGGATGAATGAAAAGAAAGGAGGCTTATGGTGTGCAGTAGTTCCAACTGATCCTGGAGGTCAGTAGGGTTATATTGGGTTGACAGAGGTGTTTTCTATTCGACCCACCCTCCATATTGTCCACAGCATTCCATTATTCTTTCTCTGCAAACAATGCCAATATACACCGAGTGTACAAAACAGTAGGAACACCTTCCTAATATTGAGTTGCACCCCCTTTTGCCCTCAGAACAGCCTCCATTGGTCGGGGCATGGACTCTACAAGGTATCGAAAGAGTTCCACAGGGATGCTGGCCCATGTTGACTCCAATGCTTCCCACAGTTGTATCAAGTTGGCTGGATGTCCTTTGGGTGGTGGACCATTCTTGATACACATGGGGAAGCTGTTGAATGTGAAAAACCCAGCAGTGTTGCAGTTGTTGACTCACTCAAACTGGTTCGCCTGGCACCTACTACCATACCCCAGCACCAAACATGACCTGACCTGACCTCACAGGGATTTGTTTGTCAAGACACAGTTCTTCTATCAGAGTACATTAATGTACATAGAGTCCAGTGGAATGCTTTATGAACAGTAGACAGTCATTACACAACTGCTAAACTGTTGGAACCTCGCTACATATTCTAGGAGCTAAGGACTAAATCACTTTCTTAATCAAAACTATTTAGAGAAGAGAAACACTCAACACTGTTTCTGACTAATGCAATTATAAGATTAACTTGTTGATAATTCTAAATCGGCTGGCTGCCACAGTTAATTCCAGCTCTCCGTGATGTTTTCTGATGTTTTCTTATGATGTTTTCTTATGAGAAATTGCACAATGTTTGGTTATTCAGTGTCCAACTGAGAGACACTTGACCCAGCACAGCAGAGGACCCATGTCAAGTTCGGGTAGTAAACCTGGACTACTCTTATCATAAGGTCTAATCATGCCACAGGGACGTAGTTCTAATACTTGAGTCATTGTGTATGCTACTAGCAAAAAAAAAAACGTAGTTTTTATTTCTCCCCTCAACAATAAAAAAAGAAAAACTGCAACAAAAAGCTAAAGAATAAACAACTGAAACGATGTATGCCTGTTACGTTTTTCTAAATTTGATAAATTTTGTCATGTTGTTGGACTGTGTCGCAAATGAAATCCCAACTCATTATATCAACAAATGCCTGGAACTGGATGTCCATATGGCTCTTCTTCAGTTCCCATAAAATAGAGTGGATGTATTCTAAATTACAGACTAAATTACAGACATATGACTCTTCTTCAATTAAATTACAGGTAGATCTCTATCTGTGTACATGCCTGGCCAATTTTGCCTTCCAAACCCACCGCTTTGAATCGGTCAGTCCTGTTAGTATCGGAACATTTATTATTAGTCATTTGAGAAAGCTCAAAGGACTTTTTCTTGAGCTTTGGTTTTCCTGGAAAGTGTTTGTTGGATTTTAGGCACATGCATGAATCTTTTTCCACAGCTAATTGGTAATGGGAGCACTACCATTGTAGTTTACCCATGCTTACCTTTATAGATCTACATACAGTACACTTCTGAAGGAGGCCCACACACAAAAGACACCAGAAGAGAAAGTAGCTACTGCTGTTGGGGCATCACCACTGTAGGAAAGTTCCATGACTTTGTCCCTTTTGCCCTACCTGTTGTTCTACAGGTGTGGGCATTGCCACAGTCGTGATCTCCTTTGTGCTCTGCACCTACTACAACGTTCTCATGAGCTGGGCGCTCTACTACTTCTTCAACTCATTCCGAGCCACCTTCCCCTGGCAGTCCTGCAACAACACCTGGAATGCTGTAGGTAACTGCTCCATCGGTTTCCCTGGCAACACCACCCACTTGCATTCGGCCAGTCAGCAATACTTTGAGTAAGCATCGATCTTCTTCAATGAATCACATTTTTATTGATGTAGGATCTAGAAGTCACTGGCATGGGTAGGGCTCAGGACTCTTGTGGTTATTGTTATAGCTTGTTTTATCAAAAAAACAAAAAGGTCCCATCCAGATTACTGTAAAGTCGGGGCTCTTGTATTATTGAAGGATAACAGTATGATTATGAAGGTTTCTTTAGCTTTGATTCCCATCCTGACCCTTACTTCCTCTCTCAGTCACAGGCTTCTGGAGATAACCAATGGTATTGAGGAGGCAGGAGGACTACGCTGGGAGCTGTTTGGCATCCTTATCCTGGCCTGGGTCATTGTCTACTTGTGCATCTTCAAAGGTGTCAAATCCACTGGCAAGGTCAGAGTGCATTCTCTTCCCTCAACACTAGCTACTTATGGCTATTCCTCTTTAGAACAGTAGATTGTTTAGTGTTAGTAATTTGTGGTATTATCTATACATTTCTGTTAGCCATTACTGTTTCATTTTAAATGGTTGCATTCACCAGATACTCTTTGTTCTTAAATGTATACATAACTTTTGTATGCTCTCAGGCTGTCTCATCGGTGGGGGATCATTATTCAAATCTAAAGGTTTTCCATTGCCTTTGGGTCTACATTGTTGGTGGGTGTTGGAGGAGAACAGATGGGTGTTTAGAGGAGACAGAATTTGAGACAGAATTTGAGACAGAATTTGTTCCACCTCTATGTTGCTTCATACATCTTGTATGTTTTGATCTACAATACATTTAAAATCATGTTATACTTACTGAGTATTTTTATTCTTCTCACTCTTTGCTTTAGGTTGTTTATTTCACCGCCACATTCCCATACTTCATGCTGTTTGTCTTGCTCATCAATAATGTCCAGCTTCCTGGAGCCAAGAATGGGATGCTTTACTTCCTGAAGCCTAAGTGGAGCAAGCTGCTTGATGTACAGGTGTGACATACTGTATTAGAGGATGAATGATGATTAATGGACAGTTTCCCGGACACAGATTATGCCTAGTCTGGGACAAAAAAAAGGATCCATTGAAAAAGGTTTCTAGTCCATGATTAGGCTTAATCTGTGCCTAGGAAACTGCACAGAAGTGTATTTGTGTTCTTGTTTTACAGTATGAGTAAAAACATTGTGTGCATCGCTCACCTTTATCCGCTTATCTCTGCCTTACTGCAGGTGTGGGTTAACGCTGCAGCCCAGGTATTCAACTCCATTGGAATAGGATTTGGTACCATGATCTCCATGGCCAGTTACAACAAGTTCAACAATAACATCCTCAGGTTAGAGATGCAGTCTCCTGTACCACTACAGGACCACTTTGTCTTTGCCATCACATGATTTATCTGCAGATACACAGTGTAATTCTATAGTTCAAAAATAATAACTGTCTCATGGTGACTAAGAGCAGTTAACTGTGTCTTCTCAATAAGACCCAACATGCTTTGTACATCAAAAGATCTGTCAATCAAGTGAGGGCATGTCAAGTTGGGGGAGGGTTTGGCGGGCAGGGATGTCCATGTCCCATCATGCACTAGCGATTCCTGTGACGGGCTGGGCGCAGTGCATGCTGACATGGTCGTCAGGTGTTCGATGTTTCCTCCGACACATTGGTGCGGCTGGCTTCCGGGTTAAGTGGGATTTGTGTCAAGAAGCAGTGCGGCTTGGTTGGGTTGTGTTTCGGAGGAAACACGGCTCTTGACCTTCACCTCTCCTGAGACCGTACGGGAGTTGCAGCGATAAGACAAGACTGTAACTACCAATTGGATACCACGAAATTGGGGAGAGAAAGGGGTTAAGATTTTTGTATTTTTTTTAAAGCGCAGTTTGGCCGGTCATGTTTTGGAGGACGCATGACTCGACCTTCACCTCCCGAGCTTGTTGGGGAGTTGCAGCGACGACACGAGATCGAAAAAGGGGGTAAAATACGGAAGTGGTCCAATGAAGCAGACAGAAGGCTACAAGACTGTTTTTCTAGTACAGACTGGGATATGTTCCTTGATTCATTGGATAGCGTTGAGGGCTGCATCAATAAGTGCATAGACAACGTTATTCCCACAGTGACTAAATGAATGTATCCAAACCAAAAAACATGGATTACAGGCAATATCCAAGCTGAGCGCAAGGCAAGAGCTACTGCTTACAAGGAACAGGACATGGACGTATACAAGAAAGCCCACTACGACCTCCAACAAGACATCAAGCATGCAAAAGGAAGCATCAAGCATGGCTCCAAAGCTTGTCGTATGTGGCAGGGCTTTAATACTATAACGTGAAACCCAGCCGTAAGATGCCCAGTGATGCAGAACTCCCAAACAAGTTAAATGCTTTTTATGCTTGCGTCGAGGAATACAACACTGAGTCTTGCGTGAAAGCCTCTGTTGTTCCGGATGACTGTGTGATCTCACTCTCCATGGTCAATGTGAGTAAAACTTTGAAACACTCAAGGCCACCGGGCCAGATGGAATACCAGGTCCTGTTCTGAAAGCATGTGCAGACCAGCTGACAAGTGTTCCACCATTGGGGTGCCAGGACAGAGTTTGGTCATTTGTTTTCAGGCTGGTTGTATTGGTGCTAGCTAGGTACCAAGCTAAAGCTAGCTACCCCAGAAGTTGCGGTCAAACAAATTATGCTTTATTACCAACGCAGTATTGTAAACACATCGTTCGTGGCCGGTGTTTTCTTGACTTGTAGTGCAGCACATCGTGGGCTGTATGGAAACAGGCCAAAAATGAATGACAACTCAAATAATTGTGCGTGCCAGGCCGAAATGTGTCACGGGCCGGAATCGTCCCATGGCCCTTGTTTGACACGTGCTCTAAGGGCACATGGTATGCGATCGATGACAACAATGTTAAGTGGACAAGTGACAGTGACCGCATGGAATTCAAATGAGGTGATGGTCAGGTGAGTGAGGGAGAAAAGAGCGAATCTCCACTTAGGATAAATGAGCAGCCCTGTGCCACCACCGCGACGACCAGAAGCTGTCGGACTATGAGAGAAAATGTAGTCGGATGAAGAGAGAGCAGCTGGAGTAGCAGTGTTCTCTGGGGTGATCCATGTCTCTGTCAGGGCCAAAAAGTCTAGGGACTGGGATGAACTCAGCGTTCTTGACCATAGATCGGCAGTTCCAAATCCTGCCGGAGACCAGGAATTGCGCAAAGGGTACACTAAATTAGAAGGGTTGCAGCCAAGGGGTGGGGAGTGTCTGTAAAGTCAACTGGGATACATGCCATAGTTGCCAAAGCTACAAAACAGCAAAATGAGATCATCTGAAAATAACTAGGTCAAATACTCAAATGAGAGTGGTGTGGAGCCTTCTACTCTTTCTTCATAAAATAACTAGGTAGAATGTCTTTGTTTTGCCGACGGGCTTAGTTTTGACAGTGACACCACCACTGGCACTGATTACCACAACAGTCACACATTTCCCTGCCCCTTAATCCTGGTTGATGTGTCAACAATCACCTGCAAGTTATGAGTAGTCAGCAGTTCACACACCAACTAGGCTAATAGGAAGACGGGCAGCACTTAAAGTAGATGGCCCTAGCTAGCAAAAAGACAGTACTAGACAACAGATTAAGATGAAAATTATACTCCTCGAGATATCAGAAGTCCTCTAGCTATAGAATGGTTCTGTTCCCTGAACCGGTTCCAACCCCTGGTCTTAACAGACTTTTTCAATCTCTCCTTGTCCCAGTCTGTAATCCCAATTTATGTTTCAAACTGAACAACAACTCCAAGGTAACCAGCCTAAATGACTATCAACCTGTAGCACTCACATCTGTAATTATGAAGTGCATTGAAAAGCTGGTCATGACACACATCAACACCATCATCCCAGACACCCTGGACCCACTTCAATTTGCATACTGCCCCAACAGATCCACCGATGGTGCAATCTCAATTGCACTTTACACTGCCCTCTCACACTTGGACAAGAGGGGAAATAATTGTGTGAGACTGCTGTTCATAGACTACAGCTCAGCGTTCAACACCATAGTCACCTTCAACCCTGGGACTGAAAACCTCCCTCTGCAACTGGATCCTGGGCCCTCATTTATCAATGTTGTGTAGAAAAACTTCTAAATTAACCCGTACGAAGAAAATGTGATGTTCGCAAGTACAAAAAAGTTCGTATTTACACACACCTGTAAGTATTTTACCTTGATAAATCAGACACGTTCTAAAACACTGTGCTAGTGCACGTGAAGTCTCATTTACATAAAGAACTGCCCTAAATGACCATTTATGGTCACAAACCTTACATTTTAAAGCTGCAAGAAATGTGACTAATTTCTGTCTGCCAACATGGATCTAGAAATATAACTTTTGATCACCGAAGTGGAAGCTAAACAAGCCATACTTTTGGAGCCCTCAGCAATGGCTTGACAAATAAGATAAAAAATATTGCTTGGGAGCAGGTTAGAGCTGTGGTAAATTCTACCTCATCTGAGTGCAGAACAGTTAATGAAATTAAAAAGAAATGCTTTGATTTGAAAACATATGCAAAAAATAATAATTAGGATCCACAAAAGGGATATAAGTGCAACAGGAAGACGGCAGAGTGACTCTCTTCACTGTCTGCTATGGACCAGCACATTGGCAGCATAATTGGAGAGACCTCAGTGTCTGGCATCATTTGTGATGGTGATACTGAGGACCCTCTCCCAGACCCTGAAGGAATACCAGACACACCAACTGATGGTGATACTGAGGACCCTCTCCCAGACCCTGAAGGAATACCAGACACACCAACTGATGGTGATACTGAGGACCCTCTCCCAGACCCTGAAGGAATACCAGACACACCAACTGATGGTGGTACTGAGGACCCTCTCCCAGACCCTGAAGGAATACCAGACACACCAACTGATGGTGATACTGAGGACCCTCTCCCAGACCCTGAAGGAATACCAGACACACCAACTGATGGTGATACTGAGGACCCTCTCCCAGACCCTGAAGGAATACCAGACACACCAACTGATGGTGGTACTGAGGACCCTCTCCCAGACCCTGAAGGAATACCAGACACACCAACTGATGGTGGTACTGAGGACCCTCTCCCAGACCCTGAAGGAATACCAGACACACCAACTGATGGTGGTACTGAGGACCCTCTCCCAGACCCTGAAGGGATACCAGACACACCAACTGATGATAAGTCAAGCTTTATTTTCACAACCATATTCAGACATGGACCACATCTAAATATTTTGTCTTGACAATATATCTAAAAATCAATATATAACAAAATAAATGTAACAAAATTAATATAACAAAACATGAAATCTTGATAGATGTGAAACAATGAGATCAACACACATATTCTTGGACTCAATCAGCAGCTGGAAGATGTATGCAACGGCCTAAGAGAGAGAAATCAATCATTGAAAGAACTTGTTGATTGTGTCAAACATGTGAGACAATAAATTATTGTGCAATGTAAAGGTGTTTTCCTTGTCGATTTGATTACAATATTTGGTAGAACATATACCTTAAACCGTTGTATGATATTGACTCTTGTCCTCAGTGCCAGAGATATGGATGGTGGGGAAACACTCCCTGTCAGGCATGGGCTCATCGGGTCTGGTTGGATCATTCAGTGGAATGCCATTTTTGATTGCAATGTTGTGGAGCGACATTCCTCCACAACATTGTGTGCTCAGATATATAATAAGCGTGCTTATTCTGGCATCAAGCCTTGACAATGTAGAAAACCTAAAATAGGAATTTGCACATTGTATTACATTCATGGTAATGTCATTTCAGAGGCAAACCTTGCTAGGCTGGTATTGCAGTGTGCCTCCTGTCCCAGACATGCACAGCCAATGTCCTTTCGGCAGGTCTATGGTGCGCTCCACTGTTCTTGTGCGTGCGTAGGCTTGGTTGTACCTTGCCTCTTGTTGGTTTGAGGGGTTTGTGAGGGCAGTCATCAAATCAATGTAAAGTTTATTTGTCATGTGTGCCGAATACAAAAGGTTTACACCTTACAGTGAAATGCTTACTTACAGGCTCTAACCAACAGTGCAATTTCTAAGTTAAACAAAAATAAAAATGTATTAGGTGAACAATAGGTAAGTAAAGAAATAGACAGTGAAGAATAACAGTAGTGAGGCTATATACAGGCACCAGTTAGTCAGGCTGATTGAGGTAGTATGTACATGAATGTATAGTTAAAGTAACTATGCATATATGATAAACAGAGTAGCAGCAGCGTAAAAGAGGGGTTGGGGGGCACACAATGCAAATAGTTTACGTAGCCATTTGATTACCTGTTCAGGAGTCTTATGGCTTGGGGGTAAAAACTGTTGAGAAGCCTTTTTGTCCTAGATTTGGTGCTCCGGTACCGCTTGCCATGCGATAGTAGAGAGAACAGTCTGACTGGGGTGGCTGTTTTTTGGGGGCCTTCCTCTGACACCACCTGGTGTAGAGGTCCTGGATGGCAGGAAGCTTGACCCCAGTGATGTACTGGGACGTAAGCACTATCCTCTGTAGTGCCTTGCGGTCGGAGGCACCAGGCAGTGATGCAACCAGTCAGGATGCTCTCGATGTTGCAGCTGTAGAACCTTTTGAGGATCTGAGGACCCATTCCAGATCTTTTTAGTTTCCTGAGGGGGAATAGGCTTTGTCGTGCCCTCTTCATGACTGTCTTGGTGTGTTTGGACCATTCTAGTTTGTTGGGGATGTGAACACCAAGGAACTTGAAGCTCTCAACCTGCTCCACTACAGCCCCGGTGATGAGAATGGGGGCGTGCTCGGTCCTCCTTTTCCTGTAGTCCACAATCATCTCCTTAGTCTTAGTTATGTTGAGTGATAGGTTGTTATTCTGGCACCAACCGGCCAGGTCTCTGGCTGTCTCGTCATTGTCGGTGATCAGGCCTACCACTGTTGTGTCGTCTGCAAACTTAATGATGGTGTTGGAGTCGTGCCTGACCACGCAGTCGTGGGTGAACAGAGAGTACAGGAGAAGACTGAGCACGCACCCCTGAGAGGCTCCAGTGTTGAGGATCAGCGTGGCAGATGTTGCTATCTACCCTCACCACCTGGGGGCAGCCCGTCAGGAAGTCCAGGATCCAGTTGTAGAGGGAGGTGTTTAGTCCCAGGATCCTTAGCTTAGTGATGCGCTTTGAGGGCAGTATGGTGTTGAACGCTGAGCTGTGGTCAATGAATAGCATTCTCACGTAGGTGTTCCTTTTGTCCAGGTGGGAAAGGGCAGTGTGGAGTGCAACAGAGATTGCATCATCTGTGGATCTGTTTGGGTGGTATGCAAATTGGAGTGGGTCTAGGGTTTCTGAGATAATGGTGTTGATGTGAGCCATTACCAGCCTTTCAAAGTACTTCATGGCTACGGACGTGAGTGCTACAGGTCTGTAGTCATTTAGGCAGGTTGCCTTCGTGTTCTTGGGCACAGGGACTATGGTAGTCTGCTTGGAACATGTTGGTATTACAGACTCAATCCGGGACGTTGAAAATGTCAGTGAAGACACCTGCCAGTTGGTCAGCACACGTCCTGGTAATCCGTCCGGCCCCGCAGCCTTGTAAATGTTGACATGTTTAAAGGTCTTACTCGCGTCGGCTACGGAGAGCGTGATCACAGTCATCCAGAACAGCTGATGCTCTCATGCATGCCTCAGTGTTTCTTGCCTTAAAGCGAGCATAGAAGTGATTTAGCTCGTCTGGTAGGCTCGTGTCACTGGGCAGCTCGTGGCTGTGCTTCCCTTTGTAGTCTGTAAAAGTTTGCAATCCCTGCCACGTAAGACGAGCGTCAAAGCCGGTGTTGTACGATTCAATCTTAGCCCTGTATTGACGCTTTGCCTGTTTGATGGTTCGTCAGAGGGCATAGCAGGATTTCTTATAAGCTTCCGGATTAGAATCCCGCACCTTGAAAGCGGCAGCTCTACCCTTTAGCTCAGTGCGAATGTTGCCTGTAATCCATGGCTTCTGGTTGGGGTATGTACAGTCACTGTGGGGACGACATCCTAGAATCAGTTATTGATAAAGACAGTGACTGATGTGGTGTACTCCTCAATGCCATCAGAAGAATCCCGGAACATGTTTCAGTCTGTGATAGCAAAACAGTTCTGCAGTTTAGCATCTGCTTTATCTGACCACTTTTTTGTAGACCGAGTCACTGGTGCTTCCTGCTTTAATTTTTGCTTCTAAGCAGTATTCAGGAGGATAGAATTGTGGTCGGATTTACCAAATGGAGGGCGAGGGAGAGCTTTGTACCGTGTCTGTGTGTGGAGTACAGGTGATCTAGAAGTATTTTCCCTCTGGTTGCACATTTAACATGTTGGTAGAACTGATTTAAGTTTCCCTGCATTAAAGTCTCTGGCCACTAGGAGCGCCGCCTCTGGGTGAGTGGTTTCCTGTTTGCTTATTTCCTTATACAGCTGACTGAATGCGGTCTTGGTGCCACCATCCGTCTGTGGTGGTGTTTTTAATGGGTAGCCCTGGTCTCCTGCAGTTATGAACACAACATTCAGATATTGTTTCCCAGTATAGATCTAACATGGAAAATAAAACATAAGTCACTTACCAATAAGCCATCTATCCTCAACAGCTTCTTCCTGGAGGTTAAGGCCGACTGAACTGTTCTGCAACAATGAATGAATCGTGTCCCACCTGGCCAAATGTGAATCACCGATGACCTGCACATTGACAGAATGAAAACCTTTTCTGTTGACGAAGTTGAATTCGTTCAATGATGGTGCTTTTATTGCGATGTGTTTGTAGTCAATTGCTCCAATGTCATTGGAAATGGTATGCAAATCCATTTTCACTCTGGCCTGTTGCACAGCAGTGTACGGACCCTGTATGTATTGTGGGGTCAATGAAATAATGCCATGAAGGACTGCAGGCAATATCTGGCTCATGGTTGGTTGTGAAATGCCAGACCGATCCACAATCTCCCCTTGGAATGTTCCAGTGGCCAAAAATCCCAGGGCGGAGAGGACGTGGGTATGCACTGGGTTGGCATTGGTGCGTTTCGTCTCCCTTTCTGGAGAGAGTTGGTTGCAGAGATACAATAAAATATGCCTTGGAAAAATACATCTACTAATAAGCCAAGTGTCGCTCTCAGCAAAAAAAAACTGCATGCTCATTGAAAACACGCTCCCTGCGTAATGCTGCTTGTGCCAGATCGTCCAGCAATGCAAGATTTGCCATTTTGGACAAGTCACAATGCCTCAGTGTTGCCTTTTTTATATTGTTTAACTAAATTGTCTCCAACCTTACATACCACTCTCTTTCTAATTTACTTTATTATTCAATTAGGCTTCATGTTTATGAATTCGATAGCACCCTGAGAAAACTATTAGTAGCTTAAGTGTCTATAAAAGAAATGCATGAATAAACTATTAATGTATTATCTTTTTTCTTCATAGTTTATGATTTGGTCCAGTATGTCAATCCTTTCTCCATTTGGTTGATGGTATTTCATTATCAGTTTGACTTTTCACCCACAAGGTGTTGTGGGTAGGCACGGTCAGAGGTTTTCTTAAATTTACACACATTCTCAAGTATCAGTACAAATTGATAAATCCCACACTTTGCTTAGAAATGATCGCACTCATGGTTTATGAACATTTCTGTTCGTACGCAATGTTGATAAATGAGGGCCCTGGACTTCCTGATGGGCTGGCCCCAGGAGGTGAGGGTAGGCAACTACACATCCGCCACCTCGGGTGTGTGCTTTGTCCTAACGATGGTAGGCCTGATCACCGATGGCGATGAGAGCCTACAGAGAGGAGGTCAGAGACTTAGCAGTGTGGTGCTAGGACAACAGCCTCTCCCTCAACGTAAGTAATACCAAGGAGGTGATCGTGGACTACAGGGGAAAGAGGGGAGAACACATCCACGGGGCTGTAGTAGAGCAGGTCGAGAGCTTCAAGTTCCTTGGCGTCCACATCACTAGGGACTTTAACATTGTCCACACACACCCTCCCAGTCGTGAAGAGGGCTCTCGGACCAACAGGCTCTGAGACTTCTTCTACTATGCAATAAGACTGCTAAATACTTACCGTAATTTCCGGACTATTGAGCGCACCTGAATATAAGCCGCACCCACTGAATTTTTAAAATAATATTATTTTGAACATAAATAAGCCACACATGTCTATAAGCCACAGGTGCCTACCGGTACATTGAAACAAATGAACTTTACACAGGCTTTAACGAAGCACGGCTTGTAACAAAAATAAATAGGCTTTAACGAAACACGGCTTGTAACAAAAAATAAATTAGCAGTAAGCTTTAGTTGTCTTTTTGCACTGAGTCAATTCCTCACGCTGCTGTTTCCAACATTTTATCATCGACTCATTAAGACCAAGCTCCCGTGCAGGAGCTCCATTTCCTTTTCCAACAGCCAGATCAATCGCCTTCAACTTGAAAGCTGCATCATATGCATTTCTCCGTGTCTTTGCCATGATGAGGGTGACAAAATGACTACCGTAATCAGAATGATGGGAAGATTGAGCGCTCGATTTAATCTAAACGGTAAACAAAAAAGTTGTTTGACCTTAACCCGTTTGGCAATTTCATTGGTCTAATGAAAGCTTCATGCCGGCAAAAAACTGAGCACGTCACAGAATGTGTTTTTTTTTTTTGAAAGCGGGACAAATCCATATATTAGCCGTGTCATTGTTTAAGCCGCGAGGTTCAAAGCTGGGGAAAAAAGTTGCGGCTTATAGTCCGGAATTACGGTAATTAAATGGTTACCCAGACTATCTGCACTGACCCTATCTTGCACTGAGTTTACAGTACAAACAGTGCATTCTGAAAGTATACAGACCCCTTGACATGAATAAATACGTAATCCTTATTTTAAAATGGATTAAATAGTTTTTTTCCCCTCATCAATCTACAGTCGTGGCCAAAAGTTCTGAGAATGACACAAATATTAATTTCCACAAAGTTTGCTGCTTCAGTGTCTTTAGATATTTTTGTCAGATGTTACTATGGAATACTGAAGTATAATTACAAGCATTTTATAAGTGTCAAAGGCTTTTATTGACAATTACATGAAGTTGATGCAAAGAGTTAATATTTGCAGTGTTGACCCTTCTTTTTCAAGACCTCTGCAATCCGCCCTGGCATGCTGTCAATAAAGTTCTGGGCCACAACCTGACTGATGGCAGCCCATTCTTGCATAATCAATGCTTGGAGTTTGTCAGAATTTGTGGGTTTTTGTTTGTCCACCCACCTGTCTCTTGAGGATTGACCACAAATTCTCTATGGGATTAAGGTCTGGGGAGTTTCCTGGCCATGGACCCAAAATATCGATGTTTTGTTCCCCGAGCCACTTAGTTATCACTTTTGCCTTATGGCAAGTTGCTCCGTCATGCAGGAATAGGCATTGTTTGTCACCAAACTGTTCCTGGATGGTTGTGAGAAGTTGCTCTCGGAGGATGTGTTGGTACCATTCTTTATTCATGGCTGTGTTCTTAGGCAAAATTGTGAGTGAGCCCAATCCCTTGGCTGAGAAGCAACACCACACATGAATGGTCTCAGGATGCTTTACTGTTGACATGACACAGGACTGATGGTAGCGCTCACCTTATCTTCTCCGGACAAGCTTTTTTCCGGATGTCCGGAAAATTACTTTACCCCAGTCCTCAGCAGTCCAATCCCTGTACTTTTTGCAGAATATCAGTCTGTCCCTGATGTTTTCCTGGAGAGAAGTGGCTTCTTTGCTGCCCTTCTTGACACCAGGCCATCCTCCAAAAGTCTTCGCCTCACACCTGCAGATGCACTCACACCTGCCTGCTGCCATTCCTGAGCAAGCTCTGTACTGGTGGTTCCCTGATCCCGCAGCTGAATCAACTTTAGGAGATGGTCCTGGCGCTTGCTGGACTTTCTTGGGCGCCCTGAAGCCTTCACAACAATTGAACCGCTCTCCTTGAAGTTCTTGATGATCCGATAAATAGTTGATTTAGGTGCAATCTTACTGGCAGCAATATCCTTGCCTGTGAAGCCCTTTTTGTGCAAAGCAATGATGACGGCATGTTTCCTTGCAGGTAACCATGGTTGACAGAGGAAGAACAATGATTCCAAGCACCACCCACCTTTTGAAGCTTCCAGTCTGTTATTCAAACTCAATTAGCATGACAGTGATTTCCAGCCTTGTCCTCGTCAACACTCACACCTGTGTTAACAAGAGAATCAGTGACATGATGTCAGCTGGTCCTTTTGTGGCAGGGCTGAAATGCAGTGGAAATGTTTTTGGAGGATTCAGTTAATTTGCATGGCGAAGAGGGACTGTGCAATTAATTGCAATTCATCTGATCACTCTTCATAACATTCTGGAGTATATGCAAATTGCCATCATACAAACTGAGGCAGCAGACTTTGTGAAAATTTATATTTGTGTCATTCTCAAAACATTTGGCCATGACTGTACACACAATACCCTATAATGACAAAGTAAAAACAGGTTTTTAGAAATTTTTGCAAATGTATTAAAAAATACAAAAACATTTACATAAGTAGTCAGACCTTTTACTCAGTACTTTGTTAACCTGTTGAGGCCAGGGGGCAGGATCTTATCCCGGTATTGGGATTCATTGTCATGTGACCATGGCGGGGAATTCAAAACTGCAAGAGTAATCATTTCAAATAATCAAATAATCAACTATTTTCCTCCATTTGAAAGATATATCTCCTAAATCTAGCCACGCTGTCCGATTTTCAGAGGCTTTACGGAGAATGCATAAAGTTAGGTTATGTGAGGAGAGTACATTGACAATAGCTGCGTGTAATGTTTAGCCAATTCAAAGAAGGGCATCAACAGACAGAAAACTAGCTAGAATTATGCACTTACCTTTGACAATCTGCATCAGATGACACTCATAGGACATTATGTTAGACAATACATGCATTTTTAGTTCCATCAAGTTCATATTTATATCCAAAAACCGCATTTACAGTCGCGGTGAAATTCAGAATTTTTTTCGGCTCGAATGCTCCCAGTGAATCCAGCATTACAAATCACGGAATTACTATTCGAAAACATTGGTAAATTATAATATTGTCATTCAAAGAATAATATATTATCATCTCGTAATTGCTACCGAATGGCCAGATCTCAAAATAACTTTACTGGGAAATCACATTTTGCTATAAACTGGGTACTATGCTAACAACATAAGCTAAGCTATAAGCTATGCTAAGCTAAGCTATACAGTTAGCATTAGCATCATCTAATATCGATAATAACATTCTAAATATCCCCTTACCTTTGATTATCTCCATCAGAAGGCGCTGCCAGCGATCCCAGGTCCAGAACAAATGTGGTTTCTTTTGACAAAGTTCATAATTTATGTCCAAATAGTTAGCGTTCAGTAGGCTCCCACAAAATGAGGTGGGCAGTGTAAAGTCACGCCGAAAAGCTAAAGAAAACCTAGTAAATAATCTATTTACGTTTGTTTAAACATGTCAAACGTTGTTTAGCATTAATCTTTTGGTCCATTTTTAACGTGAAACATCAGTAAACATCAGTAATAGTTTCACACAACCTATCAAGTGTCTAGAATAAACGATTATGACAAAGACACTCTCCTCAGATTTATGCGCAGGCGCAAAAAATGAAGTGATGACGTGTCAACTTGTAAGCATTCTAATTCGGTCTGTATTCATCACAGATGCGTCAAACAACTTTATAAAGATCGTTGACATCTAGTGGAAGCCTTAGGAGTTGCGAACTGAATCCTTTCTCACTATGGTATCTATAAAACAATGACACTAAATAGTACAGCCACAAAATTCTCATTTTTTTAAAATCTATTTTTCTCAGGTTTTTGCCTGCAATATGAGTTTTGTTATACTTACAGACACCATTCAAACTGTTTTAGAAAATTTAGAGTGTTTTCTATCCGAATGTGTTAATAATATGCATATCCTAGCTTCTGAGTTGGTGTAGGAGGCAGTTAAAAATGGGCACATATTTTTTTCAAAATTCTCAATACTGCCCCCGTGGCCCGTAGAGGTTTAAAGAACGTTTAGCAGCGATTACAGCCTCGAGTCTTGAGTATTACACTACAAGCTTGGCACACCTGTATTTGGGGAATTTCTTCCATTATTCTCGGCAGATCCTCTCAAGCTAGGTTACGTTAAATGAGGAGCGTCACTGCACAACTAGTTTCAGGTTTTTCAAGAGATGTTTGGGCTCTGGCTGGGCCACTTATCTCCCGAAGCCACTCCTGTGTTGTCTTGGCTGTGTGCTTAGTAGTTGTCCTGTTGAAAGGTGACCTTTCGCCCCAGTCTGAGGTCCCGAGTGCTCTGGAGCAGGTTTTCATCAAGGATCTCTCTGTAGTTCACCTCAATGACCAAGGCCCTTCTCCCCCGATTGCTGAGTTTGACCGGGCGGCCAGCTCTAGGAATAGTCTTGGTGGTTCCTAACTAATTCCATTTAAGAATGATGGAGGCCACTGTATTCTTGGAGACCTTCAATGCTGCAGAAATATTTCGATACCCTTCCTCAGATCTGTGCCTCGACACAATCTTGTCTCAGAGCACTACGGACAATTCCTTCGACCTCATGGCTTGGGTTTTTGCTCTGACATGCGCTGTTAACTGTGGGACCTTATATAGACAGGTGTGTGTGCCTTTTTAAAATCCTGGTGCACAGGTAGCCTAATGGTTAGCTTAGTGGTTAGATCGTTGGGCCACTAACCGAAAGGCTGCTGGATCGAATCCCAGAGCTGACAAGGTAAAACTCTGTCGTTCTGCCCCTGAACAAAGCAGTTAACCCACTGTTCCCCGGTAGGCCGTCATTGTAAATAAGAATTTGTTCTTCTTGCCTAGTTAAATAAAGGTTAAATGGAAGAAAAAAAAACTAGACGCGCTCACACAACCATTCACATACACTACATACACACACACTTTTACACTCACCATATGCTGCTGCTACTCTATTCTTTATTTGACTCTGATTATCTATCCTGATGCCTAGTCACTTTACCCTGTCTTCATGTACATATCTACCTCAAATACCTTATTATTATCTATCCTGATGCCTAGTCACTTTACCCTGTCTTCATGTACATATCTACCTCAAATACCTCGTACAACTGGTACTGGTACTCCCTGTATATAGCTACATTTTTGTGTATTTTATTCCTCTTGTGTTAATATTCTCTCTTTATTATAATTTTTTTATTCTGCATCGTTGGGAAGGTCTCGTAAGAAAGCATTTCACGGTTAAGTCTCCAGCCATTGTATTCGACGCATGTGACAAATAACATTTGATTTGATTTGACTGTCCAGTCAAAAAGGCTGGTTTTGTTCTCCTTAGTGATCCATTTACCATGAGAAATCATATCATCAGTCTGACTGTGTTTGTGTTCTTGTCCTCCTCTAGGGACACATTGATTGTCTCCTTAGCTAACTCGGCCACCAGTATCCTGGCTGGTTTTGTGATATTCTCAGCCATTGGCTACATGGCTCATGTCCACAACCTCCCAGTAGACAACATCGCCACAGATGGTAAGTACTTCCTGTTCAAGTGAGACGTCTTTGATGTTGTTCATCCATCTATTTATATGCCACTTTAATTTCCAGAGTGTCTATTTAATGTTTGGATGGGTTATTGTCTCCTAAAACTTCCTCTCATGGTCCCAGGGGATCATGGTTCATCACATCTTTTAACCACTAAGTTTGTTAATACCTTGAATAGTGTTCATTTGTCATAGTCAGTAGGTATTGGTAACGTGCCATACTAATAGTACCACCAAACAACTTCACCATTGACAGATAGATGTTTAGGGCAGTGTATGAAGGGAAGTAGGTACAAACGTGACCCATATACTCCTGTGAATAATTCTTGGGAATAATATTCATAAAAGTCCAATTGAGTTCAGAACTAACACCTTCCTCATTTTATTAGTTCCTGGAAAACGTACACGGACACAGAGTAGAATACAAAGGGATTCATTCACAAGGATGCACTTCTTTCTGGGGTGCTAGTGTGGAAAATTACAGCATTTGGAGTAATTGCTTTTGTAGAGGCAGACATTCCTCCCTACCTAACAGGCAGGCGGAGCTCAGAGGGCTGGGCCAGGCTGCATCACACTGGTTTGAGTCCCAGTAATCTCTCCTTTCTCCCGAAGTGTGCACTTGTTCACTTCCCTTCATGGATTTGAATGGAAATGACTTGTACATAGAAAACTCCCTTTAGCCCATGTCTACACGAATCTGATGCTTTTAAATGTGTGGGGAGTAGTGAATGAGTGCACACTTCAGGAAGAAGGAGAGATTATTTGGACACACTCACTGAGTAGACCTGGATGACCAGTTAGCATGCCAGTGAGACAAGCGTCACCACGGCTTCCAAAGTAGTTTCTGTCATGACCCAGGTAAAGACATTTGAATCAACAGAACAGTATTTCTAGCCTCAGTCCTATGCTAAGCTGTGACCGAATAGGAATTTTCCCATATTACAATTTGGGAAACCAGATTTGGTGAGGCTCTAAAATACACACAGATCATTTTGGAACTATAAAAAAAAAATCTATAGAAAAAGGCCACATTAGTCACTAATGACTTGTGGAGTGGGTTGTTTTTCCCCAAGTAAATTGAGAACATGATGCAGTCAGGAAATGAACCTTTTTAAAATTATCTCTCTCACTCTCTCATATCATCATTTAACAGGTGAACAGTGTGACTTATGTGAAAAGAGGCATAAATCCTCTCTGACGGAATACCATAACTACTGTACTGGTTATAGGGATAGACAATGGAGTAAGAGATGAAAGTGCTCTCTCTTTCTCACCACAAGTGTTTATTACTGGCTCAATATTATGGATTATGAAGTAGTTATTTCATGAATGAGAGCGTCATAGTCGGTGGATAACCAGGACAGGAAATACCCAGCAAACAGGGAACATTCCCAGAACATTAGTTAACATTCCCATTCAATTCCTGTGAAACTTTCACAGAACCTATTTTGGTTTGCTGGGTAGTAACTAAGTAAATACCCACTGTAGTTATTTAAGTTTTTCTATGTGGAGACAGTAGGAAAGGAGGGTGCTCTGAATAGTGGATGTCAACCTACCACTTGGATGTCTACCTCTAGGATTTTGTTCTAAAACAAATACTGTATTATATATGAAATGAATGGTGAATTAAACTTGCGTTAGCTTGAGATGAACTGTAGGTGTAACAAAGTTTCCATTGTTCAGAGTGTATTAGGACCTTTTTGAAGTAAATGAGGGATTAGCCGTTGTGCCTGCTGGGTTCTGCTGATGAGCACCTGCTCTGGCTTGGATCAGTCCCAAATATGGTCTTGGATACCTCTGACTAACTGCTGACTAACTGTTTGACCCCCACTGACCTCTTGTGACTTCAGAAGTGTTCACAGTGTGCAGTTGCCTCTGAGTTAATCATTTGTGGAAGATGACTTATGATCGTTTTGTTTCCCATTCCGAGCATGACACTTCCTCAGGTGAATGGAATGAAACCGACCCAGATATATTTATTACATGACCATTGCTATCATCTTTCTGTATGCCACAATTTTTCATGAATGTAACATTTTTTGTTAGGTCATATTACTAATGAGGTCAACTGCATGAGGGTTGAGAAGGTGTCCTGTCTACCATGTTTTGTTATTGAACGGTTTGACTTCCTGGTGTCGGATGAGATAACCACTGGTTAATCAGTGCCAGGGAAACCGGTTCATTAATCTGTATGATGTTTCCAACTTGGCATCGTTGGCCTTTGTCAACTTCTAAACCAGTGTCTTTACCCGTGCTAATGTTGTGGGTGTTTTCCTACCCTTCTTGTTTGACATCCTATGGTGCGTTTGTGTTCCACAGGTCCTGGGTTGGTGTTTGTGGTGTATCCAGAGGTCTTCTCCACTATGCCTCTGCCCCAGTTGTGGGCTCCTCTGTTCTTCTTCATGCTTCTCTGCCTGGGACTAGACAGTCAGGTTAGACACTCGCACACGCACACTTGTGGTTATGGTATGTAACCGATAATGAAAAGAAGAAGCCATTCTTTCATAATTAATCCTAGTTTTTAGTCCACATGTTTTTCCCATATCAGTGCATACAGTGTAACGATAAAATACCCACTAATAACATGTTTCTGTCATAGTCGTCTTTTTCTTTGGCCATCATGTAATCTATTTTCGGAGACCACTTTTGGTAAAAACAGACATTGTAGGTCATACAACAATTACTACCTTTTTAATATTCATTTAGATTGATTACATTTGACATTTACATTTCAGTCATTTAGCAGATGCTCTTATCCAGAGCGACTTACAGGAGCATTTAGGGTCAAGTGCCTTGCTCAAAGTCACAACAACAGATTTTTCACCTAGTCGGCTCAGGGATTCGAACCAGCAACCTTTTTGTTACTGGCCCAATGCTCTTAACTGCTCGGCTGACAGATGAGGGAAGAGAGGAAGCAGGGCCGCCGGCAAACGTGTGGCGAGCAGGGCATTTGCTCCACCACTTTTTATTTAGTTTTATACCCTTTTTATTTTATTTTTTACTTTTTTCCCTGATTTCATGACATCCAATTGGTAGTAAGTGTTGTCCTATCGCTTCAACTCCCCTACGGACTCAGGAGAGGCGAAAGTCGAGAGCCATGTGTCCTCCGAAACACGACCCTGCCAAGCCGCACTGCTTCTTGACAAACTCTTCGCTTAACCCATAAGCCAGCCACACCAATGTGTCGAAGAAACACTGTCCAGCTGGCGACCGAAGTCAGCTTGAAGGCGCCTGGCCCGCCACAAGGAGTTGCTAGAGCGCGATGGGACAAGGAGATCCCGGCCTGCAAAACCCTCCCCTAACCCGGACGACGCTAGGCCAATTGTGCGCCGCCTCATGGTTCTCCTGGGCATGGCCGGCTGTGACACAGCCTGGGATCGAAACCGGGTCTGTAGTCACGCCTCAAGCGCTGTGGAGCAGTGCCTTAGATCGCTATGCCACTCGGGAGGCCCATTAATACACTTTTTGGTGTAAAAGCGTTGAAAACAGGGACAAAGTAGACCTACTGTTTTTTTTGGGACTGACTTGCCTCATAATTTGTAAATTTGAGCACAATTAGTAGCCCATGTCCTGTGTGTGTGTCTTGACCAATAAGATTAATGGAAATCACATGTTGGGCATGGCGCACATCTATAGAAAGCAGAGCTCGCTCTCCACTTTACTTTTCTGTTGATACCTAGCCCTACCTAGTTTTCTTGGTAGGTGACTACCGCTTGTAAAGTAAATCCCCCTGTGAGAGCAATAAAATAAAGTGGCCCGCTCTCCACGCCCTGACCAAAAGTTACTTTTCCAGTGTAGCAGGTTAAAAAAACGACACCTCAGTGTAGATATTTTAGGCTACAGGAATTTTTTGCTGTTTGGTTGTTTTAATTTTTACAATTTTTTTTTTATCCCCTGCCTAATGGAACAACCACAGAGTAGGCTCAACTTGACCGGCTGCCATAAATGCCAGTAATTCTGTCTTTCGCTTAAACAATGGGGATAGGATAGGCCTAGTGGAATTCCTTAGTTATGTTGTTTTCAGAAAAATAAATCACCTGGGGCAACTTTAGAGCCGCCTCAACTTGCACAACTGCTCAGTTCACTTTCCCCACTGTACTGTGCTCTGCAGTTTGCTATGGTGGAGGTGGCAGTGACGTCCATAATGGACGGCTGTGGCCCCAAGGTGCTGCGTGTCCTGAAGAGACAGGAGATCATCGCTCTGGCTGTCTGTGTTATTGGCTTTCTTCTAGGCATTCCTCACATCACTAAGGTAAGGTGATCCTGTCAGATATAATTACTATTCATGGGGTAACGCCCCGCCCCCTCCTCTTTCTCAGAATGAGACCATATACTTATGTTTGGACCTGTTTTTATTTAGGTTTCTTTCAGTAGATGACTAAGACACATACAGCCAGTAATTAGTGCATGGTTGACCAGCTGATTCTGTCTTGTGGAGTGGGTTGCTTTTCCCCAAGTAAATTGAGAACAAGATTCAGTCAGGAAATTAACCTTTTTATAATTAAACCTTTCTCATTCTCTCCCGCTCTCGTACCCCCCCCCCCCCCCCCCCCCCCCCCCCCACACACACACACACATATACATACATACATACATACATACATACATACATACATACATACATACATACATACATACATACATACATACATACATACATGCATGCATGCATGCATGCATGCATGCATACATACATACATACATACATACATACATACATACATACATACATACATACATACATACATACATACAGGGGGGAATGTACGTGTTCCAGCTGATGGACCACTACACTGCTGTGGTGTCTCTCACATTCCTGGCCTTCTTTGAGGTTCTCGCTGTCTGCTGGGTTTTCGGTAATACCCTGCACCTTCTCTCCCCTTATGATGAAACTCAACAGCCTATTGTGTATTTATACAAGAAAATAAAACACTTTGCTTTATAGACAGTATGTATGTCTCAGAGTAAATATAAGTATTTAATGCAATGTGTTATTGCAGGACTGCGGCGGATGACCATCGTGATCAAGAGGATGTTGGGAAAGGCTCCCAACATCTATTTCCGCTCCTGCTGGATGTTTTTCTCCCCTGTGCTGGTCCTGGTGAGTGCTATGGCTAACTCATGTCTTTTTAATGATGGTGATGAGGACAGTTAGCGTAATGACGGTGATGAGGATTTGTTGTGGTTTGTAGTTGTTGCTTTTACTTTTTGTAGTCGTAATAGTAGTGATAGCCGTACCTAAGACTTAATGATCCATTCGTTGTATTAGAGGTTTCATCCATGTGTAACCTCCCCTGCAGTGCATTCTGATCTCCAGCATCGTCCAGTACACGCCCGCTCGCTATGGGAAGTCATACACATACCCTGTCTGGGCAGAGGTGGTGGGCTGGGGAATCTCCCTGGTCTCCATCATTTGGATCCCCCTGGGAGCCCTGCACGAAATCTGCACAAATAAGGGCACACTGATGCAGGTGAGCATCCGTTCAGTAAACCAAACACGCATACTGATACATACTTTTAGATCACAGATACTGTTTTAGCATCGTGCATACATAATGAACAAGTATACTGGTACTCACGCATATACACACAGTCACGCACACACTCACAAATCAATAAATCAAATGTATTTTATAAAGCCCTTTTTACATGAGCAGTTGTGCTTTACAGAAACCCAGCCTAAAACCCCAAAGAGCAAGCAATGCAGATGCACGGTGTCTAGGAAAAACTCCCTATAAAGGCAGAAACCTAGGAAGAAACCTAGAGAGGAACAAGGCTCCGAGGGGTGGCCAGTCCTCTTCTGCAATTGCCGGGTGGAGATTATATGGCCATTAAGGACAGATCTTCAAGATGTTCAAATGTATATAGGTGACCAGCAGGGTGAAATAATAACCACAGTGGTTATAGAGGGTGCAGGGTTTGCTTTTCACGAGAGAGAGAGAGAAGCATGTCCGGTGAAACAGGTCAGGGTTCCATAGCCCGACCGAGGGGACGGTGGACAGGGACATCCATGAGTCGTCAGGCCAAGTAGTCCTGAGGCACGGTCCTAAGGCTCCGGTCCTCTGGGAGAGGAGACGAAGAGAGACAGACATATATTTGATACTGTACATTTATCCCACATGGCAGTCATATAAATAACTAAAATGCATGATAAATATGTTCTGGGCATTGGCAGAAACCGTAGAAGTTAAACTATGTATGTGACTCTGAACCTCTTCTTTTATCGATTCTCTGTGCCCCCAGAGGATAAAAACAGCAATGACTCCTACAATAGAGTTGGACCCCGTCAACCATCTACCAGAGAAGCAGAGAGTGGACATACCGGAGTCTGTTGTCTTTATCACTCCTCTGTGAACAGGGACAAAAGCACTGTGTCTCAAAGTGGTACTTCAAGTGCCATGATATGTCCTTGCCCTGAAGCACTTTATTGCCTTACAGGTACTGGATACGCAAGTGCTCTCACACACTTTTTTTTATACTACAGACATTACAGGGTAGCCTACTCTGACACTTACAAACATATTAATAAAAACGATGATTATATTTTTTTAAATATTGCGATATGCCTGGCTGGGTCTCTGCTTTTCACTGACAGTTGCAACTCAACAATAATCTAGCCTATTTGGTATTTGCAGCGCTCGCTGCCCAAATTGCTGGCCCTTCCGACTGTAGGCTATGCAATTTAAAACAATCAACAGCTTTTTTTTAGAAGCTATTGATTCTCTGTGGCCAAATCATGCTTTCTTGTGTAGCCTATTTTGAATGATTTTATACATTTTTGTATTGACAGGATCAAGCTAATTAGGCTATATCATTTTGACAATTTAATTACATTTACTTTAGGGAAAGCTTAGCTTCCCATGGCCTTTTGGACACGCCGCCTATGCCTTTTAATGTGGCATAAACACAACGTTTTCATCTGATTGTCAAACAATCACTTAACAACGGCGCTCTTGTAGGCTACCCACGCAGGCACATTCATCCATTCCAAATCCAACAGTGTACTGTGCAACCGTAATTTGATGAATGGAAAGAGACATCTGTTATAAAACATCTACGTGTGTTGTACTGACATTCTGTGATTGTCATTAGGCCTACACTTGTAGCCTGAATTGATGCATTCACTGTTATCCTTGCGCTCCTCAGTGTCCGCCACTCATCTCCGCCTTTTCCGTGTGCGTGTCCCCCACTCATCCCCGCCTTTACAAAGTGGAGGCTAAGTGTTCTCCTCAAACCACAATGCAAATTTGGCGCATATACCACCCAGTTTCAAGTCAATTCGCAAATTGTTCATGCTGCTGACATGCAGTAATGTTAAATAATGGTGTAATAGGCTCACGTTTTACTGCCTTACTTTCACCCCTGATTATGATATGGTAAAACATCATATTCATCATGCCACAAGACTATGAACTCTGGAGGACAACTCGTCCTTCTGGTAATCTCTTCAACCAGCTCTTCTCCCCGCTGGACCTAACATATTGTGTCTCCCAACTTAAATTGACAAAAATTTTCACCAAATGTAAAAACCAATGTAGCCAATACACACACACACACACACACACACACACACACACACACACACACACACACACACACACACACACACACGCACACACGCGCGATAGCGGCATATTTCATATCATCCGACAAAATGACACACTGATCAGCTCAGCTCAGCCTTAGACCGATGAAGCATCCATAGTTACAACCAATAGGTGGCCGCTCAATGCAACAAATGATGGCTAGGCAAATCAGTGAGAAAACAAACCTTTTCCCTTTCACCAGACCGATTTCATGGACTAAGGTCCACATTGAATCAACATCGTCACCTTGTGGCCACGGTTTTTACTCACCGTGAGGTCAGATGGGGCTAGGTGAATATTGATCAACAAAGTAAAAATCTGTCGTTCTGCCCCTGAACAAGGCAGTTAACCCACTGTTCCCCGGTAGTCCATCATTGTCAATAAGAATTTGTTCTTAAAACTGATTTGCCTAGTTAAATAAAGGTAAAAAATATATATGCAATTAAATGTATAGAGGTTAACTGTGAGGAGGGAAACCACTGCAGTGCTGCTATGACATCCATTAGTGGGGAGAGTCCAATGTTCTGACATCATTCATCAGCAGTTTTTACACTTGAATGGACTTTGAAGTTTTGGGGTTCTGGTTGGAGTTTTATATTTTACTTGTTCTGCCACAGTTTGTGCCTCAGTTGTGTGTCTTCTTGTTTGTTACAACAATGACAATTGGATTTCAGCTTTACAAGGAGTGCCTTTTGTCATTAAAAAATCCAATGACATTGGAATTGTCATCGACTATCGGACTGAAAGGCTCAAAGAAATAAATATGATTAGACATGATTTAGATGGTAAAATGTATGAAATAAATACAATGGGGTCTTTTGAGGGGTCACATAAATATGTGACGAAGTGAAGATACGTTTGCCACAAGTGCCATGTATCAAAAATATTGATTTTGGATTGTCAATATTTGATGAAAATACCAAAAATATATAGAGATTATCACCGACCCATTTTAAGGATCATTAAAAAATTCACACAATTATAATTTAGTGTTAACTCTCTTTTGATATGAAACAAGATCAAATTCCCATTTAGTGAGCTGTTTAGATGCATTTTTTTCTGTTTGTCAAAAAACATTTAGTTTTGACTAATTAGTTTATGATGCCAATCATCTATTTCTACCATTGCACAAACCACAATAAGGGGTTAAAAATATAATCATGCCTAATACACTCTTGTTATTCTATGCAATATTATGGTTGTGTCACAAAATGCAGGGTTACTGCTGCTGGTTGTTTTTATTCATTGTTCTCATACATTCAAACCAAATATTTTATTTATTTTCAAATGTTTTTTTTGTTGTTGTATCAAACAAAATGGTATATGAAATAACAAACACACTGTTACTATTTCTCCATTAAGTTCTCCATGGTGGTGGTACTATAATGGTAGAAATGTTTATGCTCATATTACGCTTTTAAAATAGCAACTTTCTCTTTTTTTAAATTGATTTAGCATAAAATAATTTCTCTTTGTATTTACGTGTATCTTGTTTTAAAGTGTACTTTCTGTTTGACTTATTTTTTTATCTGAAACGTTGAAAAATAAAATTAGATTCATAATACCTGTTTATCACGCAGAGCTATTTGTGTCAAATAAAGATTATTGTCAAATATGTTCGATTTTTACGAGCCCTTTCAATTCATCAATGTGTCCGTTCTGAAGAGCATAATTTAACAGTAGATGGCAGCAATGTACAGACAGTAATAATATGCAGCCCAGGGGCATATTGCCATACAGGCCAGTACAAATGTCTATGATTATTCTTAACAAGCATTTCTATGTACATCAGCTTATGTTAATACAATTTTGAAAATGTAGCATTTTTAGTTGTGGTATTCCTAAAAACTCACTCAAGCTGTTTTAGTCACTTGTATACAGGAGGTGATAACTACCAACTAGTATGAATACGCTCATTACACATTTTTAGCAGACCGTAATCCTATAGTATACCCTACCTCAGAAACTAGTTCAGCACTTTAGACAAATATTGTATACTATAGTTATAATGTGGCATGCAAACAGACAGCTGAAAGTATCTGCTTTCCTGCTTGCAGTTATGCACTCACCAAATCTTATTTTTAATTTATCTAAGTAGTCATTTTGAAGAATTATTGGCATAATTAAGCACAAATCCATTTCCATTCTTCATTTGAGAATTATTTTATTGCACACAGAACTGCCAAAGGGGGCGGTGTTGCAATCTACTGCAAAGATGGTAATACAGAACTCTGCAGGCTATCCAAGTCTGTACCCAAACAATTCGAGCTTCTACTTCTAAAAATTCACCTTTCCAGAAACAAGTCTCTCACTGTTGCCGCTTGCTATAGACCTCCCTCTGACCCCAGCTGTGCACTCGATACCATATGTGAATTGATTGCCCCCCATCTATCTTCTGAGCTCGTGCTACTATGTGACCTAAACTGGGACATGCTTAACACCCCGGCCATGCTACAATCTAAGCTTGATGCCCTCAATCTCACACAAATTACCAATGAACCTACCAGGTACAACCCCAAATCCGTAAATACGGGCACCCTCATAGATGTCATCCTAACTAACTCGCCCTCCAAATACACTTCTGCTGTTTTCAATCAAGATCTCAGCGATCACTGCCTCATTGCCTGCATCCGTAATGGGTCTGCGACCAAATGACCACACCTGACCACACACTGTCAAACGCTCCCTAAAACACTTCTGCAAGCAGGCCTTTCTAATCGACCTGGCCGGGGTATCGTGGAATGACATTGACCTCATCCCGTCAGTAGATGATGCCTGGCTATTCTTTAAACGTGCCTTCCTCACCATCTTAAATAAGCATGCCCCACTTAAAAAATGGAGAACTAGGAATAGATATAGTCCTTGGTTCACTCCAGACACGTCTGCCCTTGACCAGCACAAAAACATCCTGTGGTGTTCTGCATTATAATTGAATAGCCCCCCTGATATGCAACTTTTCAGGGAAGTTAGGAACAAATATACACAGGCAGTTAGAAAAGCTAAGGCTAGCTTTTTCAAACAGAAATTTGCATCCTGTAGTACTAACTCAAAAAAGTTTTGGGACACTGTAAAGTCCATGGAGAATAAGAGCACCTCCTCCCAGCTGCTCACTGCTCTGAGGCTAGGAAACACTGTTACCACCGATAAATCCACTATAACTGAGAATTTCAATAAGCATTTCTCTACGGCTGGCCATGCTTTCCACCTGGCTACCCCTACCCCGGTCAACTGCCCGGCACCCTCCACAGCAACCCACCGAAGCCCCACCATTTCTCCTTCACCCAAATCCAGATAGCTGATGTTCTGAAAGAGCTGCAAAATCTGGACCCATACAAATCAGCCGGGCTAGACAATCTGGACCCTCTCTTTCTAAAATGATCAGCCAAAATTGTTGCAACCCCTATTACTAGCCTGTTCAACCTCTCTTCCGTATCGTCTGAGATTCCCAAAGATTGGAAAGCTGCCGCGGTCATCCCCCTCTTCAAAGGGGGTGACACTCTCTAGACCCAAACTGCTACAGACCTATATCTATCCTACCCTGCCTTTCTAAGGTCTTCGAAAGCCAAGTTAACAAACAGATTAGCGACCATTTAGAATCCCACCGCACCTTCTCCGCTATGCAATCTGGTTTCAGAGCTGGTCATGGGTGCACCTCAGCCACGCTCAAGGTCCTAAACGACATCATAACCGCCATCGATAAGAGACATTACTGTGCAGCCGTATTCATCAACCTGGCCAAGGCTTTCGACTCTGTCAATCACCACATTCTTATTGGCAGACTCGACAGCCTTGGTTTCTCAAATGATTGCCTCGCCTGGTTTACCAACTACTTTTCTGATAGAGTTCAGTGTGTCAAATCGGAGGGCCTGTTGTCCGGACCTCTGGCAGTCTCTATGGGTGTGCCACAGGGTTAAATTCTCGGGCCGACTCTTCTCTGTATACGTCAATGATGTTGCTCTTGCTGCTGGTGATTCTCTGATCCACCTCTACGCAGACGACACCATTTTGTATAATTCTGGCCCCTCTTTGGACACTGTGATAACTAACCTCCAGACGAGCTTCAATGCCATACAACTCTCCTTCCGTGGCCTCCAACTGCTCTTAAACGCAGGTAAAACTAAATGCATGCTATTCAATCAATCACTGCCCGCACCTGCTCGCCCGTCCAGCATCACTATTCTGGACGGCTCTGACTTAGAATACGTGGACAACTACAAATACCTGGGTGTCTGGTTAGACTGTAAGCTCTCCTTCCAGACTCACATTAAGCATCTCCAATCCAAAATTAAATCTAGAATTGGCTTCCTATATCGCAACAAAGCATCCTTCACTCATGCTGCCAAACATACCCTCGTAAAACTGACCATCCTCCCGATCCTCGACTTCGGTGATGTCATCTATAAAATAGCCTCCAACACTCTACTCAACAAACTTGATGCAGTCTATCACAGTGCCATCCGTTTTGTCACCAAAGCCCCATACACTACCCACCATTGCGACCTGTACGCTCTCGTTGGTTGGCCCTCGCTTCATACTCGTCGCTAAACCCACTGGTTACAGGTTATCTACAAGTCTCTGCTAGGTAAAGCCCCGCCTTATCTCAGTTCACTGGTCACCATCGCAGCACCCACACGTAGCATGCGCTCCAGCAGGTATATCTCACTGGTCATCCCCAAAGCCAATTTCCTCCTTTGGCTGCTTTTCCTTCCAGTTCTCTGCTGCCAATGACTGGAACGAACTGCAAAAACCTCTGAAGCTGGCTGGAGACTCAAATCTCCCTCACTAGCTTTAAGCACCAGTTGTCAGAGCAGCTCACAGATCACTGCACCTGTACATAGCCATTACATTTACATTTTAGTCGACACTCTTATCCAGAGCGACTTACAGTAGTGAATGCATACATTTCATTTCATACATTTTTTGTTCCCACACTGGTCCCCCGTGGGAATCAAACCCACAACCCTGGCGTTGCAAACACCATGCTCTACCAACTGAGCCACACGGGACCATCTGTAAACAGCCCATCTATCTACCTACCTCATCCCCATACTGTATTTATTTATTTATCTTGCTCCTTTGCACCCCAGTATCTCTACTTGCACATTCATCTTCTGCACATCTACCATTCCAGTGTTTAATTGCTATATTGTAATTACTTCACCACCATGGCCTATTTATTGCCTTAACTTACCTCATTTGCACTCACTGTATATAGACTTTTTGTTTTCTTTTGTTCTACTGTATTATTGACTGTATGTTTTGTTTATTCCATGTGTAACTCTGTGTTGTTGTATGTGTCGAATTGCTACGCTTTATCTTGGCCAGGTTGCAGTTGCAAATGAGAACTTGTTCTTAACTAGCCAACCTGGTTAAATAAAGGTGGAAAAAAAACAACAACAAAAAACACTGCAGGAATCCCACAGGGACAGAGCTGTGCATGGAGAGCAAAGGAGAGCGGGAGTTAGAGCAGAGCCTATTTGACTGTAGTGCCTTTGGAGGTGGGTAGTTAATTAGCCTCACAGTGGAGCAGTGCGCAGGGTCAGTACCATCGGCCTGCAATGTGATCGATATTCCCTTCCTTCCTGCCCCCTTCGTGACATAAATGTATGGCAGTCACTAAATTACTGCTGGCGGGGCTGCTAGATCAATGGCCATAGACTTATGCAGCCAATGGGGCAGTAAATTCATGGGCAGGAAAGGGTGGACAGTAGTGTATGTGGGTCTGTCTGGTGTGATGGAAGAGGAGGTTTGTTAAACGATGGGCCTCTGGTAAAAGTGGAGCGGCATCTGGGAGGAAAAAATCAATTAGCACACTGGTATTCTTGAATACTTCAGAAACAATTTAGACCTAATGGATTTGTTTTCTCCGACGTTTCCATTCTGATCAATAAAGTTTCATCAGAGTGGGAAGACAGGCAGGGATAGGCAGGCAGAGAGAATCGAAAACTGAAGCGGTTCCAGGCCTTGGCTGACCTCTGCAGTGGAAATAAACACTCGCTCTAAAGGCAAGGGGGGGGGGGGTCATTTGACAGAAAAGCAAAGCACATCCGCTTTCTCAGCCTCTCGGCCCATCTGATTAGCATGGCCTCAGATTCCCAGCAACATTGCAGGTATTTGAGAAGCACTGTGTTTGTGTGCCGAACAGGGTTCAGTGCCTGTGAAAGACGAGATCAGCAATCATGGGAAATGAAAGACTTACACAGGCAGAGCAGCATTGCTACAGTGTATTCTCTCACTCATTCTGTATGTTTGCCATTATGGTGAAGGATTATGTTCAAAATAAGGATAATAAAATAAATACTATAAAAACACATTTAGAATGATTAAATTAATGTTCACTAAATCATTATTTAGAAACATTTACAAATGTCAGTTAAGATGTGAATTTGGGGGTGGTTGTTGTGGCTGGAGATCATCACGGCCTTCAGATCTACAATGTGATAAGCCATAAGGTTTGCTGAGAGATAGTATGGCTACATTGATATGCTGTTAGTTACAATGTTGAGGCTTGGGTCTGTGTTGACAATGATGTGTCCAATTGTAGCTAAACTATAAAGATAAGAACATTAAATGATTGAAAGAGCCTTCCTTTTATTCTCTCCTATTTGTTTGTGATGCTCCCCTAATCTCCGATGGCAAAGGCAATTCATCTCCATTTATTTTCTTGTCCTTCAAAAGAGCAAACCATTTGCTGGACTAAAGTAAATGTCAGGGACTTTCTGTTGGCAGAGTGAGTGAGGCTGTTGATGTGGCGCTGACCGATGAATCCATGTTCTGATGTCACATTTCAGCCCTCGACCCTTTGGAAACAAATATATCTGACAGTTTGGACATGGAGGGGGAGGTAAATTGATGTGTCATCATCTGACTTGTTCTTTCCATGTACAACACCAGTTGAGGTTGCGAAAGCTCGCTGGTTCGAATACCTGAACCGACAAGGTGAGAAATCTGATGTGCCCTTGAGCAAGACACTTAACCCTAATATGGTCCAGGGGTGTTGTACTACAATGTCTGACCCTGTGAAACAACACATTTTACTGCACCTATCTGGTGTATGTGACACTTTTTTTCTACATGTTTTTTTTCTATGGGAAACATTGTTTGGGTTTGAGAATCATACAGCAGATGTTGTACGAATTACCATGTAAATGACAAAGTACATTGCTTACCTCAGCTGGTTAATATAACCACTGTTCATTTTCATGGCCAATTAATTGTAAACTCCTTGGTTGGAATGCAATTTGAGGATGCAGTTACCTTTGGAGAAATGAGAAGTGCAATTAGCTAAGAAAACATCCAGACCAAAGGCTTGGTGCTAATTAGAGACCTGGGTTGACAAAGTGGAGGAGGCGAGGTGAGGTGCTGGTTTGAGACTTGGTGCTCTACTATTTGTAGTGCCAGGTAGTGGCTGAATTCAGTACACCAGGAGCTTATGCTCAGTTTATTTGAAAATAATCCCCCGGGATCCCTTGTGTTCTCATGTAGGCCTACACACCTTTAATCTTGCATTTTTAAATAAGCAATTTTTCATTATTTATATTTGGCTTTTCTACCTATTAAAACAGTAACTATAACAACTATTCATCCTTTAGTTAACTAGGCAAGTCAGTTAAGAACAAATTCTTATTTACAATGACAGCGGGTTAACTGTCTTGTTCAGGGGCAGAACAACAGATTTTTACCTTGTCTGCTCGGGGATTTGATCTTGCAACCTTTCGGTTGTTAGTCCAACGCTCTAACCGCTCGGCTACCTGCCGCCAGATTCTACAGATTGCAGATTCTACAGATATGCAGATTCTACAGTGAGCTCCTGCGGCACATTCGTTCGTTCCCCTTTAGTTTAATAAGGGTTGTTGTGTTCGTTTTGGTAACAAACGAGCCGAGCCCAAAATAGAGCTCCCCTCCCAACAGATAATGAGGGCAAAGATCAAGGCTTCACTAGGACTTCCTTCCTTCTCCAAGAAATGCTTTGTCTTCAGATTCTTTTGTAGTGACAATTCCCATGAGTCCCTGCTGAGGATGCTGTTGTGTGTATGCCCAAGTAAATAGGGAGAAGAGTGGTTTGTATGTGAGACAGAAAAAAACAAAGGTAGCTCACTTTTGAATGTATGGCAAAGCCCAACATGCATATATCAACATTTTACATGGGCTTTTACAGGCTGAGGTTCCATGTATCTGAAAATCAATGCTGCATTTGACATTTTAAGCTGGTTTACCCCAAGTACCCACATTTTCCTATTGGCTATATGGTGATAGGAGGTGTCCTCTCCAGTCCTCTCCATGCATCCTTGAGACAGCATATTGGCTGTTTGCTGCTAACAGTCCTGAGAGTGAATGAGTGCTCTTAAGGGCCATCAGATTAATGTGTTTTTCTTGTTCCCGCTGATTGAGTGGGAGGCTGGGGTTCTATGTGGAGCCTGGAGCCAGCCAGGCAGGCGGCAGCAGCTGAATATGCATGAACTCTGGAGGAGCCCGATTGATGGGTCTCCAAATAATAAGAACTTTGGTGAAGTGTGGGCGTGAATCTACCAGCCATCCTCAAATAAGTCTTCAAAGAAGGATTATATAAAAAGACATGGTGGGTTTAAAACAGAGAAAATTATGCAAGATTGTAATATGATGGGATGATAGAAGATGGCATAGCTGTGATGTGTTTGGTAGGGGTGGGTAGGCATAGCTGTGATGTGTTTTGTTATGTGTGGGTAGGCATAGCTGTGATGTGTTTGGTAGGGGTGGGTAGGCATAGCTGTGATGTGTTTTGTTATGTGTGGGTAGGCATAGCTGTGATGTGTTTGGTAGGGGTGGGTAGGCATAGCTGTGATGTGTTTGGTAGGGGTGGGTAGGCATAGCTGTGATGTGTTTGGTAGGTGTGGGTAGGCATAGCTGTGATGTGTTTGGTAGGTGTGGGTAGGCATAGCTGTGATGTGTTTGGTAGGTGTGGGTAGGCATAGCTGTGATGTGTTTGGTAGGTGTGGGTAGGCATAGCTGTGATGTGTTTGGTAGGGGTGGGTAGGCGTAGCTGTGATGTGTTTGGTAGGTGTGGGTAGGCATAGCTGTGATGTGTTTGGTAGGTGTGGGTAGGCATAGCTGTGATGTGTTTGGTAGGTGTGGGTAGGCATAGCTGTGATGTGTTTGGTAGGTGTGGGTAGGCATAGCTGTGATGTGTTTGGTAGGTGTGGGTAGGCATAGCTGTGATGTGTTTGGTAGGTGTGGGTAGGCATAGCTGTGATGTGTTTGGTAGGTGTGGGTAGGCATAGCTGTGATGTGTTTGGTAGGTGTGGGTAGGCATAGCTGTGATGTGTTTGGTAGGTGTGGGTAGGCATAGCTGTGATGTGTTTGGTAGGTGTGGGTAGGCATAGCTGTGATGTGTTTGGTAGGTGTGGGTAGGCATAGCTGTGATGTGTTTGGTAGGTGTGGGTAGGCATAGCTGTGATGTGTTTGGTAGGTGTGGGTAGGCATAGCTGTGATGTGTTTGGTAGGTGTGGGTAGGCATAGCTGTGATGTGTTTTGTTATGTGTGGGTAGGCATAGCTGTGATGTGTTTTGTTATGTGTGGGTAGGCATAGCTGTGATGTGTTTGGTAGGTGTGGGTAGGCATAGCTGTGATGTGTTTTGTTATGTGTGGGTAGGCATAGCTGTGATGTGTTTTGTTATGTGTGGGTAGGCATAGCTGTGATGTGTTTGGTATGTGTGGGTAGGCATAGCTGTGATGTGTTTTGTTATGTGTGGGTAGGCATAGCTGTGATGTGTTTGGTATGTGTGGGTAGGCATAGCTGTGATGTTTTTGGTAGGTGTGGGTAGACATCGGGTGCAACTTTGGTTTTAGAAGTGGGGGGGACATAACTTTGCGGGGGATCTGGGGGTCCTCCCATTTTTTTGGGCATCTAAAGCACCTTTCCTGTATTTCTACACAATCTAATATGACCCATGGTCCTTCAATAATCAATATTGTGTTGCACCTTTAACCAATAGCCTAACAAATGAACAACTTTTACAAGACTTTACTTTTTATTTTTATTTATTAAGACATCCTCTATATCAAATTTCAGCCAGACTGCCCAGCCAGCCCGAACCACCTGCACGCCCGACCCCCACCAGTCTAATCAATAAGTCAACTCTCTCCCCAACACAACTCCCTATCTTTTTTGGGGGGCTCAAGGGACCAAAGTAACCAAAGTTGAATGAAAACACACATACACCTACACATTGACACACAGAAACAGTACACCCTCCATATAATTTATATCATAGGCCTAATAGTATTGTAGAGCTCTTTTTACTTGCAAACTATATAGATGGGTCACCCCATCCTGCCCCTAGGGGTCCAAGGCCCTGTAACGCCCCCAACCCAACACATCCCACCCAGCTTTAGGATCATAGTGAAACATTCATTATTTGTTTCAGGTGTGTTAGGCCAAGGCCAGAGTGACAACAGTACAGCAGACCCCCAGTACCAGGACTGAGCAGCCCAGCAGCTAGGGATTGCCTAAATAGGTATCTCCCCTGACGTGGGCATGTTTTCGATACAGACTCCTTTTGTCGTACAGTATTCCATATAAGGCATCCAGACCTTATGAAAGTTGCATAGTATACCCTTAATCTTGTAATAAAACAAAACTAGTGATACTGTACATAACTTGACATTTCGTCCATACATTGTGGGAGGATAACCAACCTTCCAATTAATGGCAATGCATTTCTTAGCCGCTATAAATGCTAGGTTACACAGTTCTTCCAAAAATTTCCAAGCAAACAAAAACAGGGAGAAGGGAGAATCTGTGGACATGCTGAGATAAAAGAACATAGTTTGCCAGAATTCAGGCAGCCTTCACAAGACCATAACATGCAAATATGTCCCCTTTTGTGCTTTACATCTCCAGCAGAATAATACTTTTTCCGAGTGCATGATATTCAGTTTCACTTGCATATAGTACGTTCTATGGATGGTCTTAAACTGCAGTAATTTATATCTCTGATTATGTGAACATGACTGGGCATTTTTAACATATCTGTGTCCATTCATCATTATCAATAGCGTCTCCCAGGTCTTCCTCGCATTTTTGTTTGACATGTTTTGTGTCAGCTGTTAAAGCCTCTATGAACCCAGTTTGGAAATCAACTTTAGAGGTTTGTCAGACTGCCTTAAAATAGTTACAATCTTTGAAGCTTCTTGCTTGTCCAGTGTTTGCTGCAAAGAGATAAGAACGTTTTGTATTGGCAACCTCTGTGCTGTCACAGACTGGTCTTCCCTGGCTGCCTGACCTTGATGAGACCCCTGTCACCGTCTGATCTTGCTCAGATAGGGCATGACAAAGAATTACCTTGGTGTACATTTATACATTATATTATCCGTGAATAGAATCAATGGTTAAATAAATGAAATTACCATTATTCCCAGATCCCAGACTGTAGCCTACCCATAAACTCAAGATGGAACTTTGTATCAATTCACTAATAATATACTGCAAAATTCACCTGAGCTCCGTAGACTGGTCTTCCTAGGCTGTCTGACCCTGCAAGGACACCTGTCACCATCTGATCCTGCTAAGACATGATGAGCGTAGTGTTGTGTATTGACCATGACAGTAAAGCCTGTAGAGCTGTTCATACCATGTCAGTGCGAAAAGTAGGGAATTAGCTAGGGAAACTGATAGATCAATAATGCTACATTACTATACTGACTAATAAAAACTAACATTGCGCTGAAAAAAACTCACAATATCGGTCTTCAATCGTTTGGCAGCTGGTTTCATCGTTTGATTCAGGTCTAGTGTGATTGAGCAAAAATAATAGCTAAAGTTGGTGAGCTAGCTAACGTTAGCCAAATTTTGGCTAGCACTAGCTAATGGTACATCATCAAATTACTTCTGTTGAAACGGGACAAAACACAGGCTACAAGACATTTCCATACACACAACAGCTGTTAGAGACTGCTGCCTGAAAGATATCTAGAGGCTAGCTAGAGCTGAACTGGCTGTGGTCGGTACTAGTTAGCTAACTAGCTCTAGCTAATGTCAGTCAAATAAAGTGTAGCCGGTTTCTGCTCTGCTTGCTTCTAAAACTCTGAGAAAAAGTGCAAAACAGACAGCAGCTGCCTCTGTTCATCTCTCCCGTGCTGGTCCTATACGCCAGCTTTTCAGAAGCTTTGCCTTCACACAGCCTGTCAGCACGCTCTGTGGTGTCCCTGTGGTCCTAAATTCAGCCAGCTGAAACCGGAAAACAGCCTACCCGACCGCTCTGAGGCGTTTGCATGGTCCTAAAGCACACCGGTGCCACGTTTTGTATCATGGTGCAGTGATAAAACTGGGGGGGACAAACATGCAATTTCAGAATGTGGAGGGGGTCATGTCCCCACCCCGTCCCATTGTTACTCTTCCTTCCAGGATGGCTACAAGGCCCTCCCCTGACCTCCCTTCGGTAAATCAGACCACAACTTCATTTTGCTCCTCCCTTCCTATAGTCAGAAACTCAAACAGGAAGTACCCGTGCTAAGGTCTATTCAATGCTAGTAGTACCAATCAGAATCCATGCTTCAAGACGGTTTTGATCACGTGGACTGGGACATGTTCCAGGTTGCCTCTGAGAATAACGTTGACGTATACACTGACACGGTGACTGAGTTCATCAGGAAGTGTATAGAGGATGTTGTTCCCACTGTGAATATTAAAACCTATCCAAACCAAAAACCGTGGATAGATGGCAAAACTGAAATTGCGAACCTTCACATTTAACTACGGCAAGGTGACTGGGAATATGATAGAATACAAACAGTCCAGTTATGCCCTCCGTAAGGCAGTCAAACAGGCAAAATGTCAGTATAGAGACAAAGTGGAGTCGCAATTCAACGGCTTGAGACATATGTGGCAGGGTCTACAAACAATCACGGATGATAAAGGGAAAAATCAGCCACGTCGTGGACACCGACGTCTTGCTCCCGGACAAGCTAAACACCTTCTTTGCCTGCTTTGAGGATATCAGGGTGCCACCGACATGGGCCGCTTGCGAGGACTGTGCACTGTCGTTCTCCGTGGCTGACATGAGTAAGACATTTAAGCGTGTTAAACCTAGCAAGGTTGCGACATCCCTAGCTGTGTCCTCAGAGCATGCGCAGACCAGCTGGCTGGAGTGTTTACGGACATATTCAATCTCTCCCTATCCCAGTCTGCTGTCCCTTGTTCCTGTACCCAAGAAAGTAAAGGCAACTGAATTAAATTGCTATCGCCCCATAGCACTCACTTCTGTCATCATGAAGTGCTTTGAGAGGCTAGTTAAGGATCATATCACCTCCACCTTACCCGACACCCTAGACCCACTGCAATTTATATACCGCCCCAATAGATCCACGGATGATGCAATCGCCATCGCACTGCACATTGCCCTACCCCATCTGGACAAGATAAATACCTATGTAAGAATGCTGTTCATTGACTACAGCTCAGCCTTCAACACCATAGTACCCTCCAAGCCCATTATTAAGCTCGGGGCCCTAACCCCGCCCTGTGCAACTGGGTCCTGGACTTCCTGACGGTCCGCCCCCAGGTGGAGAAGGTAGGCAACAACACTTCCACTACGCTGATCCTTAACACGGGGCCCCACAAGGGTGCCTGCCCAGCCCCTTTCTGTACTCCCTGTTTACCCATGACTGCATGGCCATACATGCCTCCAACTCACTCATCAAGTTTTCAGACAACACAACAGTGCTAGGTCTGATTACCAACAATGATAAGACAGCCTACAGGGAGGAGGTGAGGGCCCTGCTGGAGTGGTGCCAGGAAAATAACCTCTCCCTCAACATCAACAAAACGAAGGAGCTGATCATGGATTTCAAGAGACAGCAGAAGGAGCACGCCCCCATCCACATCAACGGGCCACAGTGGAGAAGGTGAAAAGCTTAAAGTTCCTTGGCGTACATATCACTGACAATCTGAAATGGTCCACCTACACAGACGGAGGGTGGTGAAGAAGGAGCAATAGCGCCTCTTCAAACTCAGGAGGCTGAAGAAATTTGGATTGGCCCCTAAGACCCTCACAAACTTTTACAGATGCACAATTGAGAGCATCCAATCAGGCTGCCTGGTACAGCAACTGCACCGTCCGCAACCCAGCGCATCACCGGGAGCACATTTCTGGCCCTTCAGGACATCTACAGCATCGGCGCCAAAGGAAGGCCAAGAATATCATCAAGGACCTCAACCACCCAAACCAAGGCCTGTTCACCCCGCTATCATCCAGAAGGCGAGGTCAGTACATGTGCATCAAAGCTGGGACAGAGAGACTGAAAAACAGCTTCTATCTCAAAGCCATCACACTTTTAAATAGCCAACACTAGCCAGCTACCACCCGGTTACTCATCCCTGCACTTTAGAGGCTGCTGTCCTATGTACATAGACAAGGAACAGAGAGATGTGTGGTAGTTTACATTACACAGCAGCATTAGGAGGGGCCTCTTGCATTTCCACAGAAATGTTATAGTAGCATTAAAAGTAATTGACCCCACCAATGTCCTAGACAATGCTTAACAAACTGCCACCGTGCAATTTCCTGTAGGGAAACAAACCCCAATTAGAAGGATGGGTTTCAGCTACATTACAGCAGCCAAAACAAAGATACAAGTGGCATGTGTTTCAGTAGGGAAAGGATGATCCCTAGTCAGTTGCACAACTGAATGCATTCAACCGAAATGTCTTCCGCATTTAACCCAACCCCTCTGAATCAGAGAGGTGTGGGAGGCTGCCTTATTTGACATCATCGGTGCCCGGGGAGCAGTTGTTGGAGGTTAACTGCCTTGCTCATCAACCTGGTCGCAGAGCATTTTGTATTCTGTATGTAAATCTGAGACACTCCATTTAGTATGTTACTTTTCATATGTATTCATTTGTGGATGTCCATCACCCATTTCGTATACGTGTTACGAATTACAATTCAAATCAAGTCAAATTGTATTGGTCACATGCACATATTTAGCAGATGTTATTGCGGGTGTAGCGAAATGCTTGTGTTCCTAGCTCCAACAGTGCAGCAGTATCTAATACATCACAAATCTAAAATAAAAGAATGGAGTTAAGAAATATATAAATATTAGGATGAGCAATGTCAGAGTGGCATTGACTAAAATACTGCAGAATAGAATACTGTGTGTGTGTATATATATATATATATATATATATATAAACCGTATTAAATGCCTAGTGTTTCATTATTAAAGTGACCAGTGATTCCATGTCTATGTATATAGGGCAGCAGGGTTGAGTAACCGGGTGGTAGCCGGCTAGTGTTTGGCTATTGAACAGTCCGATGGCCTTGAGATAGAAGCTGTTTTTCAGTCTTTCGGTCCCAGCTTTGATGCACCTGTACTGACCTCTCCTTCTGGATGATAACGGGTTAACAGGCCATGTGTCACACACTGATCTGTTTCACCTGTCTTTATGATTGTCTCCACCCACCTCCAGGTGTCACCTGTTTTCCCTATTAGTCCCTGGGAATGTATTTCCTTCATGTTCCCTGTTTGTCTGTTGCCAGTTCGTCTTGTCAAGTCAACCAGCGTGGTTTTCCGTGCGCCTGCTTTTACTTATCTCCTTTTTGCTAGTCCTCCTGGTTTTGACCCTTGCCTGCCTTGACTCTGAACCCGCCTGCCTGACCATACTGCCTGCCACTCTGTACCTCCTGGACTCTGACCTGGTTTATGATCTTTTGCCTGTCCACGACCATTCTCTTGCCTGCCCCTTGGATTATAATAAATATCAGACTCAAACCATCTGCTTCTGGTGTCTGCATCTGGGTCTCACCCTTATACCGTGGCTCAGGTGGTTGATGTGTATTATGTTACGAATTCTAACTAGCTGGCTAACGTTAGTTGGGCTAGGGTTAAGTTTAGAAGTAAGGTTAGCTAAAAAGGTTAGCTAACATGCAAAGTAGCTTTCCACCCTGAACAACCACCTTACTTTTGTTTTTGCCTTTCAAGTAACCATCAGTCTTATTTAACCAAACGTAACATATCATACTCATTTGAATGTTCCGGATTTACGTTTCTATGTCTAGTCTGAGACCAGGCTGTGCCAGCTCAGGGATTTAAACCTGTAACCTTTTGGTTACTGTCCCAACACTCTGAACTGCTAGACTACCTGCCTCCTCAGTAGGTCATGATGCTACTGTAGGACACGAGCCATAAAGAATTCCCACAGTGTTACCTGGTCAGATAACATTTCCAGAAGCTGACACGGCTTTTAGAGAGACTGAATATCGCATCAGTTAAGATTGAGAAGTAATTTTAGACAGAGTTTTAAAAAAATGTATAAACTACTTTTCTCTTACTTCACTTTATGGGTCACAGCTACACTAATAATAAAGCTGACATGAGATACACTGTGAATACAAAACACTAGGAACACCTAATCTTTCCATGACATAGACTGATTCAGGTGAAAGTTATGATCCTTTATTCAATTTGTGTAGATGAAGGGGAGGAGACAGATTAAAGAAGGCTTTTTAAGTCTTAATACAATTGAGACATGGATTGTGTATGTGTGCTAGTCAGAGGGAATGGGCAAGACAAAATATTTAAGTGCCTTTGAACAGGGTATGGTAGTACTGTAGGTGCCAGGCACACTGGTTTGAGTGTGTCAAGAACTGTATCACTGTGTTTTTCATGCTCAACAGTTTCCTGTGTGTATCAAGAATGGTCCCCCACCCAAAGGACATCCAGCCAACTTGACACAACTGTGAGAAGCATTGGAGTCAACATGGGCCATCATCCCTGTGGAACGCTTTCGACACCTTGTGAAGTCCATGCCCTGATGAATTGAGGCTGTTCTGAGGGTATCGGGGGGTGCAAATCAATATTAAGAGGTTCCTAATGTTTTGTACACTGTGCATATTCTCATTCTGCACCAATTAACTTTCTGAGAAAGTAAATGCAGATAGTTTGGGAATATGAACAGAATATCTAGAGAAAGTATGGCTCACTTAGAGGCTGATGTTTATGGTTGAGACAATCTTCCCAGGATTCTCTCTGCTCCAGTGTTTTCCTCCAGTGCTCACCATGTGAGCTGAATCTCTGACACCAGGGCTGAGTTCCAAATTGCCCACTATTCCATTTATACTGTAGTGCACTACTTTTGACCAGGGCCCATAGCCAACGTGCACTATGTTGGGAATATGGTGCCATTTAGAAAGCAGACCTGAAACCGCTCTCTGCACTCCCACCGTGAGCATTCTGAGCAGCAAGACCCATCTGGACTACATTAGGCAGCCAGTCCTTCTCAGGTTCATGTACCAAACACAAGGTCTCAGAGCACTCATGGATCAATGATGATGAAACTAGACATCATGTACTGTACACTGCCTGTGCCCTTTTAGCTTTCCCTGTTAAGAGTTAACCCAATGAGGATACTTTTAGCAACATTATAATTATAATTTCTAGTGATCATCACACAACCTTGTCAAAAATATGTACAGTAATGTCAGCTCAGGGTGCATTCCCGAGAGACGCTCCCTGAATGAAGCTTGGATTCACATACATCTTTACTACTCTTCATACTGTATCAACACTTTTCACCAAGTAAAATAAATGCCTGATCTTTGGTCTGTTGATTGCCCCAGTGTTATAGCCACGGATTGTAGCGGAGCGCTTAGGATAATCTCCTTATTAATTCAGAACCCTGCTAATTAAATCTGCATGTCCTGTTAATAATGCAGGGTCTATTTTTCATAGTTTTTAGAGAGAGCCTGGTGAATTATTGATGACATCATTCACCAGATCTAATAAATATAGGTTGCTATTTCAGTTCAGTTCTCCTCCTGCTTCAGTCATGACATACTCACTCTCAACTGCCTAGTTAAAGCCTGGTCATAGCCTGGTGATGGGGGCATATTTATGTGTACTGTATTTTGCTTCTATATCAGTTTAGCATTAACAGGTTGCTTGATTGACTGCCATTCCATTAACATTATAACCACGTTGTTATACTGCTGTGCCATTAAGTACTGTAGGCTATGCTTATGAGATAACTTTCAACTTGTATGAACTGGCCATTTCTCCCAGAACCACAGAACAGAAGATGCCCTCTAACAGTTGATGTCGATTAAGAGAAAAGTTTTTATGCAACTAAACACATGAGCTTTTGTTTATGCTTCAGGAGATAAGAGCAGCTTAGCAGAGAGCTGTGCTTAGGGCATTCTACCCTGCAGCCTCCACAGTCTTCCTTTTTGAGGCCAGGGGGCAGGATCTTATCCCGGTATTGGGATTCATTGTCATGTGACCATGGCGGGGAATTCAAAACTGCAAGAGTAATCATTTCAAATAATCAAATAATCAACTATTTTCCTCCATTTGAAAGATATATCTCCTAAATCTAACCACGCTGTCCGATTTTCAGAGGCTTTACGGAGAATGCATAAAGTTAGGTTATGTGAGGAGAGTACATTGACAATAGCTGCGTGTAATGTTTAGCCAATTCAAAGAAGGGCATCAACAGACAGAAAACTAGCTAGAATTATGCACTTACCTTTGACAATCTGCATCAGATGACACTCATAGGACATTATGTTAGACAATACATGCATTTTTAGTTCCATCAAGTTCATATTTATATCCAAAAACAGCATTTACAGTCGCGGTGAAATTCAGATTTTTTTTCGGCTCGAATGCTCCCAGTGAATCCAGCATTACAAATCACGGAATTACTATTCGAAAACATTGGTAAATTATAATATTGTCATTCAAAGAATAATATATTATCATCTCGTAATTGCTACCGAATGGCCAGATCTCAAAATAACTTTACTGGGAAATCACATTTTGCTATAAACTGGGTACTATGCTAACAACATAAGCTAAGCTATAAGCTAAGCTATACCGTTAGCATTAGCATCATCTAATATCGATAATAACATTCTAAATATCCCCTTACCTTTGATTATCTCCATCAGAAGTCGCTGCCAGGGATCCCAGGTCCAGAACAAATGTGGTTTCTTTTGACAAAGTTCATAATTTATGTCCAAATAGTTAGCGTTCAGTAGGCTCCCACAAAATGAGGTGGGCAGTGTAAAGTCACGCCGAAAAGCTAAAAAAAAACTAGTAAATAATCTATTTATGTTTGTTCAAACATGTCAAACGTTGTTTAGCATTAATCTTTTGGTCCATTTTTAACGTGAAACATCAGTAAACATCAGTAATATTTTCACACAACCTATCAAGTGTCTAGAATAAACGATTATGACAGACACTCTTCTCAGATTTATGCGCAGGCGCAAAAAATGAAGTGATGACGTGTCAACTTGTAAGCATTCTAATTCGGTCTGTATTCATGATAGATGCTTCCAACAACTTTCTAAAGATCGTTGACATCTAGTGGAAGCAGTAGGAGTTGCGAACTGAATCCTTTCTCACTATGGTATCTATAAAACAATGACACTAAATAGTACAGTCACAAAATTCTCTTTTTTTTTTAATCTATTTTTCACAGGTTTTTGCCTGCAATATGAGTTTTGTTATACTTACAGACACCATTCAAACTGTTTTAGAAAATTCAGAGTGTTTTCTGTCCAAACCTGAACAATAATATGCATATTCTAGCTTCTGAGTTGGTGTAGGAGGCAGTTAAAAATGCGCACATATTTTTTTCCAAAATTCTCAATACTGCCCCCTGGCCTCTTAATGGCATGCTATGAAAGGAATTGTGTCTGGGATATCACTCAGTTAGTCTGCTTGTTCATGCAAGCAGTACAGATTATTATCAACCTACATGTATGGAGAAAGAGAGGAACACAAATGGGAAGTGAAACCCCCTAAATGTATCTTACAAGCGTGGATGACTGGGATGGCATCCATCAGGACACAGTTGTAGTCCGCTCAGCTATGTGTTGTGTTCTTAAGTGCCTGAGGATACTTTCTAAATCAACTATCCCCTTGACTCTCCAAGCTTTGATGCAATATAAAGACAATTTTATCAGGATACACAGGAGTTGGCATTGTCCTCATCAAAACAGCAGTTCACTTTAAACCTCAACTCCTGTCACAAGACTAACAGCAGTGTGTCTCTCTTTCTCTCTAGCTCTGTTTCTAGTTTATTGAGATCTGTTTACTGCCATTAGTGGTGTACAATGGTGTATAGTTCTGTTTGACAGCAATCTAAGGACTGACTCTGTGCTCCTTAGACAACATTGTGAGTGTGATACATGTCGGTTCATTGTGTTCTCTCAGTCCGACGCCTCTCTGTATCCCTGCAGAGAGCAGTGTCAAGGTGAGAGTGATGAGAAACTATAACAGCTCTATGGCAGCTCCTCATAGCCTGCAGCCACCAGAGGAAAATGGCCTTTTATTTTTAGCCCCTTGCCTTGTTAGGATTCAGATGCCGGGTCCACTAATGATGCTTAATATTCAACAGTGGATGCTTTCCTAATAGCACCATATTCCCTTTACAGTGCACTGCTTTTGACCAGAGCAGTGCACTATGAAGGAAATAGGGTGCATCAGGTGTCTGACGTTGTTATGCATGGGCAACTGACCACTCACATTCAAGAACTAGACGGTGGAAGAAAGGGTTTAAACTGGCGGTGGCATTATGTCTACCAAATGATTCATATGTGAACACTCTGTACACACTCTCATGAAACTAGTTTGCTTAGGAAAATATGTACTTTTTATGTTTTGAAGTCATTAGTATAGGCAAGTAGTAATTCTGACACCAAAAGAATTGCAGAGGATCGAAAGCATTTCTTAGAGGTAATCTATTATTTTCCTGATGGTTGCACAACAGTGTTGTCAGTGCAATGCCATTCCCAAAGGTCAAATCACACTGAAGCTGACAACCGGGTGATTGAGTTTTTTTCCACAGCCGATATTCTGCTTGTTTTGAATCAATGCGTGCTATTCTGGGAGAGGAAGGAACTAGGGGAAATGAGATATCTGATGAACGAATGCAACCCATCTCAGTATTCTATACAAGGTTACAACATACTCCCTAAGCGATGCTGAAGGCAAAATATGGTGAAAAATAGTTTCCTCCTCTAGAGACTATCCTCTTCATTCCTCTGACCCATTCAGACTCATAGTGTACATGCCAAATGGCACCCTGTTCTCTATATAGAGAATAGGATGCCATTTGGGACAAAAACCAAAAACATCATCATACATCCATATCCTGTTAGACCTGACTGGAGGTTAGCTACGACACAGCAGGTCCCAGCGAGGGACACTTAGTATTTATTCAGTATTTTAGTATTTATTAGGATCCCTATTAGCCTTGAGGTGATTGGCCTGATTGGCCCCGATTGGCACAGAGGGAAACAGGCCAACAGACAAATAACAATACAGCTAATCAATAAACACAACATATGATTACTTAAAGCATTTTGTGACAATTGCTGATTTAAAAAAAGTTTTGTTGATTGAATTTGATTGATAATCAGCTGGGACTGAAAAGAGCAAGGATCAGTTCCAGCAACATCATCATGGAGAATGACAAAGGAAGGGTTCATTAATTCAGGACACCAATTTACATAAGTGGCTCATCAGAGTTGTCCCAAAATTGCACAATTCTGGACTGCTTCAATGTGATTTCATTGTGGGATATCCATAACCTGGTATTCCAAATGTCAAACACATTATTATTTGCTTATGGATGGGTCATTTATCTCATGTGAAAAGATTAGTTCTTAATGGTCTCTGTAATCTCTTGATTTGCCTGTGCTTACTGTATTTCCTGTACTGGAATTACGTTTATTATGTTGTATGAAATGTATTGTGACAAGTAACTTCATTTTCATGATGTCTGCGGATGTCTATTTGTGTTGGATGAGTGTATGTGGGAAGAGAAGGGGGGTTATGGACGGGACATTACAGCCTTAAATCCATGGCCTTCTGGAATCCATTAGAAGGTTGCACCTCTTAGATCCCCATTGTAAATAATCCCTGTTGGTCTGACGACACAGATAGCCGGGAGTCCCACAAGCACATTGTGTGTTTGTTGATTATTTTTAATAGGGAAACAGCACATATTAAATTAAAACATCGCTGTAGACCTTCAAGCGTTTTCACTGCCACCACATTCCACTTAATATACTGTCTTTCTCTGTCTCTCTCTCTCTCTGCTATCATTTAACACAGGGGAACAGAGTGACTTATGTGAAAAGAGGCATCAATAGTGACTGTTATTCTCCACCTGACCCCTTCCCCTCAGACAGAATACCATAACTACTGTACTGGTTATAGGGGTAGACAATGGAGTAAGAGATGAAAGTGGTCTATGAATAAATGTTATATAGAATATTATGTTACGAATGGATTCCAGAACACATCTAAGAGAGGCCAAAGGGCAAAGGATATGGTGTTCAGAGTACAAAGAGAATATGTTGTTTTGGGCCAGCATTACAATGACACATGACACTGTCTCTCTGTTCCAGCAACTGTTAGTAGAAGGCATCTTATGTGTGAAATAATTCATTTAGGCCAAATTTATTTAACAGTGCCCTATTTGTTAGGTAGGCATTCCTGTGAATAATATTGATGTGATGTTGACAGTACCTTCTCCAAGGAGAGATATTGCTTTGATGTAGGATCTTAATTTGAGTTAGTTTGCTACAGCAGGAAAATAATCCTACAGCAACAGGAAATGTGAATTATTATGTGGATTATAATTCATGGAAGTTTTTGTAGGGGTTGATACATTTTTCGTAAGGGTAAATCAAATCTGAAATGTAAAAGTTGAAATACACTAAAAGTTTAAAAAAATGTCCTGCTTTGCAGGAAAGTTCTCCTGCAACAGGGTGATCAAATTAAGATCCTATGAGGTGGTAGAGTTACTGAAATGGTTGTGTTACTACGGTGCTGGAGGTTCCCACCAAATCTTACATGATGATTAATACAGGTTTAACAATTACAAAAATGGATTAAGAACAGACACAAACAATGGCTCCCTGACAATGGTGCTTTTGAAAGGTGCAGTTACAAATCGGGATGAATTCTTGGTCTATTTCACAGCTCACTATGAAGGTAGGGTAAAATGGTTTGTTTTCATACTATGAGAGCTACCATTAAGAGGAGAACTACCATTAAGATGGTTGTTCACATAAATGTCAGGTCTCTCGCACCTGGCATTCGATGTGACATCTAACCCAGAGGACTATTTCTCATGATCAGAAATGACGAACAGCAGCCCAGTGTTCTGGGGTAATGGTCATATGGAATACATGTTTACTGTTCTAAAGGTATTCAATGACAGATGAGGTGCCCTTTCTCTTTCTCATAGCGAGACAAAGAGGAATTTTCATGCTGTATGTAGAGAGCTACACCATAGCTGTAGCCTTAGATTTCCCCTGAGACCCTTGTTTACAGGATAAAAGCAGAGCTGGGTTGTTGATGGGGACCTCTCTATGAATGCTAATATTAATGGGATATAAAATCATACATATAATTTTTTTGTATTGCTTTCAAGGCCTTATTTGTATTGTGTTTGAGCGGAATATGCACAGTGGAAAATGTGTAAAACATTATGCCATAGAAGTAGAGTGTGAATGTGCCTTCCAAGTGTCTTCCAAGTAAAATACGATCATGAAATCATTACATCTTTTATACACTGCTCCAAAAAATAAACACAATGTAACTCCAAGTCAATCACACTTCTGTGAAATCAAACTGTCCACTTAGGAAGCAACACTGATTGACAATAAATTTCACATGCTGTTGTGCAAATGGAATAGACAACAGGTGGAAATTATAGGCAATTAGCAAGACACCCCCAATAAAGGAGTGGTTCTGCAGGTGGTGACCACAGACCACTTCTCAGTTCCTATGCTTCCTGGCTGATGTTTTGGTCACTTTTGAATGCTGGCGGTGCTTTCACTCTAGTGGTAGCATGAGACGGAGTCTACAACCCACACAAGTGGCTCAGGTGGTGCAGCTCATCCAGGATGGCACATCAATGCGAGCTGTGGCAAGAAGGTTTGCTGTGTCTGTCAGCGTAGTGTCCAGAGCATGGAGGCGCTACCAGGAGACAGGCCAGTACATCAGGAGACGTGGAGGAGGCCGTAGGAGGGCAACAACCCAGCAGCAGGACCGCTACCTTCGCCTTTGTGCAAGGAGGAGCAGGAGGAGCACTGCCAGAGTCCTGCAAAATGACCTCCAGCAGGCCACAAATGTGCATGTGTCTGCTCAAACGTTCAGAAACAGACTCCATGAGGGTGGTATGAGGGCCCGACGTCCACAGGTGGGGGTTGTGCTTACAGCCCAACACCGTGCAGGACGTTTGGCATTTGCCAGAGAACACCAAGATTGGCAAATTTGCCACTGGCGCCCTGTGCTCTTCACGGATGAAAGCAGGTTCACACTGAGCACATGTGACAGACGTGACAGAGTCTGGAGACGCCGTGGAGAACGTTCTGCTGCCTGCAACATCCTCCAGCATGACCGGTTTGGCGGCGGTGGGTCAGTCATGGTGTGGGGTGGCATTTCTTTGGGGGCCGCACAGCCCTCCATGTGCTCGCCAGAGGTAGCCTGACTGCCATTAGGTACTGAGATGAGATCCTCAGACCCCTTGTGAGACCATATGCTGGTGCGGTTGGCCCTGGGTTCCTCCTAATGCAAGACAATGCTAGACCTCATGTGGCTGGAGTGTGTCAGCAGTTCCTGCAAGAGGAAGGCATTGATGCTATGGACTGGCCCGCCCGTTCCCCAGACCTGAATCCAATTGAGCACATCTGGGACATCATGTCTCGCTCCATCCACCAACGCCACGTTGCACCACAGACTGTCCAGGAGTTGGCGGATGCTTTAGTCCAGGTCTGGGAGGAGATCCCTCAGGAGACCATCCGCCACCTCATCAGGAGCATGCCTAGGTGTTGTAGGGAGGTCATACAGGCATGTGGAGGCCACACACACCACTGAGCCTCATTTTGACTTGTTTTAAGGACATTACATCAAAGTTGGATCAGCCTGTAGTGTGGTTTTCCACTTTAATTTTGAGTGTGACTCCAAATCCAGACCTCCATGGGTTGATAAATTGGATTTCCATTGATTATTTTTGTGTGATTTTGTTGTCAGCACATTCAACTATGTAAAGAAAAAAGTATTTAATAAGATTATTTCATTCATTCAGATCTAGGATGTGTTATTTTAGTGTTCCCTTTATTTTTTTGAGCAGTATATTTAAAAATAGTATGTGTATTCTGGATTACTCAAATTTGTATATTGTCTTTCATTTTACATCGCAAGCAGCAGAACATTTTGCCAACACATCGCATGTCTACGAAAAGAAGAAAGGAAAAGAAAAGCAGTATTTACAGTGCATTCGGAAAGTATTCAGACCCCTTCACTTTATCCACATTTTGTTACGTTACAGCCTTATTCTAAAATGGATTAAATAAAAAAATGTCCTCAATCTATACTCAATATCCCATAATGACAAAGCAAAAGCAGGTTTTTAGAAATGTTTGCAAATGTATAATTTTTTTCAAACAGAAATACATTATTTAAACAAGTATTCAGACCCTTTGCTATGAGACTCGAAATTGAGCTCAGGTGCATCCTGTTTCCAACGATCATCCTTGAGATGTTTCCACCACCTGATTGGAGTCCACCTGTGGTAAATTCAATTGATTGGACATGATTTGGAAAGGCACACACCTGTCTATTTAAGTTCCCACAGTTGACAGCATATGGCAGAGGAAAAAACAAGCCATGAGATTGAAGGAATTGTCCCTAGAGCTCTGAGAGAGGATTGAGTTGAGGCACAGATCTGGGGAAGGGTACCAACAAATGTCTACAGCATTGAAGGTCCCCAAGAACACAGTGGCCTCCATCATTTTTAAATGGAAGAAGTTTGGAACCACCAAGACTCTTCCTAGAGCCTGCCTCCTGGCCAAACCGAGCAATCAGGGGGAGAAGGGCCTTGGTCATTGAGGTGACCAAGAACACGATGATCACTCTGACAGAGCTCCAGAGAAGCTTCCAAAAGGACAACCATCTCTGCAGCACTCCACCAATCAGACATTTATGGAAGATTGGCCAGACGGAAGCCACTCCTCAGTAAAAGGCACATAACAGCCTGCTTGGAGTTTGCCAAAAGGCACCTAAAGGACTCTCAGACCATGAGAAACAAGATTCTCTGGACTGATGAAACCAAGATTGAACTCTTTGGCTGAATGCCAAGCGTCACATCTGGAGGAAACCTGGCACCATCCCAACGGCGAATCGTGGTGGCAGCATCATGCTTTGGGGATGTTTTCCAGTGGCAGGGACTGGGAGACTAGTCAGGATCGAGGGAAAGATAAACCTGCTCCAGAGCGCTCAGGAGCTCAGACTGGGGCCAAGGTTCACCTTCCAACAGGACAATGACCCTAAGCACACAGCCAAGACATTGGAGGAGTGGCTTCGGGACAAGTCTCTGAATGTCCACGAGTGGCCCGGCCAGAGCTCAGACTTGAACCCGATCGAACATCTCTGGAGAGACCTGAATATAGCTGTGCAGCGACACTCCCCATCCAACCTGAAATAGCTTGAGAGGATCTGCAGAAAATAATAGGAGAAACTCCCCAAATACAGGTGTGCCAAGTTTGTAGCGTCATACCCAAGAAGACTCGAGGCTGTAGTCCCATTATTGGTTACACAGACTTTTGGCCTTCCATCCTATTCTAACCACCTCTCGCCGGCTTTGTATTCATGTTACCTGATGAAATTGCTGTACAATATGATCTTGTTGCCATCTGATGCACATTCAGATGCCATAAATCAGAGCTCTCCCTGTACTATGCCGTGCATTGATTGATTGATGATATCTGGAAATGTGTATGTACACCCTGGCCCATCTACAGTTGCTAGCCCCAATTCTGACGTGTGCTCTGATATCTGCTTCACTGAATTCTGCTCTCGTAAAAGCCTGGGTTTTCTGCACTTTAACACTAGAAGCTTATTACCTAAAATGGATCAATTTAAAGTGTGGGTTCACAGCTCCAAATCCAGATGTGTTGGTCATTACTGAGACGTGGTTAAGAAAGAGTGTTTTGAACACTGATGTTAACCTTTATGGTTATAACCTTTTTCGGCAAGACAGATCTGCCAAAGGTGGGGGAGTGGCAATCTTTACCAAGGATCACCTTCAGTGCTCGGTTGTCTCCACCAAGTCTGTCCCCAAACAATTTGATTTGCAGGTTTTAAGCATTAAACTTTCAAATAGCTCTTTGTTGACTGTTGCTGAGTGCTATTGTCCTCCATCAGTACCGGCCTGTACCCAACCTGCCCTAAGCACTCTCCTGGCCGCTTACACCAAGTCTGATTTTGTCCTGCTAGGTGACCTAAACAGGGACATGCTTAACCCACATGACCAAGTCCTAAAACAATGGGACTCCCTACATCTTTCTCAGATTATTACCAATTCCACAAGGTATGACTCCAAACACCCAGAAAAAGATTCTCTCCTTGATGTTATCCTCACAAATAATCCTGATAGGTATCAGTCTGGTGTTTTCTGTAATGACCTTAGTGATCACTGTTTTACAGCCTGTGTTCGTAATGGCTGCTCAGTGAAACGACCTGTCCTGATTTGTCATAGACGCTTGCTAAAAAACTTTAATGATCAAGCCTTCCTTCATGAACAGTAAAATGGTATAGAATCAGCTTGATCCCCTCTTTCGAAGACGCTTGGACCTTATTTTTTTATATTTTCAGTGGTATTCTTAACAAACACGCCCCCATAAAGAAAATGACAATTAAGCACAGGTTCAGCCCCTGGTTTGACCGTGATCTTGCAGAGTTACTCCACCTCAAGAAATGCATTTGGCGAAAGGCTTGGCACACGCATACTCAGGCTGACTGGCTATCGTTCAGGAAAATGAGAACTAAGTGCACTCAGGCTATCCGGAAGGCCAAAATTAGTTACTTTAAGGAGCAGTTATCTCTCTCTGTGGGTCTAACCCCAAGTAGTTCTGGAAAACGGTTAAAGACCTGGAGAATAAACCCTCCTCCTCACAGCTGCCCATGTCCCTTAATGATGTGGTTGTTATTGACAAGAAGCACATGGCTGAGCTCTTTAATCACCACTTTATTAAGTCAGGATTCCTATTTGACTATCTCCTCATCTCCCACCCTTTCTAATGTGACTATCCCCGATGCTTCTCCCTCTTTTCCCCTGCCCCGCTACAAAGTTCCTCCCTGCAGGCAGTTACTGAGTCCGGTGTGCTAAAGGAGCTCCTTAAACTTGACCCCAAAAAAACATCTGGGTCAGATGGTTTAGACCCTTTCTTCTTTAAGGTTGCTGTCCCTATCATCACCAAGCCTATCTCCAACTATTTTAACCTTTCTCTCCTTTCTGGGGGAGTTCCCATTGCTTGGAAGGCAGCCACAGTTCGTCCTTTATTTAAAGGGGTAGATCAAGATGATCCAAACTGTTATAGGCCTATTTCTATTTTGCCCTGCTTATCAAAAGTGTTGGAAAAACTTGTCAATAATCAACTGACTGGCTTTCTTGATGTCTAAAGTATTCTCTCAGGTATGCAATCTGGTTTCCGCTCAGGTTATGGATGTATCACTGCAACCTTAAAGGTCCTTAATGATGTCACCATTGCCCTTCTAAGTAATATTGTGCTGCTATTTTTATTGACTTGGCCAAAGCTTTTGATACGGTAGACCATTCCATTCTTGTGGGCCGGCTAATGAGTATTGGTGTCTCTGAGGGGTCTTTGACATGGTTTGCTAACTACCTCTCTCAGAATGCAGTGTATAAAGTCAGAAAATCTGCTGTCTCAGCCACTGCCTGTCACCAAAAGAGTACACCAAGGCTCAATCCTAGGCCACACGCTCTTCTCAATTTACATCAACAACATAGCTCAGGCAGTAGGAAGCTCTCTCATCCATTTATACGCAGATGATAGTCTTATACTCATTTGCCCCTCCTCGGATTTTGTGTTAAATGGTCTACAACAAAGCTTTCTTAGTGTCAAACAAGCTTTCTCTAACCTTAATATTGATCTGAACACCTCCAAAACAAAGGTCATCTGGTTTGGTAAGAAGAATGCCCCTCTTCCCACATATGTTATTACTACCTCTGAGGGTTTAGAGCTTGAGGTAGTCAGCTCATACAAGTACTTGGGAGTATGGCTAGATGGTGCTGTGTCCTTCTCTCAGCACATATCAAAGCTGCAGGCTAAAGTTAAATCTAGACTTGGCTTCCTCTATCGTAATCGCTCCTCTTTCACCCTAGCTGCCAAACTCACCCTGATTCAGATGACCATCCTACCCATGCTAGCTTACAGAGACATAATTTATAGATCGGCAGGTAAGGGTGCTCTCGAGCGGCTAGATGTTCTTTACCATTCGGCCACTAGGTTTGCCACCAATGCTACTTATAGGACACATCACTGCACTCTATTCTCCTCTGTAAACTGGTCATCTCTGTATACCCGTCGCAAGACCCACTGGTTTATGCTTATTTATAAAACCCTCTTAGGCCTCACTCCCCCCTATCTGAGGTATCTACTGCAGCCCTCATTCTCCACATACAACACCCGTTCTGCCAGTCACATTCTGTTAATGGTCCCCAAAGCACACACATCCCTGGGTCGCTCCTCTTTTCAGTTCGCTGCAGTTAGAGACTGGAACGGCCTGCAACAAACACTCAAACTGGACAGTTTTATCTCAAACTCTTCATTCAAAGACTCAATCATGGACACTCTTACTGACAGTTGTGGCTGCTTTGTGTGATGTATTGTTGTCTATACCTTCTTGACCTTTGTGCTGTTGACTGTGCTCAATATTGTTTGCACCATATTCTGTGCTGCTACCATGTTGTGTTGCTACCATGTTGTTGTTATGTTGTGTTGCTACCATGTTGTGTTGTCATGTGTTGCTGCCTTGCTATGTTGTTGTCTTAGGTCTCCATCTTTATGTAGTGTTGCCTCTCTTGTTGTGATGTGTGTTTTGTCCTATATTTATATTGTATTTTTTATTTTTATCCCAGGCCCCCGTCCCTGCAGGAGGCCTTTTGGTAGGCCGTCATTGTAAATAAGAATTTGTTCATGACTGGGCCTTCAGTACCTCGTGGACTGGGAGGGGTATGGTCCGGAGGAGAGATGATGGGTTACGGTGGAGGACGTACTGGATCCTTCCATGCTGCGAGATTTCCACGGTCTCCATCCGGATCGCCCTGCGCCTCGCCCTCCGGGTCGTCCCCAAGGTCGGTGCCGATGCGCAGGGATGTACTTTCACGACTTCCGCCGAAGTCGGTCCCTCTCCTTGTTCAGGCTGTGTTCGGCGGTCGACATCACCGACCTTCTAGCCATCACTGATCCATTTTTCATTTTCCATTGGTTTTGTCTTGTCTTCCTTCACACCTGGTTCCAATCCCATCAATTACATGTTGTGTATTTAACCCTCTGTTTCCCCTCATGTCCTTGTCGGAGATTGTTTGATTGTATGTTTGTGTATTATGTGTTGGTGTGCGACGGGTTTTGTACCCACTTTTTATTATTTTGTCATTTTAATTTTGGAGTTTTGTGAAGCACTGATTAAACAACTCTGTTTATACCAAGTTCGATTCTCCTGCGCCTGACTTCCCTGCCACCAACACGCACCCATTACAATAACTGACTTGCCTAGTTAAATAAAGGTTAAATAAAAAATATATTTAAAAAATGCTGCCAAAGGTGCTTCAACAAAGTACTGAGTAAAGGGTCTGAATACTTTAAAAAAAAAAAAAATTTGCAACCATTTCTAAAAACCTGTTTTTGCTTTGTCATTATGGGGTATTGTGTGTAGATTGATGACGGAAAGAATACGGCTGTAACATAACAAAATGTGGAAAAAGTGAAGGGGTCTGAATACTTTCCGAATGCACTGTATGACTCAACCTTTGGAAATCATGTGATCCAATGGAAATGCCATGAACTGTTGAACAAGTTTTCTTGTAAATCCCTGATTATATCATTGTGTTCTGGGTATGTGCCCCCTCGTGTATAATACAAATATATTATTCCACATGTGTGGATCTTGATTCATATCCTGTTGAATAATACAAAGTTTGGTGTATATCTCCATAATTTCAGTACAAAGTACTGTAAAGAATAGCATAGAACACACCAATACACAGCATATGTTATGATTTCTCCTGTCCTGACCATTTGTATCCCAATTCTCAGGCTGGACATAGGAACAGACATAACCGTGAATGAATCAAGGGGGAAGTAATGGCCTCTGAACAATGTGATTGATTGCATCAGACAAAAGAGTGAGCAGGAAAAATCTTTCCAACCCTGCCTTTCCACCAATCCCATTTTAGAGTGAACAGATTTCTAAACAATGGATTCTTTGTCGTTTTCCTCTGTCTATGTATCGGAGGGGCAGACAAATTGTGGGTCACACACAATCAGCTGACTGACTGAATGCTTTGACTGCTGACTTATGAGGTACCACCTGACCATCCATGGGTGGGCCATTGGGGCCTGACCTCTGACTTGACCTGGCTCCTTATCTCTGGCTAGAGGGCCCTCTCCCGATGGCTCTATGGCCTCATCCATTAAGAAGAGGGGTTCTGGGAGAGAAGGACAGACACAGCCCTTTACTCCATTCTCGGCCTGCATCCCAAATGGAACTATTTCCTATATAGTGCACTACTTTGGTTCGGGCCCATAGGGCTCTGGTCAAAAGTAGTGCTCTATAGGGAATAGGGTGCAATTTGGGATGCACCCTGGGTCATCTCCTGTAAAGGTATTAAACTAACAGTATGACATTTCACAACCTCTTGCAGATCAACCCAGGTTTACAGTATGTGACCTGTGCTGTTGATGGACAAAACATTTACAGAATGAAACCTTACCTTTGGCATATCAAACAAGCATGCACATAAACGCAAGACGCTGTCTGTTCCTTTTACTCCAGAGTCCCAGAGGCTTTTGACATACATTAGATGAGACAGAGGCATGACCCTGTCTGCTTCAGCATGAGTAATCTGACTGGGACTCAGTGGACAGGTCAAGGTCTTCCTGTATGTTAACCACAGTCTTCCCGGTCACCGCAGAGCTAGGTGATGTTAATGGGTGGTGACAGTACCAGGGGCCATAGTGCAGGGAGAAACCATCGTCCCCCTGCATACCCTTAGATGATGATGCTGCTGCTTGGAATGTGCACTGTCATGTCTGTTATGTCGTGTCAGCAGACTGACTGCTCCTTGTAGATGGGTGAACAAGTCGGTATAAAAGAAATAGCGACCGCACACTCATGAGCTCCACCACGTACCTCAGCCTGGTCTCATAGACTAGATGCAACATAGTAAATCCGGGATACTCAAATTAGTATGATATGTTATGTTTGGTATGGTTAGATAAGACAGATGTTTACTTAACAAAAAACAAAAGTAGGGTGGTTGGTCGTGGTGGGTGGGTGGGTGTATAACACAAACTTCTAGCAACCCAAAGTTTGAGAGTTTGAATCTCATCATGGATAACTTTAGTATTTTAGCTAATTAGCAACTTTTCAACTACTTACTACTTTTTAGCTACTTTACGTTAGGCACCTAGCCACCTAGCTGGAATTTGTAACGTATCATGCATTTTGCAAATTCGTAACATATAGTACGTTTGCAAATTTGTAACAAATTGTATGTTTTGCAAATTTGTAACATATAATTCATAGCATATCCTTAGCCACTGGAAGTAGGGGTGCTGAGGGTGCTGCAACACCCCCTGAAAAATCTGTATAAAAATATATATTAATAATAAATAAAAATGATATAGGCGTCTGCAGTGGTGACGAAAAAAATCGCAACACCCCCAAACTACTTCCCGCTGCTATGAAGTTATCATACGAAATGGGTGATAGACATCCACAAATGAATATATACGAAACATAACATATCATACTAAATGGAGTGTGTCGGATTTAAGTACATAATAATTTTGAATTCTCTGAGATTAGATTGCGTACCTTTATCAATAAACAAACAGCATTACGATCCTACAAGGATTTTCCTCAGGTCATTTTACCGGAAGTTCACCACACCCACATTTTTAAACACAAGACAAGTACCAATTAGCGCGGTCTATACATAATTAAGTTGAAATGGGCAAAGGGGGGTAAAGGATGGAAACTGTTTACCCGCAGTAGTGAGTTTCTGTCAGACAGAATGGTTGTCAGGTCAGATTTGTCCCCCCCAAAAAACGGACACCTTCCTTGACCATGTCCAAGAGGGCAATTACAGGTGCCCACAGTGTAATTTCACAAGCAGATGCCACACATTCAACCATCCTATGACAGGAAAACATTTTAAACTGAAGGTATTATAACATCCGCTACAAAGAATGTATTCTGCCTACTGAAATTCCCTTGTAGGCTGGCCTATGTGGGCAAGACGCGCCGGGCACTCCAGACACGCATATCTGAACATAGAAGTAGCATCAGAAACTAAGACCTCAAATGTCTAGTCGCTATGCGCTTTGACTGCCAGACACAATGTTGCCTCATTAAAGTACATGGGTATCGAGCATGTCAAAGTCCTGAGGCGAGGGGAGGACATCGATAGACTTCTATTGCAAAGAGAATCCTACTGGATATTCCAATTGGACAATATGTATCCAAAAGAAATTAATGAGGATTTTCCCATTGGCCATTTCCTGTGAACGCCATCTGATTCATTCATTATTATGACAACCATATTTGAGTATTGGAGCATACGCTTTGTCTACCTGATATGAATGGTTATACAGTCATAATATTTGAGAAGTGCTGCCCATTTCATCTGAAATATGTATAGACCACCCTAATAGGTGCTTGTCTTATGTCTATAAATATGGGTGTAATACACTTCTGGTGAAATGACCTGAGGAAGATCCCTGTTTGATTCGAAACGATATTTGAAAATTAAATCATCCTTAATAAGAGTCATTTGACGCACCTGTGCCCACATCTGTGCGTCGGTCTAAGTAGCATAATAAAAAAAATCCCCATAAAAATCGGTCAATTTAAACTAGAGATCTAAGGTTTTTTTGCGTGGTCTGCGTCTCAATCTATCCCATCTGGTTATGACGGTGTTTGTCAGACCACGGGACATTCTGAAAATCGGTCTTCTCACGAAAACGTCTGTAGCGCCCAAACGGTTTGGCCTACAAATGAATATGACCACTCTAGGGAACGGGCAGACTCACATGAACACGATGATGTTCACAGTTAAAAAAAAGAGGTTAAATATGTGTCAAAAAAACCTTCAAAACCTTATTCCTTACAATTCATGTTTTGACTGTATTTTTGCCATCTATGAATGTGTTTGTTATTCAATGCATTTCTATGGGCTATAGTAGTAAAGGCCAAATTCAATATTTTATAAAATAATTGTTTTATATTTTTGGGGATACCAAAAGGGGTCCGAAAATTCAAAATCAAATATCTAAATGATTCATGGTTTGACCGTCTTAAAACAATTCCATATGTAAGTGTGCAGGCTCTATTTCTTTTATATCTACTTTGTTCAGCCCTGCACCCCACTAAATGATGTGCATTTGATCACACTTGACTACTGAACAATAACAAGTGCAATGTGTTGACTGTTGACGTGCTGTGAAGTGGAATGCTCTTTAAGCTCAATTTCATGGAAAACGTGTCATATTTCTAATAGAGAAGTGTGATTTTTGATGTCTAATCCAAGTGAAAATGTTTTGAGATATTTTTAGAGCATAGAATATTCATACTTTGCATTACTCAGCTCAGCTCTGATTAACAAACAGGTTTGCTTACACAAGCTATTTGTTTTCATTTCCATGTATTGTGGATGACTCATGCGCATGGAGTGCCTGAGTTTCTGCTTACCTGGTCTTATTGGCTCAGGGGGTATTTCATTGTACTTATGTTCTGGTTCTGTGAGTGTCTGTGTCTGTTTTTCATTATGTGTGTGTGGGGGTGTGTCTGTGGGGGGGGGGTGAGAGTGGGTGCATGCTGGCCTTTAAAAGCCTGCTTAATGCTGTTTCTGTGCTATTGATTCCAATGTCATCATTTGCAGTGGGAGACTGATCAAACTGTGATCAGCGAGAGTGTTTTACACTCAAGGAAGATTTGTGAGAGTGGGTGCATGCTGGCCTTTATAAGCCTGCTTAATGCTGTTTTTGTGCTATTGATTCCAATGTCATCATTTGCAGTGGGAGACTGATCAAACTTTGATCAGCGAGAGTATTTTACACTCGAGGAAGATCTGTTTCTGAGCAGAGCATATGATAGCTCTAGCCACTAAGTTAAGAGATCCTTGTGTGTGCCGGTTAAGCATGCAGCAGCTGAACTGCTGGACTTGGATTTGAGAAGGCTGAGGCAAGGATTGTGTGGTGCTCTGTATAGGCTTCTTCAAATGAGATGAACAGCAGTGAAGGTATCAGCTCTATCCAATACATCCAATTTATAGTCAGGGCCATATGGCTGAAATTGTAGTTATGGAGACAGAAGAGAGTGGGTGAAAAATACTCAATTCAAGAGAAGTAAAAATGTGACCATTGTGGTTCAAGGCAGCAACACCCCTCAATATGTAAGTAGATGAAGAGAGAGAGAAAGATGGAGAGAGAGAAATAAATAAAGGAGAGGGAAAGAAAGAGGGAGAGAGAAAGAGAGTGAGAGAGCGAGAGAGCGAGCGAGCGAGAGACTTTCATTAGGCTAGTATGATTCTCAAGCCAACTGCTGTAAACTGTAGAGGTTCCATGTTGGAGAACTTAATCCTGTTTTCATGAAAACAGAATTAGAGGTAGAATGTTTTGGTGCATTGTTGTGACATTACATAGTAGAAGCTGATCTGTCATCTTGTCAAGGTGACCATGCTTTGACCCGCCCCTGCCCCATATAAATAATTCAAGACATGAACGTACATAAATAGCTCAAACTGTAGGATAAATGTACCATGATTCGTTTGACGTGCACGGTGGCCTATATGGTTTATAATGTTTCATATATGGAATAGAAAACCGCGCAGTGTAATCCACAGTCACTGCGCCCTTGGTTGCGCGTATTTTATGCTGTGTCTCTTTAAATACAGTAGGCAGTGCTGTCGGCCTGTGTGGAGCGCAGAGCGCAGTTACCGCTGTGGTGTGCACGATCCGCAGGGCTGTTTGACAGGCACTCTGGACACGGAGTGTCAAGTCCCCTCGCCGTGACACGCTGGCTGCATCATACCGACTTTGACCTAACAGCAGATTACGAGGTACGGAAATGATCGTCTCCTGCGTACCGTCATCAACATAATTGAGTTTGCTTCAAGGACCATATGCTATTCTGCCTTATTCTGTCCTTGTAAATAAGCGTGTGGCAGCATCCACAGAATGCTGTATTGAACTAGACAGAGATTGGTTTGTAACGGGATTGAGAATCGCAGTGACAGAGGACAGACGCACGGACGTTATGGTGAATACATAAATGAGATACCCTATCGCAACATTTAGACTACCACTGGATCTATACTCTTAATTTTGTGAGGAATTTTCACGGAGCACGGACCAAGATTGTGAATGAGAGCTGTATCAGACCGATTCTTATTTCAGAGTTGCGTCTTTCCATTAGGTTCAGCCAAATATTTCCGTATATGCGGTAACGGATTGTATTCGACTCTCCCTTGGATTACTCTCTTATGACTCCTATTTGAGGTAGGTTATGCACCTTATCATATTTTATATATTTAAATTAAAGTTGTCAAACAATTATTATTATTTGCCAGATATGAAATTGTAGGCTATTATGGGCGTTTTCTTTAAGCAGATGCACATTTACATGTAAATGTATTGTACGTTATAACATCTATCAGCAGATTTCTAATGTATAACATCTGGTTCTATCAGCTGGTTTCTTCAGTATAATATGTGAGAAATGTGCCCCATCACAATTGTTGACTTTCAGACCGTGTAGTGTAATTTCAGCAAACCCCATGCAGTGTTACAACTTGTTCACTACTCATCATTGGTCCTCTTCTCTCCCCTTGGATCTTTATGTATGCTGCAGTGGGCTCTGACATAAATGTAAGTAATGCAAACATCTGAATGTAGCCTACAGCCTATAGCTTATTAAAAGTAGACCATTATTTTTGCAGCCTGCTGAAGGTTGTGGTGAGAGACCTACTTGTTGTGTTTACTGTATGTACTGACATGTACTGTAACTGATAGATACACACACACACACACACACACACACACACACACACACACACACACACACACACACACACACACACACACACACACACACCTACACACCTACACACACACCTACACACACACCTACACACCTACACACACACACACACACACACACTGCATGTTAATATATGTAAATTGTAAAGTCTTTTGTCTGCAATGTCTTTTCCGTTACATGTCGGACCCCAGTATAACTAGCTGCCGCCATTGGTGTCAGCTAATGGGAAACAAAATAAAAATAAAAAACCAAAGGATCACTGCTAATGTTGGAAAGAGTCATTATCACTGAGCTGACATGGAAAACATAACAGATGGTGTCAAGATTTCCTTGAGGGCCTACCATTACCGGACCAGGATGCCTGCTTTATTTCTTCTAACAGACTCTAAAAGCAAGAATAGTTTTATTTAATTCATTTTCTTGCATATGTTCTACATATATTACAAAGAAAGAGGTCAGAAAAGAGGGTAAAACAATAGTCTCATTAGCAAGTTATTTGATTTTGGACTGGGTATGTGATGCTATCTATATCTATCTGATTCACCTCAACCCCAAATAAGATCAATTTGTTTAATTTGTTACTGCCAGCACTGAACACAGTGTGGATCTCACAACAACACCTTGTGATACATGCAGGGTTTATTTGGATTAGTTAAGTGCTAATGGAAATGTGAGAGCGCCCTAGTCTCCACCAGTAGCCAACTCATCCCAGCGTGTGCCATCATGCCAAGTCAGTGGCTCAGCTAGGCTGCAAGTAATTATTCCCCTGCCTGTTCTGGAGGGCTGGCTTTATGTAAATATCATGTGGCCTTGAATCAACACATCGCCACTCTCACTTTACCCAAAGTGTGAAGTAGCTGGACTTTCTTTAGAGCCCTCATGCTAATGTTTAACTAGCATAATGATTTGCAGATCCACCTCAGAGAGCACAGGAAACCTGCCTGTCTCTCTGCCTTCCTGACTTTCTGCTTTCACTTCCTTCACCCTCTGTTGTTCTGTTACTAGAGCTAATGACATGCTTAGATATATGTTAGGAGATGTATTCTCCTTTGTGGCAGCTCAGTAATGGGGCAATTGACTGAAGTGATATTCAGGGGTATTTATCATGAAACATCATCATCTGTCAGCAGGTGCTCTCCAGAAGCATATTTATTCAGTAAGGACTGGAGGTAAGCAAACATTCCCACATGTAATAGCTTTCTTGGGTCAGAATAACAGAATAGCAATATCTTAAGTCTGTAAAATGACCACAAGGCCTTGAAATGCCCAGTTATTAATGCTAGGATTGTTGCCATTGTACAGTAGCCTTTGGGCAATTCCACGATAACAGAAATGTATGACAAACAAAAACCATTGATTTGAAAGTTTACCAAACCATACAACTCTATGCACAAGGACTACTTTTAACAATTACCACAGAAAAACATACAAAAACAAATTCAGTGGAATAACTGTGCAGATGCAAAGTTGGGTAATGGAATTACAGTAAAATCCCCCTCAGGTTTTTATATGACCACGTTTTCCAAAAACTCTGCAGAAAGATAGGGCTGTCAGCTATGACATGGCACCTTGAGTTTGCTTATTGAACTACAGTAAGTGAGGTGAATTTACACCCGGTAACGGAATTACATCATGGGTCCCTGATCTGTACAACACATATCCATAATTATGGATATGAATGTCATTCTCTGTTTCACAAGTTTGGACATCACAGCTGAGAATTGCAGGGCACAGTAGAATACAGCACAGTACAATACAGCACAGCAATGCAGAGTAGAGTTTAGTACAGTGCAGTCAGTACAGTAAACTAGAGTATAGTTCAATACAGTATACAGTACAATATACTATACTATACTTTTCTTTACTGTGCTGCATTGTACTGTACTCTACTGTGCTCTACTCAATATACTGTATTGCACTGTACTCTACTAAATGTACTGTATTGTACTGTACTATCTAAACTTGGGAAACATATGTCTATGATAGGTTAAGATTTGGTCTAGTCCGGTCCGTCTGTGGACGTTAACATCAAGGCCAGGGTGGACTGACCAAATTTCAACAACTTTTCAACGTCTATGACGTCCGGTGTCGGTCGGTGCTCAGTGGGTGAGGATGCTGGTTACAGTAAATGGAAAGAGAGGGGCTCATGGGTAGGTGTCAGTAAGAGCTGGGAGAGGTGAAATTAACTGGAGAGTGAGAGAGAAAGGCAGAGAGAGAGAGAGAGAGAGAAAGGGAGAGGGAAAGGGAGAGAGAGAGAAAGAGAGAGAGAGAGAAAGGGAGAGAGAGAGGGAGAGAGAGAGAGAGAGAGAGAGAGAGAGAGAGAGAAAGGGAGAGGGAAAGGGAGAGAGAGAGGGAGGGGTTGTCCAGACTGACTGTTTTACTCTTGGTTTCATCACCAGACAACAGAAAGACAAAGAAAACAGTTATCAGTTGAACATAACAGTACGCCAGTGGAAGGGAGGACAGTAGCAGGTAACACGACTGTGGTTTGGACTTTTATGATATCCCATTGTAGCCAATTCAGTTGCAGTAATTCCATTACCAATTTGGACAATGGAATTACGAGTTTTAATCACTTAATAATTCATAAACAAAATTGGTAGGTCTATCTTTACATGTTGTTTCTGTGAACTTTCATTATCCTCCCTCATGACAAATGAGAAAATATCTTAAAGATATGTGGGTTTTTGGCAATATTTCTTAAACTTACAGAAGGTAAACAATATCTCCAAAACTCAATATAAGTGTTGGTATTAGTTGACAGGGGTGTTTACGTCAACATTATTGTATTTTGATGTATTTCTGATACCCTTTAAGACTTTTTCTTGTTGATGTTTTTTAAGACCTCTTTTCCATCCATAAATCAAAGCCTTTACTTATGTATGTCTACTTTTTAAGATGGAAAATGGTTGAAAAATGTATCTATGCCTTCATTTCCCAAAAATATAGAGTCTTAGCTTCCATTTGACACCCAATTTGATATGCTCCTATGAACTTCACTGAACTTCACGTTGTTCCTCATGGGTCCTTTTCCATGGAAATACCCGTTGTCATCACGCTCTCGAGATAACGGGTATAAAACCCGAATACCCACTATTAATGGCAGGTTGTATATATTATATAAGTGTCAACACCTTCTACTTTTAAATCAGATGGATTAATTATAAGTCACACATTTTGAGAAATTACATTTTGATTTGATTTATTAGCATCCCCATGAGTCGACGCCAATGACGACAGCTAGTCTTACTGGGGTCCAACATATAACGAAACATACATTACAGACAAAATACTTTACACTTTACGTACATTTAAAAAAAACATCATTATCTTTACTGTAGCTGACAGAAGCTTTCCCGCACCCCAGCCATCTACTAGCCTGAGGCTGAAAATGGGGGGACAGGCTAGCTACATGAACGCTTAAGGGGGATTCAATTCTGAGTGAGGCTGTGCGAAGCAGAAACAGGATATCTAAATAATGTTCCTCTAGCCACCTCACAGTTAGCTTGGAACAAGAAGCAGCCAGGTGCTCTCAATGACTGTTATTGGAATGTTAGCTAACCATGGTGATAACTGATACATGGTACAGTATTTTGTAGTATTACCCATTCATTCTTATCAAAACGATTGAATTCTCAGCATTCTCAGGAGAATACTGAGAATTCATTCATTCCAATTATACACCAGGGCAGCTGACACGTTCGTTGTGAGTGCTCATTCCTGTCAACCTTACAAGAATCTTTCAAAGAATAGTTTTTCAAAATATAGTATGTAAATAAAGGTAACTGCCAAAAAAAGGAAATACTTTAGTAAATGAGGGATACAAAGTATACTGAAAGCAGGTGCTTCCACACAGGTGTGGTCCCTGAGTTAATTGCGCATCATGCTTTGGGTCATGTATAAAAACTCCCAGTTTCCCATTGTTTTGGCTACCATGGCTAGAAGAAGAGATCCCAGTGACTTTGAAAGAGGGCTCTCAAAGGAGCATAGGGTGCTTAAAGGGTGTGTGTCTCAGTCACCAGCTTTCAACCCAATTGAACACTTTTGGGAAATTCTGGAGCGGCGCCTGAGACAGCATTTTCCACCATCATCAACAAAACACCAAATTATGGAATTTTCTCATGGAAGAACGGTGTCGAATTCCTCCAATAGAGTTCCAGACACTTGTAGAATCTATGCCAAGGTGCATTGAAGCTGTTCAGGCTGCTCTTGGTGCCCAATGCCCTATTAAGGCACTTTATGTCAGTGTTTCCTTTATTTTGACAGTTACCTGTAGTATTTAATTTTGAATTTTAGAGGGGTTTATTGCTAGGAGGCTTAGCACCCAGCTCAATGGAGCACTTTAAAGCCTCTCAGATATGCAGCCCTCTGTAGAGCCATGACCAGAGCAGCACAGTGTCCAGAATCACAGTGATGAAGGCTTTGAATTTCTTCAGCATTTATGTTGCTTCCTTATCTCTTTATCCTCTTGTTGACCTCTCAGTGACTCCTCATGGATCGGAACCAGTGGCTCTGGTTTGTGAAGATAACCAGGGGAACTGACATGAAGGAGAACATCCATGTCTGAGCTTGTCTTAGCATTTAAACCCTCTGAACCCTGCTGCTTTATGGGGAGGCACTGTACTTTACTGTATGTATGTTTGATGATGTGCTCTCTCTATCGATATTTCGCCATCATGAATGGATGCCAAGATTCTCATTAGAGTGTATACAGAAATAGCCTGGCTATAAAAAACTGAGAATCAGTGTTGAGTGCTTAAGCTCTGGCATGTGGACAATGGCACGTCACTGCTCCCTGGGTTTCATCAGTGCAGTATCTCAGTGAAGTGATACATTAGACAGAGGGAGTTGATGGTTTTCTGTACTCATTGTCAAATGCTGTTTTGGAGCAGAATAAGGCTGAATGTTTCAGACAAGGAAGAATCATAGACAGACAGAACAGCAGATCTCTGACCTGTCAGTTCTAAGGAGTTGAATCAGGGGTTGAAGTGAAGAACAGTGAATAATACACGCCCATCATCTCAATGCAAACAGTATAACGCCTCCAAATTCAGACAGGTTAATTAGGCATTGTCTCATCTATGACCTCTATAAACAGTGAGACACAGGACTTATATATATATATATATATATAAAGTGATGGCTCAGTCATATGTTTTTCTGAGGGAAATGACAGAAACATTCGTACACTTTCAGCTCTGTGATTGTTTCTAGTATAAGTAAGTATGACTATATGTTTCATGTTCTCCTTTGTGGCACAGAGGAAAATGCTCTATTTTCCTGCTAATATTTCCTTAAAGGACAAGATGATTTTGGAGTGGGGATTATCTGCAAGACTCTTTGATCAGTTCCAGGGAAGGCCCGAGGAGGGTTGGCTTTGCTGTATTCATATCTCAGACAGATTTTTTGCTCAGACCGGGTTCATCTGTAACAGTGGGATTTTTCAGTAAATAATACTCAAGTAATAACTGCCTGAAAATGGTAAATTAACATTGTGTGGAGAAAGGCCAGACTATGGGAAAACCCTCAAATATGATGTCCTAATGTCCTAACATTGACATTGTGTGTGTGCACGCATGTGGGTGTGTGTGCGTGTGTGCGTATGTCGCTGTTATGCATTCCATTCACTTCATCCTCATTGAACACTTTCATGTTTATGCTGATGTTGTTACTCTTGAGGAGTTTTAAGAGCCAGCCTGTGGACAGATGTTCCTCTCGGAAGGATGGGAACCCAGGCCTGTCCACTTAGAGTAATACTCCTCTGCTGGGCCTCCTCCAGTAGACAGCACATAGAGCAAAGCACCCTGTGTACAGTTTTAGGAAGGTGGTAGTGGGCTGGTATTGGTGTGTGTGGGTGGCTGGGGAGTCCAGGGTGGCTGGGGAGTCCAGGGTGGCTGGGGAGTCCAGCATGCTGGGATGCGGCTGTCAGTGAATCACCAGTGTGTTTCCCTGCGCCCTGTGGAGTCTGTCACTGTTAACATGTTGTTGTGGTAAATTCGGCCACCACAATCTCTAACAGTGTCTGCCTGGCCATTAGCTGTGGGGTCTGCCCACCGAGGAGGAAGGATGATGGATCAGCTGTGTTAGAGGCGTCCCAATGGCGAAGGATGACTGAGGGACACCGTAGAAAGGGCAGGCCACTGTCAGCACCGTCACAGAAACAAGGAGTGGATTTGTCATCATTCCTGTCAATAGCCAAGGTCATTACTGTAACACTGCTAGTCAGTGTGTGAATCCACTCTATAATGCCGGTTGTGTTCAGAGCTGGCTTGTTTATATACTGTAATGTGGTTATCAACAGCGGGCTCATACCCTCTGGTCCTTATTGTATCCTTGAACTTCAATTGGTGTTGTGTTATGATGATTTAAATGTATTCAGTTGGCTTTGTCAGTCATTTATTTATTAGACATTGTATTGCAGAGGAAGTCATCAGAACAGGCCAGTACCTGTATGCTCATCATACCCAGCATTCACACCATCCATCAATCAACTGGTTTTGAAAGGTTGATACCAGGTCTTCTCAGTTGGCAGAGTTGAAGTAGATAATGCATATGCTATTAAGCTCTTCCCTGACAAACACATGCTTATTAACCCAAAATGGCTGATTAGGTAGAAGAACCTTCCCAAGGCCTAATCACGTGATTCCCTCATCAATACTAACTCTAACACTACTCTACTCTCCCCTTGTGTGTGGGTGTGTGTGGGTGTGGGGGTGTGTGCGTGTGACAGAGAGAAAGAGTGTGGACACTAGAGAATTAGAGAATGAGGGGAAAAAGAGAGAAAGATTAGTCCATTATGTAGTCACTGGCTGACCTTGAGATACGGCCAGTCATAGGGATTAGAACACCAGCCAACTGTAATTGCTGACCTACAATAACAGACCCTCTTGTTCATTCTTGAACTTGGTTGCTGACACACAAACAACCCTTTGTCTGCATCAAACTACTGGATCATGTTTTCTCTTCCTGGTTTACCAAGAGGGCACTACCTGCCAACACCCATCCTCCTAAAACACAGACTTTAGTTCTCTGGTTCCACTTTTAGCGCGTCTTAAAGCAGAGAGATGTAGTTACTGGCGCCAGTGTGTAACTCAGAGAGCCATTTATCTTGGGTTAATCCTGAGCCTTAAACTAAAGCCCCATTGATATTTAACACACAACTTCCAAAGCCTGGAGATTTCCACGCTATTATATTCCATTCTGCAAATGAATTCCCATATTAAAGTAATTAATGCCTCCTTAGGCTGATGAGCGTTGGAACATGTGGGAAGAAAGATAAACACAACATTTATTTCATAATTTATCTTTTTGTTTTGAGCTACAGTTGCTGACTGATGAATTCAGGCTCTGTTTGGGTAACAAGTTGCAGATATTACCCAGATCTTCCCCTTGCTGGTAGAAGAATGCAACTATAGTATGGTCTGTAGTAAGTTACACATTCCTCATCTTCACAATAATCTTCATGCACAATAATCTAGTTTAGGAAATGGACTGACACAGTGGATCCAAACCCATATTCAGAAAGCTCTGTGAAGAATCAGACAAGCTTCACTTAAAAGAGGAAAGGGAAGAGATATTTCATATTAATGCTCCCTTCCTCCCTCCAATGCAGCACCAGTTGTTGGTCTGATAAAGGATATGAGAAGAGAGATCCCCTGTGGGTCTGTCTGTCTGTCTACAGGGAGAGGCAGCAGCCTATCAGATCTCCTCTCCTCTCCCCTCTTCTTGGTGGGCCCTAATTGGGCTGTCACACCTGCCATGCAGATTTGTCAGAATGCTGTGAAGTGAAGTTCCTCGCAAAATCACAGGGTGCATCCCACTGTTCCTGCTAGAAGTCTCTACATACAACAGGCCTGTTACTGCTGTGTAATTCAAATCAAATCCAATTGTATTTTTCACGTTTCTTAAACAAGAGGTGACTAACAGTGAAATTCTTACTTAGGGGCCCTTCCCAACAGTGTAGAGAGAAAAAAAAAGATAAATAGTAGAAAAGTAATAACACGAGGAAAAAAACTATTATCATGGAATAAGTGGTTAAACGAGCACTAATGAGGGGCCCACAGTTGGTTATGCACCGTTGGGAACAATTACATGAAGGATGAACCTTAAATGTTCTTACAATATGTTTTCTGCTCTTCATGACTATGATTTTGTAATGTAATGCAGTAGCCAAGCTCTGTTTTTTTACTATAAGACCTGCAATTGTTACCGTTCCACAATGTTTTAATACAAAGAGTTGGCTCCTGCACTACAAGCATCAAATAGGATGTCTTAAAGGCCAGTGCAGTCAAAAACATGATTTCCTGTGTTTTATATATATTTCCAGTGCAGTCAAAAACATGATTTCCTGTGTTTTATATATATTTCCAGTGCAGTCAAAAACATGATTTCCTGTGTTTTATATATATTTCCACACTAGGAGATTGGAATAATACTGTGAAATGATGATAATTCCCTTTTAGTGTAAGAGCTGTTTGAAAGGGCCGCCTGAAATGTCAGTCTGTTTTGGTGGGATGGAGTTTTAGCCTTCCCGGTGACATCACCAGGTGGTAAATTAGTTAATAGACCAATAAGAAAGAGAGACAAACCTCTCTGCCAATAACAGCTAGTTTTAGGTTTTCTCCTGGCCACTCGGACCACTCTCAGACAGTCGTAGCAAAATTCTTGCTTGATAAATTGCTCTTTGCTAAGAAGCTATTTTTAAAAAATGTTTAAAACAATCACAGTAAGGTACTTAATTGTTACCCAGAAAGGATTTGATATTGAGATAAAAACATCTGCATTGGACCTTTTAAGTATTAGCCTGGCATTGTTTCTAGTCTGGTGATAAGCAGTAAGCACGCTCATTCATTCTCCATCTGTCAGTGAAGTCACATAGGTCTGGTGAGATAGGTGGTGTCACATTATTACACAGTGCCTGGTCATCCACGTGGCAGGGCCCATGCCATGTTGGTTCCCATCATCTCCTGTGTCTACTCTGTGTTGACAGCATGTGTCAGTACCAGGTCTCTTATAGATGTGCCTGAGGATGACTCAGCTCACTCAGTCCCTCACTGACTCCCTGGTGGAAACATTTCCCCATGCAGCCCCATGGACGTAAACAAGGTCTTGCTGAAAGGTTAGATTGAGGCCAGGGTTGGGAATGCTATATTGCTGCTACTACAGTATGTAGCTATGACTTATTCATGGGGAACATAACCTCAAGTGTTGCTGGTATGATTATACCTAGGCTGGGAAAAGGCTGTGTGACTTCTGTGGATGGATGATGCTTCAAATCCTAAGTGGATGTTATACTATTATTCTGTTGAATACAGCCCTCAACCCAGACGGAGGAAGCTGTGTATGAAATATGTGTGTTGGCATGCATGGTGTGTATTCAGGGGCAAAGTGCTTGCCCCTGAATACACTACTCTCCTCTCATCGTACCCATATTTAAAGCAATGTTTGAATTAGGATTTATTACTACTATTTTCCCTTAGCAACCTTCATGGCTCTGTGAAGAGCCTCATACAATTTCCTCCTTGCCTTCCTCTACCCCCCTCTTTTCTCTCTTCCTCTTCATCAGTTTTATTATCTTTTCCTCCAAGTCTCTACTACAACTCTGCATGGCCACTTCCCCTGAGAGGGAGAGAGAGAATGAGAGAGAATCTCTCTCTCTCTCCATTTCAGCTGGGACTTGAGTGCTTTGTGCACTTCATATTTTATTCATCCTGTGAGTGAGAGGCTGCAGTACAGAGGCTTCCTCAGTCCTGTGAGCCCAGAGCACGTCTCGGCAGCTGTCATACTGTCTGCAGCCCAGCTGCACGTATTCTCCCTTCTGCGGCAGCAGCACACACTCATATCACACCACTCTCCACTGGACACACAACACATGCATACCTCCCCATGAAATACAAAAGCTGCAGTTCCTTGATTTCCTTTTCCTCAATCTCATGTCATGTGATATTCTGATTGCATGGACACAAAAAGGCAGTGCATTCTGATATCTGAAAAGCAATGATACTGATTCTTAACAGATTTGCACCTTTTCCTTTTGTTTAATCAGTTTACTAAGAATCTGGAAATTTGATCTCTAAAAAGCAGCACCTACACTAATTAGTGATGTGCAACAGGAATGGCCTTTTTTAAATTGTTAACTTCCACTGCTGGATAGGAGATTGAGGTTCCAGTTGATTTCACCATGCTCCTCTTCATTATCCATCAACCCTTTAGGGCTACACACCTCCATTAGCTTCTTCCTTCCTGTCTGAGTGAAGAGGCAAAAAGAGCAACAACAATAACAACAACATCAGTCTTCCACAAATAGAAACAGCAGTGAGCAACAGGGACTCCCTCTAACGATGGCCCCTCTTTAATTAATGTGGCTGTGATGATATCCGGCTGCCGGTGCTACTCAGCCTTTTCAGGCAGATTGGCGTGATGAGTAGGCCCATGGTTCATTGGCCGTTCCGCAAGAGGAGGCATGCTCACGGAACTCTCAACCCCAACCTTACCCCACACCACCCCATCACCCTCCCTCTCCCCCAAAACAAGTACATCCAGCCCTGTGGGTCCTGGCCACTGCCTGACATGACTGCTCACTGTTGCAGAGCTCTGATGAAAAGACAAAATGCCCTGGGCTTTTGGAGGCGATCCACTGCAGTGGTAAAGCAGTGTTCATCAGGGTGAGAGGCAGGTTCACACGCTTCTCTTCTCATCCTCATCATACCTTCTCTTGGTGTGCTAAGGTTCAGGCCAAGGCCTCTGGAGTCTGCTCAATCTCTATGGCTCAAAATAGTCATCAGGCTGTTCAGGTTTTCCTGAGGATAACTAGAAACAGAGTGTAGAGTCCATGGTCATTGTGAGGACATTGAGCTTTCTGTACCTAGAAATGCTTGCTGAATAGAAAATAATGCCTTAAAAGCAATCCACAATGAAGGACTATTTGGAAAGCTGAAATGTAGCTCAGTAAATCTCTGCTCTTGCTGATGATTCATGTACAGTAGTGGTCGACCGATTAATCGGAATGGCCGATTAATTAGGGACAATTTCAAGTTTTCATAACAATCAGTAATCTGCATTTATTTTTTGGGACACCGATAATGGCTGATTACATTGCACTCCACGAGGAGACTGCATGGCAGGCACTCTACCTGTTATGCAAGTGCAGCAAGGAGCCAAGGTAAGGTGCTAGCTAGCATTAAACGTATCTTATAAAAAACAATCAATCTTAACATAATCACTAGTTAACTACACATGGTTAATGATATTACTAGTTTATCTAGCTTGTCCTACGTTGCATATAATCGATGCGGTGCCTGTTAATTTATCATTGAATCATAGCCTACTTTGCCAAACGGGTGATTTAACAAGCGCATTCACGAAAAAGCACTGTCGTTGCACCAATGTGTACCTAACCATAAACATCAACGCCTTTCTTAAAATCTATACACAAGTATATATTTTTAAACCTGCATATTTAGTTAATATTGCCTGCTGACATGAATTTCTTTTAACTAGGGAAATTGTGTCACTTCTCTTGCGTTCTGTGCCACAGAGTCAGGGTATATGCAGCAGTTTGGGCTGCCTGGCTCGTTGCGAACTGTGTGAAGACTATTTCTTCCTAACAAAGACAGCCAACTTCGCCAAACGGGGGATGATTTAACAAAAGCGCATTTGCGAAACAATCACAATCGTTGCACAAATGTACCTAACCATGAACATCAATGTCTTTCTTAAAATCAATACAGAGAAGTATATTTTTTTAAACCTGCATATTTAGTTAAAAGAAATTCAGGTTAGCAGGCAATATTAAACTAGGGAAATTGTGTCACTTCTCTTGTATTCATTGCACGCAGAGTCAGGGTATATGGAGCAGTTTGGGCCGCCTGGCTCGTTGCGAACTAATTTCCGAGAATTTTACGTAATTATGACATAACATTGAAGGTTGTGCAATGTAACAGCAATATTTAGACTTAGGGATGCCACCCGTTAGATAAAATACGGAACTGTTCCGTATTTCACTGAAAGAATAAACGCTTTTTTTTCGAAATGATAGTTTCCGGATTTGACCATATTAATGACCTAAGGCTCGTATTTCTGTGTCTTATTATATTATAATTAAGTCTATGATTTGATAGAGCAGTCTGACTGAGCAGTGGTAGACAGCAGCAGGCTCGTAAGCATTCATTCAAACAGCACTTTACTGCGTTTGTCAGCAGCTCTTCGCAATGCTTCAAGCATTGCGCTGTTTATGACTTCAAGCCTATCAACTCCCGAGATTAGGCTGGCAATACTAAAGTACCTATTAGAACATCCAATAGTCAAAGCTATATGAAATACAAATGGTATAGAGAGAAATAGTCCTATAATAACTACAACCTAAAACTTCTTACCTGGGAATATTGAAGACTCATGTTAAAAGGAACCACCAGCTTTCATATGTTCTCATGTTCTGAGAAAGGAACTTAAACATTAGCTTTTTTACATGGCACATATTGCACTTTTACTTTCTTCTCCAACACTTTGTTTTTGCATTATTTAAACCAAATTGAACATGTTTCATTATTTATTTGAGACTAAATAGATTTTATTGATGTATTATATTAAGTTAAAATACATGTTCATTGTTCATTCAGTATTGTTGTAATTTTCATTATTAGAAATATATATATAAAATCGTCCGATTAATCGGTAGCGGGGTTTTTGGCCCCCCAATAATCGGTATCGGTATCGGCGCTGAAAAATCATAATCGGTCGACCTCTAATGTACAGTACAGTATAATATGCAGTCATTTTCTGCTGCATAGTGAAATGTTCCAATTTGAATGTGCCTTTCAGTTTCATTAGACTCCCAGGCTGTTCCTTGCGCCCCTCACGGTATAAGCACATCCTGGTCTAGAGTCAGACTGGCAGACAGAGAACTTTCTGCTCCCCCCCTAATCATGTGTCATCCTATCTGAATTGGCCTTGAGACATTGTCACACAGCCAAGAGGAGGAGTATTGCATATTGAATGTTGAAAGGGGAGATATTAGACATTAATAGATGTTAATAGACATAGACGTTAATGTTCAGTAGGAAGCACCTAAAGGTTAATGCCATTAGATATCCTACTCTTGATAAGGCAAAGGTAAAGAATTATAATTTCATCATCATGCTGGTGCGGCAGCTCAGAGCGGCTGTTTTGTTCATGTGGAATCTCATTATGCTCCCTGTAGCTTAGGTGTTGATGCTAAAAGGAGGAGACGGCTTTGCCAAAAGGGGATGGTGGACGGGGGTGAGGGACGGGTGGGAGTGGGACCCTTACAGAAAAACCACATGATTTCACATGGAACACTTCACATGTTTCGTTTCATGTTATCAATCAATCAATCACTCACATTTATTTATAAAGCCCTTCTTACATCAGCTGATGTCACAAAGTGCTGTACAGAAATCCAGCCTAAAACCCCAAACAGCAAGCAATGCAGGTGTAGAAGCACGGTGGCTAGGAAAACTCCCTAGAAAGGCCAGAACCTAGAAAGAAACCTAGAGAGGAACCAGGCTATGAGGGGTGGCCAGTCCTCTTCTGGCTGTGCCGGGTGGAGATTATAACGGAACATGGCCAAGATGTGCAAATGTTCATAGATGACCAGCAGGGTCAAATAATAATAATCACAGTGGTTGTCGAAGGTGCAACAGGTCAGCACCTCAGGAGTAAATGTCAGTTGGCTTTTCATAGCCAATCATTCAGAGTATCTCTACCGCTCCTGCTGTCTCTAGAGAGTTGAAAACAGCAGGTCTGGGACAGGTAGCACATCCGGTGAACAGGTCAGGGTTCCATAGCCGCAGGCAGAACAGTTGAAACTGGAGCAGCAGCACGGTCAGGTGGACTGGGGACAGCAAGGAGTCATCAGGCCAGGTAGTCCTGAGGCATGGTCCTAGGGCTCAGGTCCTCCTCCGAGAGAGAAAGAAATAGAGAGAAAGAGAGAAGGAAAGAGAGAAAAAGAGAGAGAGAATTAGAGAGAGCATAGTTAAATTCATACAGGACACCAGATAAGACAGGAGAAATACGCCAGATATAACAGACTGACCCTGGCCCTCCGACACATAAACTACTGCAGCATAAATCATGGAGGAGTTATCACATTAGTTATCACATTAACTCCACATAAGATCATATGTGATCACGTGAAATTCATGTGTTTTTTACACAAGGGGAAGCAGGATAACGCTTTACACAATTCAGATTCAACTGCCGTCCACCTGAAACCTGCTCATGCCACCGTCTTGACATTATCTACACTGTGTGTGTGTGTGTGTGTGTGTGTGTGTGTGTGTGTGTGTGTGTGTGTGTGTGTGTGTGTGTGTGTGTGTGTGTGTGTGTGTGTGTGTGTGTGTGTGTGTGTGTGTGTGTGTGTGTGTGTGTGTGTATGTGTGCCAATGGACAGGACAGGATGGGGGGTTTGGTGACTAATTCTGTCCAGAAATAAACAGCTACTATATTTAGATAAATAGGAGTCAGAGGTCAGGGCAGCCCATACGTGAGCTGGCTGCTTGGCTCTTTTGCTGAGTCTGGGCTTTAGGGTATCCTTGGCTGCTGGTGAAGTCAGGTTTCAGTTTGTCATTCAGGTTTTCAAAACCACAGGTACAGGTAATACCACAGGTACAGGTAAAACCACAGGTACAGGTAAAACCACAGGTACAGGTAAAACCATAGGTACAGGTAAAACCACAGGTACAGGTAAAACCATAGATACAGGTAAAACCACAGGTACAGGTAAAACCACAGGTAACAGGTAAAACCATAGATACAGGTAAAACCACAGGTACAGGTAAAACCACAGGTACTGTACAACACAAGCTCTTTCAATTTACCATTACTTGGTTTGCTTGTAAATACACCAACATCGCTCTCTCTCTTTCTCCCACTCAGTCAATAGCAGCAGGCTCTGATTGGATAAATGTGTTTGTTGCCGTCTGATTAGCTTGCTAATTAGAGTGAAGGTAAGGCTGGGGTGAATGGTGGTGTGGAGTAATGACTGGCCAGGATGTTGGATTAGTAACCAATTTACAGCATTAGTTACAGGTTCTGTTCTCAGTGTATTTGGAATCTATGAACAGGCCACAAGTGATTTGGTTTTGGGTACAGTATGTACAAGGTTGTATCAGGGAGTATGGTTTTGGGTACAGTATGTACAAAGCTGTATCAGATAGTATGGTTTTGGGTATAGTATGTACAAAGCTGTATTAGATAGTAGGGTTTTGGGTACAGTATGTACAAAGCTGTATCAGATAGTATGGTTTTGGGTACAGTATGTACAAGGTTGTATCAGGGAGTATGGTTTTGGGTACAGTATGTACAAAGCTGTATCAGATAGTATGGTTTTGGGTATAGTATATACAAAGCTCTTATTAAATAGTATGGTTTTGGGTACAGTATGTACAAAGCTGTATCAGATAGTATGGTTTTGGGTACAGTATGTACAAGGCTGTATCAGATAGTATGGAACATGTTGAGTAATGAGGCTCTCACACTAAGTGAATCTGCTATCAAGGAAGTAATGGTAATTGAATATTTATTCCACAACAACACGTCTCTCTCTCTCTCTCTCTCTCTCTCTCTCTCTCTCTGTCTGTCTGTCTGTCTGTCTGTCTTGCTGGTGAAAAGGAGCCAGTCTGTGGTGTCCTGTTTCAGGCATGCAGGCTTTACTTAGATGTTAATCTTTTCCTGGAATAGATTCAGATCTGAGTCAAAGGGCAGGAAGGCTGATGTGAGATATGGTGTAATGTAGGAACTGGGAGAGAGTGGGAGCTGCCTCCCCCTCTCTGGCTAGGTTGAAAATATACAGGTTAAGACAATGTAATAATTCCATGCCGCAGGGTTAGAAAATAAACACATTGGACCAGCGCCGTTGATAACTACTAGCGGCGTTGCTAACTACTAGCGGCATTGCTAACTACTAGTGGCGTTACTAACTAGCATAGCCGGTCCCATTGTTGCAAAGAGTTAAAAGATATTAGAATCCTGTTGTCTTCATTTTTGTCATCTTCAACCTATCTCTCTGGCAGGCTCACGGATGTGGCTTCCTGTTCGGTCAATATGGAAAAAGTAGAGCCTTCTTTTCAGTTAATGAATGACTCCAAGTGTGTGTTGGTGCTTGATTTGTGTTGATTTGTTAAGATGGGTCTCTACTATAACTACTGTAAAGTGTAAAGCTAGTCATTTGTTGGGAACCCTGCATTCGCCTTGTATACAGATATGTAATTAGATATTCAGACTGTTTTTAAAGGGCGTTTCAAATATATTTCTGAAGTGCTGCTGCAAATCGCTGCAATTGCCTTCATTTCCAAACACACATCCTCTCCTCCTCCTTGCCCTCTCTATATTTCCACAGACTAAACTCACTATGACCCAAAACAAACGTCTCTCCTTTCAATCACAGTGGACTGAATTTCATAGAATAACGTAGCTATAAGATTTATTTCGTAATTAAAGCCACGGGATCCTGCGAGTGGGAATGCTGAAACCAAGGAGAAGCGTTTCCACCGAGAGGAAAAATACAGATTTTCTGTGGGCCCTGAATGATCGCTTTGTTCAGGCTGGTGAGTGGAAGACATCATTTGATCTCCCATTGACAGAGCTTCCCCATTCAGCAGTACTGCACATAATTACTTATTTTAGGGAGCCATCAGAGAGGGCCAATTCACTCAATTGTTTTTCAAATGTCTGTCTATGGCTACCGGACAGAGTGCTGGGTGGGCTGGGTGGAGAGACAGCGTGGGGGGCCAGAGGCTCAGAGGAGTTGAGGAATCTGAGGTATGGGTGACACATGGGTAAGGAGGACAGGATGACAGAACCTCCTCTGTTGGGCCCATCAATGGCTCCTTCTCTGGTTTTGGTTCCTCTCAAACTGTAAAGGTGAAGGGGCTGCTGCAATGTTTTATTCATTCTCACTGTCCCTCACTCACTCACACTCGCTCCCTCTTTCTCTCTCTCTCTCTCTCTCTCTCTCTCACTCCTTTCTTCCTTCCCTCCCTCTCTCTCTAAAGCGGAAAGCTTCATGGATAGATTATGTTTTCACACAGCCTATTGTCCTGTGGAACAAAAAGAAAGCTGATTCAGCTTTTGTGGAAATGGTAGGTGGAACCTGTACAGTCCAATTTTGATTTGCTTAATTGCACCTCACTGCTCTTGGGCACTTTCCATAATCAAAGGAAAGCTATTATCCCTTTCCGCCCATTTCTTTGTACTCTGTAGTTTCCATGGCACCATATGCTCAGAAAATGGTTCTCATCACCAATGTAGTGACTCCATTACAACACACTCAGCTAAGGCTACTGTATAGGGCCAGTTGCTACAGTATAGGATTACATTATTTTGGGGTCTTTTATTTACCTCTTCTCTTTCACTGTAAAAAGGACACCAATGAGCTTAATGGTCCATTGAGTATTATAAGGATTACAATGAGCCTTTTCCCTGCCATCCATGAGCTTAATTTCTAAGCTTTATATGGCTGACCTAAAACACCATTATTGGGATCTGCCACTTCAATGCGTGCCACTGTGTTAGAATTCACTTGTTTACAAATGTTCGAAATGTGATTTTGAATTATGCACCTCTTAATCTCCTGCTCTATACTGTACTGCCTTATTCACATCCTTCATTTTCCACCCGTCTTACATGTCTACTTTTGTTTTACTCCTTCCCTTGGTAGCAGTAAATAACATTTATTTGCTAACCTCACCAAGAAAGGTGTTGAATACTTTCACAGTCAGAAAAGCACTGTATCTTCTACCCAATCTATATAGGCTATATACTGTATCTCTCTCCCATAGACAGATGTTGACAATTATGGCTCATCTGAAGAGTTGTAGGTATTCAAACTATGACTGGTGTTAAATATATACACTGTGTGGCTGCTGTTCACTGTCTTGTGGTAATTACAGCACTGCCTCCGGATAGTTTGTGAGACACAACGACAGCTAGTGTTAGACACTGTAGCCTACTACAGCTAGTGTTAGACACTGTACCCTACTACAGCTAGTGTTAGACACTGTAGCCTACTACAGCTAGTGTTAGACACTGTACCCTACTACAGCTAGTGTTAGACACTGTACCCTACTACAGCTAGTGTTAGACACTGTACCCTACTACAGCTAGTGTTAGACACTGTAGCCTACTACAGCTAGTGTTAGACAATGTAGCCTACTACAGCTAGTGTTAGACACTGTACCCTACTACAGCTAGTGTTAGACACTGTAGCCTACTACAGCTAGTGTTAGACACTGTACCCTACTACAGCTAGTGTTAGACTGTACCCTACTACAGCTAGTGTTAGCTACTGTACCCTACTACAGCTAGTGTTAGACACTGTACCCTACTACAGCTAGTGTTAGACACTGTACCCTACTACAGCTAGTGTTAGACACTGTACCCTACTACAGCTAGTGTTAGACACTGTAGCCTACTACAGTTAGTGTTAGACACTGTACCCTACTACAGCTAGTGTTAGACACTGTACCCTACTACAGCTAGTGTTAGACACTGTAGCCTACTACAGCTAGTGTTAGACACTGTACCCTACTACAGCTAGTGTTAGACACTGTACCCTACTACAGCTAGTGTTAGACACTGTAGCCTACTACAGCTGGTGTTAGACACTGTACCCTACTACAGCTAGTATTAGACACTGTACCCTACTACAGCTAGTGTTAGACACTGTACCCTACTATAGCTAGTGTTAGACACTGTAGCCTACTACAGCTAGTGTTAGACACTGTACCCTACTACAGCTAGTGTTAGACACTGTACCCTACTACAGCTAGTGTTAGACACTGTAACCTACTACAGCTAGTGTTAGACACTGTACCCTACTACAGCTAGTGTTAGACACTGTACCCTACTACAGCTAGTATTAGACACTGTACCCTACTACAGCTAGTGTTAGACACTGTACCCTACTATAGCTAGTGTTAGACACTGTAGCCTACTACAGCTAGTGTTAGACACTGTACCCTACTACAGCTAGTGTTAGACACTGTACCCTACTACAGCTAGTGTTAGACACTGTAACCTACTACAGCTAGTGTTAGACACTGTACCCTACTACAGCTAGTGTTAGACACTGTACCCTACTACAGCTAGTGTTAGACACTGTACCCTACTACAGCTAGTGTTAGACTGTACCCTACTACAGCTAGTGTTAGACTGTACCCTACTACAGCTAGTATTAGACACTGTACCCTACTACAGCTAGTGTTAGACTGTACCCTACTACAGCTAGTGTTAGACACTGTACCCTACTATAGCTAGTATTAGACACTGTACCCTACTACAGCTAGTGTTAGACACTGTACCCTACTACAGCTAGTGTTAGACACTGTACCCTACTACAGCTAGTGTTAGACACTGTACCCTACTATAGCTAGTGTTAGACACTGTACCCTACTACAGCTAGTGTTAGACACTGTACCCTACTACAGCTAGTGTTAGACACTGTACCCTACTACAGCTAGTGTTAGACACCGTACCCTACTACAGCTAGTGTTAGACACTGTACCCTACTACAGCTAGTGTTAGACACTGTACCCAACTACAGCTAGTGTTAGACACTGTACCCTACAACAGCTAGTGTTAGACTGTACCCTACTACAGCTAGTGTTAGACACTGTACCCAACTACAGCTAGTGTTAGACACTGTACCCTACTACAGCTAGTGTTAGCTACTGTACCCTACTACAGCTAGTGATAGACACTGTACCCTACTACAGCTAGTGTTACACACTGTACCGTACTACAGTTAGTGTTAGACACTGTACCCTACTACAGCTAGTGTTAGACACTGTACCCTACTACAGCTAGTGTTAGACACTGTACCCTACTACAGCTAGTGTTAGACACTGTACCCAACTACAGCTAGTGTTAGACACTGTACCCTACTACAGCTAGTGTTAGACACTGTACCCTACTACAGCTAGTGTTAGACACTGTACCCTACTACAGCTAGTGTTAGACTGTACCCTACTACAGCTAGTGTTAGCTACTGTACCCTACTACAGCTAGTGTTAGCTACTGTACCCTACTACAGCTAGTGTTAGACACTGTACCGTACTACAGTTAGTGTTAGACACTGTACCCTACTACAGCTAGTGTTAGACACTGTACCCTACTACAGCTAGTGTTAGACACTGTACCCTACAACAGCTAGTGTTAGACTGTACCCTACTACAGCTAGTGTTAGACACTGTACCCAACTACAGCTAGTGTTAGACACTGTACCCTACAACAGCTAGTGTTAGTCACTGTACCCAACTACAGCTAGTGTTAGACACTGTACCCTACTACAGCTAGTGTTAGACACTGTACCCTACTACAGCTAGTGTTAGACTGTACCCTACTACAGCTAGTGTTAGTCACTGTACCCAACTACAGCTAGTGTTAGACACTGTACCCTACTACAGCTAGTGTGAGATAATGTACCCTATTACAGCTAGTGTTAGACTGTACCCTACTACAGCTAGTGTTAGACACTGTACCCTACTACAGCTAGTGTTAGACACTGTACCCTACTACAGCTAGTGTTAGACACTGTACCCTACTACAGCTAGTGTTAGACACTGTACCCTACTACAGCTAGTGTTAGACACTGTACCCTACTACAGCTAGTGTTAGACACTGTACCCTACTACAGCTAGTGTTAGACTGTATCCTACTACAGCTAGTGTTAGACTGTACCCTACTACAGCTAGTGTTAGTCACTGTACCCAACTACAGCTAGTGTGAGATAATGTACCCTACTACAGCTAGTGTTAGACACTGTACCGTACTACAGTTAGTGTTAGACTGTACCCTACTACAGCTAGTGTTAGCTACTGTACCCTACTACAGCTAGTGTTAGACTGTACCCTACTACAGCTAGTGTTAGCTACTGTACCCTACTACAGCTAGTGTTAGACACTGTACCCTACTACAGCTAGTGTTAGACACTGTAACCTACTACAGCTAGTGTTAGACACTGTACCCTACTACAGCTAGTGTTAGACACTGTACCCTACTACAGCTAGTGTTAGACTGTACCCTACTACAGCTAGTGTTAGCTACTGTACCCTACTACAGCTAGTGTTAGACACTGTACCCTACTACAGCTAGTGTTAGACACTGTACCCTACTACAGCTAGTGTTAGACACTGTACCCTACTACAGCTAGTGTTAGACACTGTACCCTACTACAGCTAGTGTTAGACTGTACCCTACTACAGCTAGTGTTAGCTACTGTACCCTACTACAGCTAGTGTTAGACACTGTAACCTACTACAGCTATTGTTAGACACTGTACCCTACTACAGCTAGTGTTAGACACTGTACCCTACTACAGCTAGTGTTAGACACTGTACCCTACTACAGCTAGTGTTAGACACTGTACCCTACTACAGCTAGTGTTAGACTGTACCCTACTACAGCTAGTGTTAGACACTGTAGCCTACTACAGCTAGTGTTAGACACTGTACCCTACTACAGCTAGTGTTAGACTGTACCCTACTACAGCTAGTGTTAGACACTGTAGCCTACTACAGCTAGTGTTAGACACTGTACCCTACTACAGCTAGTGTTAGACACTGTACCCTACTACAGCTAGTATTAGACACTGTACCCTACTACAGCTAGTGTTAGACACTGTACCCTACTACAGCTAGTGTTAGACACTGTAACCTACTACAGCTAGTGTTAGACACTGTACCCTACTACAGCTAGTGTTAGACACTGTACCCTACAACAGCTAGTGTTAGACTGTACCCTACTACAGCTAGTGTTAGACACTGTAGCCTACTACAGCTAGTGTTAGACACTGTACCCTACTAAAGCTAGTGTTAGACACTGTACCCTACTACAGCTAGTGTTAGACACTGTACCCTACTACAGCTAGTGTTAGAGACACTGTACCCTACTACAGGCTAGTGTTAGACTGTACCCTACTACAGCTAGTGTTAGACACTGTACCCTACTACAGCTAGTGTTAGACTGTACCATACTACAGCTAGTGTTAGAGACTGTACCCTACTACAGCTAGTGTTAGACACTGTACCCTACTACAGCTAGTGTTAGACACTGTACCCTACTACAGCTAGTGTTAGACTGTACCCTACTACAGCTAGTGTTAGACACTGTACCCTACTACAGCTAGTGTTAGACACTGTACCCTACTACAGCTAGTGTTAGACACTGTACCCTACTACAGCTAGTGTTAGACACTGTACCCTACTACAGCTAGTGTTAGACACTGTACCCAACTACAGATAGTGTTAGACACTGTACCCTACTACAGTTAGTTTTAGACACTGTACCCTACTACAGCTAGTGTTAGACACTGTACCCAACTACAGCTAGTGTTAGACACTGTACCCTACTACAGCTAGTGTTAGACACCGTACCCTACTACAGCTAGTGTTAGACACTGTACCCTACTACAGCTAGTGTTAGACACTGTACCCAACTACAGCTAGTGTTAGACACTGTACCCTACAACAGCTAGTGTTAGACTGTACCCTACTACAGCTAGTGTTAGACACTGTACCCAACTACAGCTAGTGTTAGACACTGTACCCTACTACAGCTAGTGTTAGCTACTGTACCCTACTACAGCTAGTGATAGACACTGTACCCTACTACAGCTAGTGTTACACACTGTACCGTACTACAGTTAGTGTTAGACACTGTACCCTACTACAGCTAGTGTTAGACACTGTACCCTACTACAGCTAGTGTTAGACACTGTACCCTACTACAGCTAGTGTTAGACACTGTACCCAACTACAGCTAGTGTTAGACACTGTACCCTACGACAGCTAGTGTTAGACACTGTACCCTACTACAGCTAGTGTTAGACACTGTACCCTACTACAGCTAGTGTTAGACTGTACCCTACTACAGCTAGTGTTAGCTACTGTACCCTACTACAGCTAGTGTTAGCTACTGTACCCTACTACAGCTAGTGTTAGACACTGTACCGTACTACAGTTAGTGTTAGACACTGTACCCTACTACAGCTAGTGTTAGACACTGTACCCTACTACAGCTAGTGTTAGACACTGTACCCTACAACAGCTAGTGTTAGACTGTACCCTACTACAGCTAGTGTTAGACACTGTACCCAACTACAGCTAGTGTTAGACACTGTACCCTACAACAGCTAGTGTTAGTCACTGTACCCAACTACAGCTAGTGTTAGACACTGTACCCTACTACAGCTAGTGTTAGACACTGTACCCTACTACAGCTAGTGTTAGACTGTACCCTACTACAGCTAGTGTTAGTCACTGTACCCAACTACAGCTAGTGTTAGACACTGTACCCTACTACAGCTAGTGTGAGATAATGTACCCTATTACAGCTAGTGTTAGACTGTACCCTACTACAGCTAGTGTTAGACACTGTACCCTACTACAGCTAGTGTTAGACACTGTACCCTACTACAGCTAGTGTTAGACACTGTACCCTACTACAGCTAGTGTTAGACACTGTACCCTACTACAGCTAGTGTTAGACACTGTACCCTACTACAGCTAGTGTTAGACTGTATCCTACTACAGCTAGTGTTAGACTGTACCCTACTACAGCTAGTGTTAGTCACTGTACCCAACTACAGCTAGTGTGAGATAATGTACCCTACTACAGCTAGTGTTAGACACTGTACCGTACTACAGTTAGTGTTAGACTGTACCCTACTACAGCTAGTGTTAGCTACTGTACCCTACTACAGCTAGTGTTAGACTGTACCCTACTACAGCTAGTGTTAGCTACTGTACCCTACTACAGCTAGTGTTAGACACTGTACCCTACTACAGCTAGTGTTAGACACTGTAACCTACTACAGCTAGTGTTAGACACTGTACCCTACTACAGCTAGTGTTAGACACTGTACCCTACTACAGCTAGTGTTAGACTGTACCCTACTACAGCTAGTGTTAGCTACTGTACCCTACTACAGCTAGTGTTAGACACTGTACCCTACTACAGCTAGTGTTAGACACTGTACCCTACTACAGCTAGTGTTAGACACTGTACCCTACTACAGCTAGTGTTAGACACTGTACCCTACTACAGCTAGTGTTAGACTGTACCCTACTACAGCTAGTGTTAGCTACTGTACCCTACTACAGCTAGTGTTAGACACTGTAACCTACTACAGCTATTGTTAGACACTGTACCCTACTACAGCTAGTGTTAGACACTGTACCCTACTACAGCTAGTGTTAGACACTGTACCCTACTACAGCTAGTGTTAGACACTGTACCCTACTACAGCTAGTGTTAGACTGTACCCTACTACAGCTAGTGTTAGACACTGTAGCCTACTACAGCTAGTGTTAGACACTGTACCCTACTACAGCTAGTGTTAGACTGTACCCTACTACAGCTAGTGTTAGACACTGTAGCCTACTACAGCTAGTGTTAGACACTGTACCCTACTACAGCTAGTGTTAGACACTGTACCCTACTACAGCTAGTATTAGACACTGTACCCTACTACAGCTAGTGTTAGACACTGTACCCTACTACAGCTAGTGTTAGACACTGTAACCTACTACAGCTAGTGTTAGACACTGTACCCTACTACAGCTAGTGTTAGACACTGTACCCTACAACAGCTAGTGTTAGACTGTACCCTACTACAGCTAGTGTTAGACACTGTAGCCTACTACAGCTAGTGTTAGACACTGTACCCTACTAAAGCTAGTGTTAGACACTGTACCCTACTACAGCTAGTGTTAGACACTGTACCCTACTACAGCTAGTGTTAGACACTGTACCCTACTACAGCTAGTGTTAGACTGTACCCTACTACAGCTAGTGTTAGACTGTACCCTACTACAGCTAGTGTTAGACACTGTACCCTACTACAGCTAGTGTTAGACTGTACCATACTACAGCTAGTGTTAGAGACTGTACCCTACTACAGCTAGTGTTAGACACTGTACCCTACTACAGCTAGTGTTAGACACTGTACCCTACTACAGCTAGTGTTAGACTGTACCCTACTACAGCTAGTGTTAGACACTGTACCCTACTACAGCTAGTGTTAGACACTGTACCCTACTACAGCTAGTGTTAGACACTGTACCCTACTACAGCTAGTGTTAGACACTGTACCCTACTACAGCTAGTGTTAGACACTGTACCCAACTACAGATAGTGTTAGACACTGTACCCTACAACAGTTAGTTTTAGACACTGTACCCTACTACAGCTAGTGTTAGACACTGTACCCAACTACAGCTAGTGTTAGACACTGTACCCTACTACAGCTAGTATTAGACACTGTACCCTACTACAGCTAGTTTTAGACACTGTACCCTACTACAGCTAGTGTTAGACACTGTACCTACTACAGCTAGTTTTAGACACTGTACCCTACTACAGCTAGTGTTAGACACTGTACCCTACTACAGCTAGTGTTAGACACTGTACCCTACTACAGCTAGTGTTAGACACTGTACCCTACTACAGCTAGTGTTAGACTCTGTACCCTACTACAGCTAGTGTTAGACACTGTACCCTACTACAGCTAGTGTTAGACACTTTACCCTACTACAGTTAGTGTTAGACACTGTACCCTATTACAGCTAGTGTTAGACTGTACACTACTACAGCTAGTGTTAGACTGTACCCTACTACAGCTAGTGTTAGACTGTACCCTACTACAGCAAGTGTTAGACACTGTACCCTACTACAGCTAGTGTTAGACACTGTACCCTACTACAGCTAGTGTTAGACACTGTACCCTACTACAGCTAGTGTTAGACACTGTACCCTACAACAGCTAGTGTTAGACTCTGTACCCTACTACAGCTAGTGTTAGACTCTGTACCCTACTACAGCTAGTGTTAGACACTGTACCCTACTACAGCTAGTGTTAGACACTGTACCCTACTACAGCTAGTGTTAGACTCTGTACCGTACTACAGCTAGTGTTAGACACTGTACCCTACTACAGCTAGTGTTAGACTGCACCCTACTACAGCTAGTGTTAGACTCTGTACCCTACTACAGCTAGTGTTAGACACTGTACCCTACTACAGCTAGTGTGAGACACTGTACCCTACTACCCTACTACAGCTAGTGTTAGACTGTACCCTACTACAGCTAGTGTTAGAGACTGTACCCTACTACAGCTATTGTTAGACACTGTACCCTACTACAGCTAGTGTTAGACTGTACCCTACTACAGCTAGTGTTAGACTGTACCCTACTACAGCTAGTGTTAGACACTGTACCCTACTACAGCTAGTGTTAGACTGTACCCTACTACAGCTAGTGTTAGACTGTACCCTACTACAGCTAGTGTTAGACACTGTACCCTACTACAGCTAGTGTGAGACACTGTACCCTACTACAGCTAGTGTTAGACTGTACCCTACTACAGCTAGTGTTAGACACTGTACCCTACTACAGCTAGTGTTAGACTGTACCCTACTACAGCTAGTGTTAGACTGTACCCTACTACAGCTAGTGTTAGACTGTACCCTACTACAGCTAGTGTTAGAAAGTAACCTACTACAGCTAGTGTTAGACTGTACCCTACTACAGCTAGTGTTAGACTGTACCCTACTACAGCTAGTGTTAGACTGTAACCTACTACAGCTAGTGTTAGACTGTACCCTACTACAGCTAGTGTTAGACACTGTAGCCTACTACAGCTAGTGTTAGACACTGTACCCTACACCAGCTAGTGTTAGACACTGTACCCTACTACAGCTAGTGTTAGACTGTACCCTACTACAGCTAGTGTTAGACACTGTACCCTACTACAGCTAGTGTTAGACACTGTACCCTACTACAGCTAGTGTTAGACTGTACCCTGATACAGCTAGTGTTAGACACTGTACCCTACTACAGCTAGTGTTAGACTGTACCCTACTACAGCTAGTGTTAGACACTGTACCCTACTACAGCTAGTGTTAGACACTGTACCCTACTACAGCTAGTGTTAGACACTGTACCCTACTACAGCTAGTGTTAGACACTGTACCCTACTACAGCTAGTGTTAGACACTGTACCCTACTACAGCTAGTGTTAGACTGTACCCTACTACAGCTGGTGTTAGATTGTACCCTACTACAGCTAGTGTTAGACTGTACCCTACTACAGCTAGTGTTAGACTGTAACCTACTACAGCTAGTGTTAGACTGTACCCTACTACAGCTAGTGTTAGACACTGTACCCTACTACAGCTAGTGTTAGACACTGTACCCTACTACAGCTAGTGTTAGACACTGTACCCTACTACAGCTAGTGTTAGACACTGTACCCTACTACAGCTAGTGTTAGACTGTACCCTACTACAGCTAGTGTTAGACACTGTAGCCTACTACAGCTAGTGTTAGACACTGTACCCTACTACAGCTAGTGTTAGACTGTACCCTACTACAGATAGTGTTAGACACTGTACCCTACTACAGCTAGTGTTAGACTGTACCCTACTACAGCTAGTGTTAGACACTGTACCCTACTACAGCTAGTGTTAGACACTGTACCCTACTACAGCTAGTGTTAGACACTGTACCCTACTACAGCTAGTGTTAGACACTGTACCCTACTACAGCTAGTGTTAGACACTGTACCCTACTACAGCTAGTGTTAGACTGTACCCTACTACAGCTAGTGTTAGACTGTACCCTACTACAGCTAGTGTTAGACTGTACCCTACTACAGCTAGTGTTAGACTGTAACCTACTACAGCTAGTGTTAGACTGTACCCTACTACAGCTAGTGTTAGACACTGTACCCTACTACAGCTAGTGTTAGACACTGTACCCTAATACAGCTAGTGTTAGACACTGTACCCTACTACAGCTAGTGTTAGACACTGTACCCTACGACAGCTAGTGTTAGAGACTGTACCCTACTACAGCTAGTGTTAGACACTGTACCCTACTACAGCTAGTGTTAGACTGTACCCTACTACAGCTAGTGTTAGACACTGTACCCTACTACAGCTAGTGTTAGACTGTACCCTACTACAGCTAGTGTTAGACACTGTACCCTACTACAGCTAGTGTTAGACTGTACCCTACTACAGCTAGTGTTAGACTGTACCCTACTACAGCTAGTGTTAGACACTGTACCCTACTACAGCTAGTTTGAGACACTGTACCCTACTACAGCTAGTGTTAGACACTGTACCCAACTACAGCTAGTGTTAGACACTGTACCCTACTACAGCTAGTGTTAGACTGTACCCTACTACAGCTAGTGTTAGACTGTACCCTACTACAGCTAGTGTTAGACACTGTACCCTACTACAGCTAGTGTTAGACTGTACCATACTACAGCTAGTGTTAGAGACTGTACCCTACTACAGCTAGTGTTAGACACTGTACCCTACTACAGCTAGTGTTAGACACTGTACCCTACTACAGCTAGTGTTAGACTGTACCCTACTACAGCTAGTGTTAGACACTGTACCCTACTACAGCTAGTGTTAGACACTGTACCCTACTACAGCTAGTGTTAGACACTGTACCCTACTACAGCTAGTGTTAGACACTGTACCCTACTACAGCTAGTGTTAGACACTGTACCCAACTACAGATAGTGTTAGACACTGTACCCTACTACAGTTAGTTTTAGACACTGTACCCTACTACAGCTAGTGTTAGACACTGTACCCAACTACAGCTAGTGTTAGACACTGTACCCTACTACAGCTAGTGTTAGACACCGTACCCTACTACAGCTAGTGTTAGACACTGTACCCTACTACAGCTAGTGTTAGACACTGTACCCAACTACAGCTAGTGTTAGACACTGTACCCTACAACAGCTAGTGTTAGACTGTACCCTACTACAGCTAGTGTTAGACACTGTACCCAACTACAGCTAGTGTTAGACACTGTACCCTACTACAGCTAGTGTTAGCTACTGTACCCTACTACAGCTAGTGATAGACACTGTACCCTACTACAGCTAGTGTTACACACTGTACCGTACTACAGTTAGTGTTAGACACTGTACCCTACTACAGCTAGTGTTAGACACTGTACCCTACTACAGCTAGTGTTAGACACTGTACCCTACTACAGCTAGTGTTAGACACTGTACCCAACTACAGCTAGTGTTAGACACTGTACCCTACGACAGCTAGTGTTAGACACTGTACCCTACTACAGCTAGTGTTAGACACTGTACCCTACTACAGCTAGTGTTAGACTGTACCCTACTACAGCTAGTGTTAGCTACTGTACCCTACTACAGCTAGTGTTAGCTACTGTACCCTACTACAGCTAGTGTTAGACACTGTACCGTACTACAGTTAGTGTTAGACACTGTACCCTACTACAGCTAGTGTTAGACACTGTACCCTACTACAGCTAGTGTTAGACACTGTACCCTACTACAGCTAGTGTTAGACACTGTACCCTACTACAGCTAGTGTTAGACTGTACCCTACTACAGCTAGTGTTAGACTGTACCCTACTACAGCTAGTGTTTGACTGTACCCTACTACAGCTAGTGTTAGACTGTAACCTACTACAGCTAGTGTTAGACTGTACCCTACTACAGCTAGTGTTAGACACTGTACCCTACTACAGCTAGTGTTAGACACTGTACCCTAATACAGCTAGTGTTAGACACTGTACCCTACTACAGCTAGTGTTAGACACTGTACCCTACGACAGCTAGTGTTAGAGACTGTACCCTACTACAGCTAGTGTTAGACACTGTACCCTACTACAGCTAGTGTTAGACTGTACCCTACTACAGCTAGTGTTAGACACTGTACCCTACTACAGCTAGTGTTAGACTGTACCCTACTACAGCTAGTGTTAGACACTGTACCCTACTACAGCTAGTGTTAGACTGTACCCTACTACAGCTAGTGTTAGACTGTACCCTACTACAGCTAGTGTTAGACTACCCTACTACAGCTAGTTTGAGACACTGTACCCTACTACAGCTAGTGTTAGACACTGTACCCAACTACAGCTAGTGTTAGACACTGTACCCTACTACAGCTAGTGTTAGACTGTACCCTACTACAGCTAGTGTTAGACTGTACCCTACTACAGCTAGTGTTAGACACTGTACCCTACTACAGCTAGTGTTAGACTGTACCATACTACAGCTAGTGTTAGAGACTGTACCCTACTACAGCTAGTGTTAGACACTGTACCCTACTACAGCTAGTGTTAGACACTGTACCCTACTACAGCTAGTGTTAGACTGTACCCTACTACAGCTAGTGTTAGACACTGTACCCTACTACAGCTAGTGTTAGACACTGTACCCTACTACAGCTAGTGTTAGACACTGTACCCTACTACAGCTAGTGTTAGACACTGTACCCTACTACAGCTAGTGTTAGACACTGTACCCAACTACAGATAGTGTTAGACACTGTACCCTACTACAGTTAGTTTTAGACACTGTACCCTACTACAGCTAGTGTTAGACACTGTACCCAACTACAGCTAGTGTTAGACACTGTACCCTACTACAGCTAGTGTTAGACACCGTACCCTACTACAGCTAGTGTTAGACACTGTACCCTACTACAGCTAGTGTTAGACACTGTACCCAACTACAGCTAGTGTTAGACACTGTACCCTACAACAGCTAGTGTTAGACTGTACCCTACTACAGCTAGTGTTAGACACTGTACCCAACTACAGCTAGTGTTAGACACTGTACCCTACTACAGCTAGTGTTAGCTACTGTACCCTACTACAGCTAGTGATAGACACTGTACCCTACTACAGCTAGTGTTACACACTGTACCGTACTACAGTTAGTGTTAGACACTGTACCCTACTACAGCTAGTGTTAGACACTGTACCCTACTACAGCTAGTGTTAGACACTGTACCCTACTACAGCTAGTGTTAGACACTGTACCCAACTACAGCTAGTGTTAGACACTGTACCCTACGACAGCTAGTGTTAGACACTGTACCCTACTACAGCTAGTGTTAGACACTGTACCCTACTACAGCTAGTGTTAGACTGTACCCTACTACAGCTAGTGTTAGCTACTGTACCCTACTACAGCTAGTGTTAGCTACTGTACCCTACTACAGCTAGTGTTAGACACTGTACCGTACTACAGTTAGTGTTAGACACTGTACCCTACTACAGCTAGTGTTAGACACTGTACCCTACTACAGCTAGTGTTAGACACTGTACCCTACAACAGCTAGTGTTAGACTGTACCCTACTACAGCTAGTGTTAGACACTGTACCCAACTACAGCTAGTGTTAGACACTGTACCCTACAACAGCTAGTGTTAGTCACTGTACCCAACTACAGCTAGTGTTAGACACTGTACCCTACTACAGCTAGTGTTAGACACTGTACCCTACTACAGCTAGTGTTAGACTGTACCCTACTACAGCTAGTGTTAGTCACTGTACCCAACTACAGCTAGTGTTAGACACTGTACCCTACTACAGCTAGTGTGAGATAATGTACCCTATTACAGCTAGTGTTAGACTGTACCCTACTACAGCTAGTGTTAGACACTGTACCCTACTACAGCTAGTGTTAGACACTGTACCCTACTACAGCTTGTGTTAGACACTGTACCCTACTACAGCTAGTGTTAGACACTGTACCCTACTACAGCTAGTGTTAGACACTGTACCCTACTACAGCTAGTGTTAGACACTGTACCCTACTACAGCTAGTGTTAGACTGTATCCTACTACAGCTAGTGTTAGACTGTACCCTACTACAGCTAGTGTTAGTCACTGTACCCAACTACAGCTAGTGTGAGATAATGTACCCTACTACAGCTAGTGTTAGACACTGTACCGTACTACAGTTAGTGTTAGACTGTACCCTACTACAGCTAGTGTTAGCTACTGTACCCTACTACAGCTAGTGTTAGACTGTACCCTACTACAGCTAGTGTTAGCTACTGTACCCTACTACAGCTAGTGTTAGACACTGTACCCTACTACAGCTAGTGTTAGACACTGTAACCTACTACAGCTAGTGTTAGACACTGTACCCTACTACAGCTAGTGTTAGACACTGTACCCTACTACAGCTAGTGTTAGACTGTACCCTACTACAGCTAGTGTTAGCTACTGTACCCTACTACAGCTAGTGTTAGACACTGTACCCTACTACAGCTAGTGTTAGACACTGTACCCTACTACAGCTAGTGTTAGACACTGTACCCTACTACAGCTAGTGTTAGACACTGTACCCTACTACAGCTAGTGTTAGACTGTACCCTACTACAGCTAGTGTTAGCTACTGTACCCTACTACAGCTAGTGTTAGACACTGTAACCTACTACAGCTATTGTTAGACACTGTACCCTACTACAGCTAGTGTTAGACACTGTACCCTACTACAGCTAGTGTTAGACACTGTACCCTACTACAGCTAGTGTTAGACACTGTACCCTACTACAGCTAGTGTTAGACTGTACCCTACTACAGCTAGTGTTAGACACTGTAGCCTACTACAGCTAGTGTTAGACACTGTACCCTACTACAGCTAGTGTTAGACTGTACCCTACTACAGCTAGTGTTAGACACTGTAGCCTACTACAGCTAGTGTTAGACACTGTACCCTACTACAGCTAGTGTTAGACACTGTACCCTACTACAGCTAGTATTAGACACTGTACCCTACTACAGCTAGTGTTAGACACTGTACCCTACTACAGCTAGTGTTAGACACTGTAACCTACTACAGCTAGTGTTAGACACTGTACCCTACTACAGCTAGTGTTAGACACTGTACCCTACAACAGCTAGTGTTAGACTGTACCCTACTACAGCTAGTGTTAGACACTGTAGCCTACTACAGCTAGTGTTAGACACTGTACCCTACTAAAGCTAGTGTTAGACACTGTACCCTGCTACAGCTAGTGTTAGACACTGTACCCTACTACAGCTAGTGTTAGACACTGTACCCTACTACAGCTAGTGTTAGACTGTACCCTACTACAGCTAGTGTTAGACTGTACCCTACTACAGCTAGTGTTAGACACTGTACCCTACTACAGCTAGTGTTAGACTGTACCATACTACAGCTAGTGTTAGAGACTGTACCCTACTACAGCTAGTGTTAGACACTGTACCCTACTACAGCTAGTGTTAGACACTGTACCCTACTACAGCTAGTGTTAGACTGTACCCTACTACAGCTAGTGTTAGACACTGTACCCTACTACAGCTAGTGTTAGACACTGTACCCTACTACAGCTAGTGTTAGACACTGTACCCTACTACAGCTAGTGTTAGACACTGTACCCTACTACAGCTAGTGTTAGACACTGTACCCAACTACAGATAGTGTTAGACACTGTACCCTACTACAGTTAGTTTTAGACACTGTACCCTACTACAGCTAGTGTTAGACACTGTACCCAACTACAGCTAGTGTTAGACACTGTACCCTACTACAGCTAGTATTAGACACTGTACCCTACTACAGCTAGTTTTAGACACTGTACCCTACTACAGCTAGTGTTAGACACTGTACCCTACTACAGCTAGTTTTAGACACTGTACCCTACTACAGCTAGTGTTAGACACTGTACCCTACTACAGCTAGTGTTAGACACTGTACCCTACTACAGCTAGTGTTAGACACTGTACCCTACTACAGCTAGTGTTAGACACTGTACCCTACTACAGCTAGTGTTAGACTCTGTACCCTACTACAGCTAGTGTTAGACACTGTACCCTACTACAGCTAGTGTTAGACACTTTACCCTACTACAGTTAGTGTTAGACACTGTACCCTATTACAGCTAGTGTTAGACTGTACCCTACTACAGCTAGTGTTAGACTGTACCCTACTACAGCTAGTGTTAGACTGTACCCTACTACAGCAAGTGTTAGACACTGTACCCTACTACAGCTAGTGTTAGACACTGTACCCTACTACAGCTAGTGTTAGACACTGTACCCTACTACAGCTAGTGTTAGACACTGTACCCTACAACAGCTAGTGTTAGACTCTGTACCCTACTACAGCTAGTGTTAGACTCTGTACCCTACTACAGCTAGTGTTAGACACTGTACCCTACTACAGCTAGTGTTAGACACTGTACCCTACTACAGCTAGTGTTAGACTCTGTACCGTACTACAGCTAGTGTTAGACACTGTACCCTACTACAGCTAGTGTTAGACTGCACCCTACTACAGCTAGTGTTAGACTCTGTACCCTACTACAGCTAGTGTTAGACACTGTACCCTACTACAGCTAGTGTGAGACACTGTACCCTACTACCCTACTACAGCTAGTGTTAGACTGTACCCTACTACAGCTAGTGTTAGAGACTGTACCCTACTACAGCTATTGTTAGACACTGTACCCTACTACAGCTAGTGTTAGACTGTACCCTACTACAGCTAGTGTTAGACTGTACCCTACTACAGCTAGTGTTAGACACTGTACCCTACTACAGCTAGTGTTAGACTGTACCCTACTACAGCTAGTGTTAGACTGTACCCTACTACAGCTAGTGTTAGACACTGTACCCTACTACAGCTAGTGTGAGACACTGTACCCTACTACAGCTAGTGTTAGACTGTACCCTACTACAGCTAGTGTTAGACACTGTACCCTACTACAGCTAGTGTTAGACTGTACCCTACTACAGCTAGTGTTAGACTGTACCCTACTACAGCTAGTGTTAGACTGTACCCTACTACAGCTAGTGTTAGAAAGTAACCTACTACAGCTAGTGTTAGACTGTACCCTACTACAGCTAGTGTTAGACTGTACCCTACTACAGCTAGTGTTAGACTGTAACCTACTACAGCTAGTGTTAGACTGTACCTTACTACAGCTAGTGTTAGACACTGTAGCCTACTACAGCTAGTGTTAGACACTGTACCCTACACCAGCTAGTGTTAGACACTGTACCCTACTACAGCTAGTGTTAGACTGTACCCTACTACAGCTAGTGTTAGACACTGTACCCTACTACAGCTAGTGTTAGACACTGTACCCTACTACAGCTAGTGTTAGACTGTACCCTGATACAGCTAGTGTTAGACACTGTACCCTACTACAGCTAGTGTTAGACTGTACCCTACTACAGCTAGTGTTAGACACTGTACCCTACTACAGCTAGTGTTAGACACTGTACCCTACTACAGCTAGTGTTAGACACTGTACCCTACTACAGCTAGTGTTAGACACTGTACCCTACTACAGCTAGTGTTAGACACTGTACCCTACTACAGCTAGTGTTAGACTGTACCCTACTACAGCTGGTGTTAGATTGTACCCTACTACAGCTAGTGTTAGACTGTACCCTACTACAGCTAGTGTTAGACTGTAACCTACTACAGCTAGTGTTAGACTGTACCCTACTACAGCTAGTGTTAGACACTGTACCCTACTACAGCTAGTGTTAGACACTGTACCCTACTACAGCTAGTGTTAGACACTGTACCCTACTACAGCTAGTGTTAGACACTGTACCCTACTACAGCTAGTGTTAGACTGTACCCTACTACAGCTAGTGTTAGACACTGTAGCCTACTACAGCTAGTGTTAGACACTGTACCCTACTACAGCTAGTGTTAGACTGTACCCTACTACAGATAGTGTTAGACACTGTACCCTACTACAGCTAGTGTTAGACTGTACCCTACTACAGCTAGTGTTAGACACTGTACCCTACTACAGCTAGTGTTAGACACTGTACCCTACTACAGCTAGTGTTAGACACTGTACCCTACTACAGCTAGTGTTAGACACTGTACCCTACTACAGCTAGTGTTAGACACTGTACCCTACTACAGCTAGTGTTAGACTGTACCCTACTACAGCTAGTGTTAGACTGTACCCTACTACAGCTAGTGTTAGACTGTACCTACTACAGCTAGTGTTAGACTGTAACCTACTACAGCTAGTGTTAGACTGTACCCTACTACAGCTAGTGTTAGACACTGTACCCTACTACAGCTAGTGTTAGACACTGTACCCTAATACAGCTAGTGTTAGACACTGTACCCTACTACAGCTAGTGTTAGACACTGTACCCTACGACAGCTAGTGTTAGAGACTGTACCCTACTACAGCTAGTGTTAGACACTGTACCCTACTACAGCTAGTGTTAGACTGTACCCTACTACAGCTAGTGTTAGACACTGTACCCTACTACAGCTAGTGTTAGACTGTACCCTACTACAGCTAGTGTTAGACACTGTACCCTACTACAGCTAGTGTTAGACTGTACCCTACTACAGCTAGTGTTAGACTGTACCCTACTACAGCTAGTGTTAGACACTGTACCCTACTACAGCTAGTGTGAGACACTGTACCCTACTACAGCTAGTGTTAGAACACTGTACCCAACTACAGCTAGTGTTAGACACTGTACCCTACTACAGCTAGTGTTAGGACTGTACCCTACTACAAGCTAGTGTTAGACTGTACCCTACTACAGCTAGTGTTAGACTGTACCCTACTACAGCTAGTGTTAGACTGTAACCTACTACAGCTAGTGTTAGACTGTACCCTACTACAGCTAGTGTTAGACTGTACCCTACTACAGCTAGTGTTAGACTGTAACCTACTACAGCTAGTGTTAGACTGTACCCTACTACAGCTAGTGTTAGACACTGTAGCCTACTACAGCTAGTGTTAGACACTGTACCCTACTACAGCTAGTGTTAGACTGTACCCTACTACAGCTAGTGTTAGACACTGTACCCTACTACAGCTAGTGTTAGACACTGTACCCTACTACAGCTAGTGTTAGACTGTACCCTACTACAGCTAGTGTTAGACACTGTACCCTACTACAGCTAGTGTTAGACCTGTACCCTACTACAGCTAGTGTTAGACACTGTACCCTACTACAAGCTAGTGTTAGACACTGTACCCTACTACAGCTAGTGTTAGACACTGTACCCTACTACAGCTAGTGTTAGACACTGTACCCTACTACAGCTAGTGTTAGACACTGTACCCTACTACAGCTAGTGTTAGACTGTACCCTACTACAGCTGGTGTTAGATTGTACCCTACTACAGCTAGTGTTAGACTGTACCCTACTACAGCTAGTGTTAGACTGTAACCTACTACAGCTAGTGTTAGACTGTACCCTACTACAGCTAGTGTTAGACACTGTACCCTACTACAGCTAGTGTTAGACACTGTACCCTACTACAGCTAGTGTTAGACACTGTACCCTACTACAGCTAGTGTTAGACACTGTACCCTACTACAGCTAGTGTTAGACTGTACCCTACTACAGCTAGTGTTAGACACTGTACCCTACTACAGCTAGTGTTAGACTGTAACCTACTACAGCTAGTGTTAGACTGTACCCTACTACAGCTAGTGTTAGACTGTACCCTACTACAGCTAGTGTTAGACTGTAACCTACTACAGCTAGTGTTAGACTGTACCCTACTACAGCTAGTGTTAGACACTGTAGCCTACTACAGCTAGTGTTAGACACTGTACCCTACACCAGCTAGTGTTAGACACTGTACCCTACTACAGCTAGTGTTAGACTGTACCCTACTACAGCTAGTGTTAGACACTGTACCCTACTACAGCTAGTGTTAGACACTGTACCCTACTACAGCTAGTGTTAGACTGTACCCTGATACAGCTAGTGTTAGACACTGTACCCTACTACAGCTAGTGTTAGACTGTACCCTACTACAGCTAGTGTTAGACACTGTACCCTACTACAGCTAGTGTTAGACACTGTACCCTACTACAGCTAGTGTTAGACACTGTACCCTACTACAGCTAGTGTTAGACACTGTACCCTACTACAGCTAGTGTTAGACACTGTACCCTACTACAGCTAGTGTTAGACTGTACCCTACTACAGCTGGTGTTAGATTGTACCCTACTACAGCTAGTGTTAGACTGTACCCTACTACAGCTAGTGTTAGACTGTAACCTACTACAGCTAGTGTTAGACTGTACCCTACTACAGCTAGTGCTAGACACTGTACCCTACTACAGCTAGTGTTAGACACTGTACCCTACTACAGCTAGTGTTAGACACTGTACCCTACTACAGCTAGTGTTAGACACTGTACCCTACTACAGCTAGTGTTAGACTGTACCCTACTACAGCTAGTGTTAGACACTGTAGCCTACTACAGCTAGTGTTAGACACTGTACCCTACAACAGCTAGTGTTAGACACTGTACCTTACTACAGCTAGTGTTAGAATGTACCCTACTACAGCTAGTGTTAGACACTGTACCCTACTACAGCTAGTGTTAGACACTGTACCCTACTACAGCTAGTGTTAGACTGTACCCTACTACAGATAGTGTTAGACACTGTACCCTACTACAGCTAGTGTTAGACTGTACCCTACTACAGCTAGTGTTAGACACTGTACCCTACTACAGCTAGTGTTAGACACTGTACCCTACTACAGCTAGTGTTAGACACTGTACCCTACTACAGCTAGTGTTAGACACTGTACCCTACTACAGCTAGTGTTAGACACTGTACCCTACTACAGCTAGTGTTAGACTGTACCCTACTACAGCTAGTGTTAGACTGTACCCTACTACAGCTAGTGTTAGACTGTACCCTACTACAGCTAGTGTTAGACTGTAACCTACTACAGCTAGTGTTAGACTGTACCCTACTATAGCTAGTGTTAGACACTGTACCCTACTACAGCTAGTGTTAGACACTGTACCCTAATACAGCTAGTGTTAGACACTGTACCCTACTACAGCTAGTGTTAGACACTGTACCCTACGACAGCTAGTGTTAGAGACTGTACCCTACTACAGCTAGTGTTAGACACTGTACCCTACTACAGCTAGTGTTAGACTGTACCCTACTACAGCTAGTGTTAGACACTGTACCCTACTACAGCTAGTGTTAGACTGTACCCTACTACAGCTAGTGTTAGACACTGTACCCTACTACAGCTAGTGTTAGACTGTACCCTACTACAGCTAGTGTTAGACTGTACCCTACTACAGCTAGTGTTAGACACTGTACCCTACTACAGCTAGTGTGAGACACTGTACCCTACTACAGCTAGTGTTAGACACTGTACCCAACTACAGCTAGTGTTAGACACTATACCCTACTACAGCTAGTGTTAGACTGTACCCTACTACAGCTAGTGTTAGACTGTACCCTACTACAGCTAGTGTTAGACTGTACCCTACTACAGCTAGTGTTAGACTGTAACCTACTACAGCTAGTGTTAGACTGTACCCTACTACAGCTAGTGTTAGACTGTACCCTACTACAGCTAGTGTTAGACTGTAACCTACTACAGCTAGTGTTAGACTGTACCCTACTACAGCTAGTGTTAGACACTGTAGCCTACTACAGCTAGTGTTAGACAATGTACCCTACTACAGCTAGTGTTAGACTGTACCCTACTACAGCTAGTGTTAGACACTGTACCCTACTACAGCTAGTGTTAGACACTGTACCCTACTACAGCTAGTGTTAGACTGTACCCTACTACAGCTAGTGTTAGACACTGTACCCTACTACAGCTAGTGTTAGACTGTACCCTACTACAGCTAGTGTTAGACACTGTACCCTACTACAGCTAGTGTTAGACACTGTACCCTACTACAGCTAGTGTTAGACACTGTACCCTACTACAGCTAGTGTTAGACACTGTACCCCTACTACAGCTAGTGTTAGACACTGTACCCTACTACAGCTAGTGTTAGACTGTACCCTACTACAGCTGGTGTTAGATTGTACCCTACTACAGCTAGTGTTAGACTGTACCCTACTACAGCTAGTGTTAGACTGTAACCTACTACAGCTAGTGTTAGACTGTACCCTACTACAGCTAGTGTTAGACACTGTACCCTACTACAGCTAGTGTTAGACACCTGTACCCTACTACAGCTAGTGTTAGACACTGTACCCTACTACAGCTAGTGTTAGACACTGTACCCTACTACAGCTAGTGTTAGACTGTACCCTACTACAGCTAGTGTTAGACACTGTACCCTACTACAGCTAGTGTTAGACACTGTACCCTACTACAGCTAGTGTTAGACACTGTACCCTACTACAGCTAGTGTTAGACACTGTACCCTACTACAGCTAGTGTTAGACACTGTACCCTACTACAGCTAGTGTTAGAGACTGTACCCTACTACAGCTAGTGTTAGACACTGTACCCTACTACAGCTAGTGTTAGACTGTACCCTACTACAGCTAGTGTTAGACTGTACCCTACTACAGCTAGTGTTAGACACTGTACCCTACTACAGCTAGTGTGAGACACTGTACCCTACTACAGCTAGTGTTAGACACTGTACCCTACTACAGCTAGTGTTAGACTGTACCCTACTACAGCTAGTGTTAGACTGTACCCTACTACAGCTAGTGTTAGACTGTAACCTACTACAGCTAGTGTTAGACTGTACCCTACTACAGCTAGTGTTAGACTGTACCCTACTACAGCTAGTGTTAGACTGTAACCTACTACAGCTAGTGTTAGACTGTACCCTACTACAGCTAGTGTTAGACACTGTACCCTACTACAGCTAGTGTTAGACACTGTACCCTACTACAGCTAGTGTTAGACTGGACCCTACTACAGCTAGTGTTAGACACTGTACCCTACTACAGCTAGTGTTAGACACTGTACCCTACTACAGCTAGTGTTAGACTGTACCCTACTACAGCTAGTGTTAGACACTGTACCCTACTACAGCTAGTGTTAGACTGTACCCTACTACAGCTAGTGTTAGACACTGTACCCTACTACAGCTAGTGTTAGACACTGTACCCTACTACAGCTAGTGTTAGACACTGTACCCTACTACAGCTAGTGTTAGACACTGTACCCTACTACAGCTAGTGTTAGACTGTACCCTACTACAGCTGGTGTTAGATTGTACCCTACTACAGCTAGTGTTAGACTGTACCCTACTACAGCTAGTGTTAGACTGTAACCTACTACAGCTAGTGTTAGACTGTACCCTACTACAGCTAGTGTTAGACACTGTACCCTACTACAGCTAGTGTTAGACACTGTACCCTACTACAGCTAGTGTTAGACACTGTACCCTACTACAGCTAGTGTTAGACACTGTACCCTACTACAGCTAGTGTTAGACACTGTACCCTACTACAGCTAGTGTTAGACTGTACCATACTACAGCTAGTGTTAGACACTGTAGCCTACTACAGCTAGTGTTAGACACTGTACCCTACAACAGCTAGTGTTAGACACTGTACCTTACTACAGCTAGTGTTAGAATGTACCCTACTACAGCTAGTGTTAGACACTGTACCCTACTACAGCTAGTGTTAGACACTGTACCCTACTACAGCTAGTGTTAGACTGTACCCTACTACAGATAGTGTTAGACACTGTACCCTACTACAGCTAGTGTTAGACTGTACCCTACTACAGCTAGTGTTAGACACTGTACCCTACTACAGCTAGTGTTAGACACTGTACCCTACTACAGCTAGTGTTAGACACTGTACCCTACTACAGCTAGTGTTAGACACTGTACCCTACTACAGCTAGTGTTAGACACTGTACCCTACTACAGCTAGTGTTAGACTGTACCCTACTACAGCTAGTGTTAGACTGTACCCTACTACAGCTAGTGTTAGACTGTACCCTACTACAGCTAGTGTTAGACTGTAACCTACTACAGCTAGTGTTAGACTGTACCCTACTACAGCTAGTGTTAGACACTGTACCCTACTACAGCTAGTGTTAGACACTGTACCCTACTACAGCTAGTGTTAGACACTGTACCCTACTACAGCTAGTGTTAGACACTGTACCCTACGACAGCTAGTGTTAGAGACTGTACCCTACTACAGCTAGTGTTAGACACTGTACCCTACTACAGCTAGTGTTAGACTGTACCCTACTACAGCTAGTGTTAGACACTGTACCCTACTACAGCTAGTGTTAGACTGTACCCTACTACAGCTAGTGTTAGACACTGTACCCTACTACAGCTAGTGTTAGACACTGTACCCTACTACAGCTAGTGTTAGACTGTACCCTACTACAGCTAGTGTTAGACACTGTACCCTACTACAGCTAGTGTTAGACTGTACCCTACTACAGCTAGTGTTAGACACTACCCTACTACAGCTAGTGTTAGACACTGTACCCTACTACAGCTAGTGTTAGACACTGTACCCTACTACAGCTAGTGTTAGACACTGTACCCTACTACAGCTAGTGTTAGACACTGTACCCTACTACAGCTAGTGTTAGACACTGTACCCTACTACAGCTAGGTGTTAGACTGTACCCTACTACAGCTAGGTGTTAGATTGTACCCTACTACAGCTAGTGTTAGACTGTACCCTACTACAGCTAGTGTTAGACTGTAACCCTACTACAGCTAGTGTTAGAACTGTACCCTACTACAGCTAGTGTTAGACACTGTACCCTACTACAGCTAGTGTTAGACACTGTACCCTACTACAGCTAGTGTTAGACACTGTACCCTACTACAGCTAGTGTTAGACACTGTACCCTACTACAGCTAGTGTTAGACTGTACCCTACTACAGCTAGTGTTAGACACTGTAGCCTACTACAGCTAGTGTTAGACACTGTACCCTACAACAGCTAGTGTTAGACACTGTACCTTACTACAGCTAGTGTTAGAATGTACCCTACTACAGCTAGTGTTAGACACTGTACCCTACTACAGCTAGTGTTAGACTGTACCCTACTACAGATAGTGTTAGACACTGTACCCTACTACAGCTAGTGTTAGACTGTACCCTACTACAGCTAGTGTTAGACACTGTACCCTACTACAGCTAGTGTTAGACACTGTACCCTACTACAGCTAGTGTTAGACACTGTACCCTACTACAGCTAGTGTTAGACACTGTACCCTACTACAGCTAGTGTTAGACTGTACCCTACTACAGCTAGTGTTAGACTGTACCCTACTACAGCTAGTGTTTGACTGTACCCTACTACAGCTAGTGTTAGACTGTAACCTACTACAGCTAGTGTTAGACTGTACCCTACTACAGCTAGTGTTAGACACTGTACCCTACTACAGCTAGTGTTAGACACTGTACCCTACTACAGCTAGTGTTAGACACTGTACCCTACTACAGCTAGTGTTAGACACTGTACCCTACGACAGCTAGTGTTAGAGACTGTACCCTACTACAGCTAGTGTTAGACACTGTACCCTACTACAGCTAGTGTTAGACTGTACCCTACTACAGCTAGTGTTAGACACTGTACCCTACTACAGCTAGTGTTAGACTGTACCCTACTACAGCTAGTGTTAGACACTGTACCCTACTACAGCTAGTGTTAGAGACTGTACCCTACTACAGCTAGTGTTAGACACTGTACCCTACTACAGCTAGTGTTAGACACTGTACCCTACTACAGCTAGTGTTAGACACTGTACCCTACTACAGCTAGTGTTAGACTCTGTACCCTACTACAGCTAGTGTTAGACACTGTACCCTACTACAGCTAGTGTTAGACTGTACCCTACTACAGCTAGTGTTAGACACTGTACCCTACTACAGCTAGTGTTAGAGACTGTACCCTACTACAGCTAGTGTTAGACACTGTACCCTACTACAGCTAGTGTTAGACTCTGTACCCTACTACAGCTAGTGTTAGACACTTTACCCTACTACAGCTAGTGTTAGAGACTGTACCCTGCTACAGCTAGTGTTAGACACTGTACCCAACTACAGCTAGTATTAGACACTGTACCCTACTACAGCTAGTGTTAGACACTGTACCCTACTACAGCTAGTGTGAGACACTGTACCCTACTACAGCTAGTGTGAGACACTGTACCCTACTACAGCTAGTGTTAGACACTGTACCCTACTACAGCTAGTGTTAGACTCTGTACCCTACTACAGCTAGTGTTAGACACTGTACCCTACTACAGCTAGGGTTAGACACTGTACCCTACTACAGCTAGTGTTAGACACTGTACCCTACTACAGCTAGTGTTAGACACTGTACCCTACTACAGCTAGTGTTAGACACTGTACCCAACTACAGCTAGTGTTAGACACTGTACCCTACTACAGCTAGTGTTAGACACTGTACCCTACTACAGCTAGTGTTAGACACTGTACCCTACTACAGCTAGTGTTAGACACTGTACCCTACTACAGCTAGTGTTAGACACTGTACCCAAATACAGCTGGTGTGCGACATATCTGTACAACTTCTGTCTTGTCACTAACCTTAGTAAACAGTGTTTCATCAGTTGCCAGGGACAACATATTTCCTTGTGCTACTTTATGAGAGACTTATAGATAATAAAGGAGCGCTAGTGATGTCAGCCTCTTTTTTAGCTTCAGAGGAGCTTCGAACGACACAGGAAATGTCTGGGGATTGTCCCACACAGCCCCACTGATGAGCTTCCACAGCCTTTGAGTGGCTACCATTAATTAATTGTATTTGGAATTGAGCCAATCACTGAGGCCGGGCGGCACACTCTAGGATCAACCATGGGGTCTAATTAATATGGTTGGCATGAAGATGTGAAACCCTCGCCACACGCTGTGTGGCTGGCTACCACTGCACCACTGCCGGAGACACAGAGCAAACAGAGCGGCTCCCATGCTCTGGCCCCACTGCCCCTCAATACTTATATTGCCGGGACATCCTGGGCACAGCCGTTCTCAAGGCTCCAGTAACACTGAAAAGGCACCATTTGTGGTAATATGTAGAAAGAGCTGTGTCACTGAAGAACTAATCCTGGAATGGGTCTTCATTTTCAAACCTCAGTTAAAGCATTGTCTTGGGATACTGTATCAACAGATTCACGAAGTGCTTGGTTTAGGTGTTTTATGTAATTTTTGATATCTATATATATATATATATATATATATATATATATCTCAGCAAAAAAGAAACATCCCTTTTTCAGGACCCTGACTTTCAAAGATAATTCGTAAAAAATCCAAATAACTTCACAGATCTTCATTGTAAAGGGTTTAAACCCTGTTTCCCATGCTTGTTCAATGAACCATAAACAATTAATGAACATGCACCTGTGGAATGGTCGTTAAGACACTAACAGCTTACAGACAGTAGGCAATTAAGGTAACAGTTATGAAAACTTAGGACACTAAAGAGGCCTTTCTACTGACTCTGAAAAACACCAATAGAAAGATGCCCACGGTCCCTGCTCATCTGTGTGAACGGGCCTTAGGCATGCCACAAGGATGCATGAGGACTGTAGATGTGGCCAGGGCAATAAATTGCAATGTCCGTACTGTGAGACGCCTAAGACAGCGCTACGGGGAGACAGGACGGACAGCTGATCATCCTCGCAGTGGCAGACCACATGTAACAATACCTGCACAGGATTGGTACATCCGAACATCACACCTGAGGGACAGGTACAGGATGGCAACAACAACTGCCCGAGTTACACCAGGAATCCCTCCACGCACAATCCCTCCATCAGTGCTCAGACTGTCCGCAATAGGCTGAGAGAGGTTGGACTGAGGGCTTGTAGGCCTGTTGTAAGACAGGTCCTCACCAGACATCACCGGAAACATCGTCGCCTATGGGCACAAACCCACCGTCGCTGGACCAGACAGGACTGGCAAAAAGTGCTCTTCACTGACGAGTCGCGGTTTTATCTCACCAGGGGTGATGGTCGGATTCATGTTTATCGTCGAAGGAATGAGCGTTACACCGAGGCCTGTACTCTGGAGCGGGATGGATTTGGAGGTGGAGGGTCCGTCATGGTCTGGGGTGGTGTGTCACAGCATCATCGGACTGACCTTGTTGTCATTGCAGGCAATCTCAACGCTGTGCGTTACAGGGAAGACATCCTCCTCCCTCATGTGGTACCCTTCCTACAGGCTCATCCTGACATGACCCTCCAGCATGACAATGCCACCAGCCATACTGCTCGTTCTGTGCGTGATTTCCTGCAAGACAGGAATGTCAGTGTTCTGCCATGGCCAGCGAAGACCCCAGATCTCAATCCCATTGAGCACGTCTGGGACCTGTTGGATCGGAGGGTGAGAGCTAGGGCCATTCCCCCCAGAAATGTCCGGGAACTTACAGGTGCCTGGGTGGAAGAGTGGGGTAACATCTCACAGCAAGAACTGGCAAATCTGGTGCAGTCCATGAGGAGGAGATGCACTGCAGTACTTAATGCAGCTGGTGGCCACACCAGATACTGTAACTTTTTATTTTTACCCCCCCTTTGTTCAGGGACACATTATTCAATTTCTGTTAGTTACAAGTCTGTGGAACTTGTTCAGTTTATGTCTCAGTTGTTGAATCTTGTTAAGTTCATACAAATATTTACACATGTTTAGTTTGCTGAAGATAAACGCAGTTGACAGTGAGAGGATGTTTCTTTTTTTGCTGAGTGTGTATATATATAAGCGTTTACTCCTCCTTCGATGGTACTTTTACGATCTTCTGCTCACCAAATGACGATGCTTTAATGATCCCAAATGAAATCCAATGCATTGACCAAAAAATGGTAGCTTTAAAAAAAGGGTTGTTTTAACACTCAATCAGTGTAGTGCTCTTTAGAACATGGCTGATTTCCACAGGTGTCTGTGCTAGCATTACTATGAAGCAGGCACCCATCAGCCATGCACCCAAAGTGATTGAATGCACTATGAGAGTGGGAGGCAGGGGACGTGCAATCACTGCACTAGGTTCTAAAGTAAACATGGTCATTGTTATCACTGGGGGAGGGTTGAGGTTTTTAGTGTGATTTGGTTTGAGAGCCTTGACTGATATATACCGGCAGCTAGCAGGGTAAATATATCGGGAGAGGAGAGAGGAAAGAGGGGCCCCTGAGTAAAAGGGTTTGTCGTGCCTGTTTAACAGGAGATAATGCTTTTATCCAATTTAGTACCTGATGGACAATTATGGAATGTAGGGATAGATGGAGGTGGGCTTTATTCACATGCATATTTTCTTCACATGCACACAAACACACAGGCACACACGTATACACAGAGGCACTCACAAGCAATTTCCTCTGTTGCATAGTGGTGCCAGAACACCTGACACCCTGTTGTTCTTGGCGATGGTAGTGCTGAATACTAGAGTGCTGTAGTAATCTGTCTGTGTCTATTCTCTATTATTGTTAATGACTGCTATCAGTTCTGCTAGCAGTCTCCTTGGACAATAAGGGGCGTTAAGGAGAGTTGGTCCCAAAATCCTCTCTATGGCCCCAGACAGTCCTCTCTATGGCCCCACACTAGCCCCTCTCCAGCCCCATACAGTCCTCTCGTCAGCCCCACACAGTCCTCTCGTCAGCCCCACACATTCCTCTCGTCAGGCCCGCACAGTCCTCTCGTCAGCCCCACACAGTCCTCTCGTCAGCCCCACACATTCCTCTCGTCAGCCCCACACAGTCCTCTCGTCAGCCCCACACAGTCCTCTCGTCAGCCCCACACAGTCCTCTCGTCAAGCCCACACAGTCCTCTCGTCAAGCCCACACAGTCCTCTCGTCAGCCCCACACAGTCCTCTCGTCAGCCCCACACATTCCTCTCGTCAGCCCCACACAGTCCTCTCGTCAGCCCCACACAGTCCTCTCGTCAGCCCCACACAGTCCTCTCGTCAGGCCCGCACAGTCCTCTCGTCAGGCCCGCACAGTCCTCTCGTCAGCCCCGCACAGTCCTCTCGTCAGGCCCGCACAGTCCTCTCGTCAGCCCCGCACATTCCTCTCGTCAGCCCCACACAGTCCTCTCGTCAGGCCCGCACAGTCCTCTCGTCAGCCCCACACACTCCTCTCGTCAGCCCCACACAGTCCTCTCGTCAGGCCCGCACAGTCCTCTCGTCAGCCCCACACAGTCCTCTCGTCAGCCCCATACAGTCCTCTCGTCAGCCCCACACACTCCTCTCGTCAGCCCCACACAGTCCTTTCGTCAGCCCCACACAGTCCTCTCGTCAAGCCCACACAGTCCTCTCGTCAAGCCCACACAGTCCTCTCGTCAAGCCCACACAGTCCTCTCATCAGCCCCACACAGTCCTCTCATCAGCCCCACACAGTCCTCTCATCAGCCCCACACAGTTCTCTCATCAGCCCCACACAGTCCTCTCATCAGCCCCACACAGTCCTCTCATCAGCCCCACACAGTCCTCTCATCAGCCCCACACAGTCCTCTCGTCAAGCCCACACAGTCCTCTCGTCAAGCCCACACAGTCCTCTCATCAGCCCCACACAGTTCTCTCATCAGCCCCACACAGTCCTCTCGTCAGCCCCTGCTCAGCCATGTTATTATGCTGTTATCTCTGCTGTAGACCACAATCTCATGAGAGAGGAAAGCAGTCACAGCCAAGCCCAACACAAACAAGGGAGAGGATCGATTAAAATAAATACAACTCAGCTGTTGCCAACTGTTTCCAAAAATGCACCCTATTCCCTCCCTACAGTATATTGTGCATTGCTTTTGACAAGGGCCCATAGGAGAGAGTTGCCTTTAGGGTGCCATTTGAGATGCAGCCTTGGTCTAACTGTTTAAGAGCCTCTCCATGTTTCCCAAGAATTCAGGAGTGGAATAGGGTTCTTGGCAAAGAAAATACAAAATATCGGAAATTGGACACATCTGTACTGTAAGGTCCAAGCCAAACCACGTTTCATGTCGTAGTTGTTTGACCATGGGAGAATTTTATTTTCTGGGACTGATTTGTTTTATTTTATTGATGTACTGCACAACACAGTTCTCCAATTCCCTCTCATCAGAATGTCATTCCTTACTAGGACATTTCCACATAATTTGTTTTCTTGGCATTGGAACATGATCATTTTTTAAAGACATTTATGGGAACAATGTGGGACTGTCCCTTCATGATGCATGAAATCCTGAAAATAATATCTAGAGAAAGGTCTTTCTGTACGTGGTTTAAACGAAAGATAATCCAATAACCTTACATAGACAAATAAGGATAATGAATGAAAACAGATTTAATAAGTAGTTCCAATTGAATTATATATAAGTGGTCTGTATTATCCTCATCTGGGGCCAAATACATGGCATTTAAACAGGACTAACACAGCCACCTCTCCAAAAGACAAACACTCTTCAGGCTGCTACTGCCTTTCTCTCTCCCTCGCCTTCTTTAACAGCTTTAACCACTCCACTCCTCTACAAACAATGCTCACACTGCCACTCGAGCTACTATCTCTAAAACCCAATCCTGTCTCTAAAACCCAATACAATGTCTCTAAAACCCAATCCTGTCTCTTAAACCCAATACACTTTCTCTAAAACCTAGTGGAAGAAAACTGAATCCATCCAGTCATTCCAATCCATTTTGTATCTGCACAGTGGGGAAGCTATATGAGATTGGTAACTGAGTGTCATATGGGGAAGATATATAATAAGGTTGTGACAGAGCTGTCAGAAAGCCAGCAAAGTAGGACTGGGTAGGACAGGGTAGGACAGGGTAGGACAGGGTAGGACAGACAGTAAGTGGTCAGGGCAGGTGGTCCCAGTTGATTTGTTCCCTGACAGAGGGAGGGGACTGCCGCCACGCTGCAGGATGGCTCTGTGCCTAGTGCTCAATGAGTCCCAGGACAGATATGAAGTATATTTATGGAGTGTCCTGCAGCGCCATGGTCCACTGCACGTGCTGAGCTCAACGATTAACTCTGACATTTCTCCTCCAAGAATCCGCTCTGATTAAATATTTGCTGGCTCATTTAATATGAATGTGAATTAATGGCCAATCAGAGGGCTAGCGCCTGTCCTGTATGACTGATGGCTCAGCCATGACTTGGCTGACAGATTCGCCACTCTCACCACTAACCCCCTCCCCTCTCTCCTCCCCTAACCTCCTCAACTGCTCTCCACAAAAAGTCATGCTCCCATTTTTCTCAATCATTTCTGGATAATACTGGAGGAGGTTCAGAGTGCAGCAACAAGGGCCTCTTATAGCTCATATAAACATTGTAATTGTAAACAGAATCAGGACACCTGTCGCTCTCTGCCCCCTCCTATCTCTTCTGTCTCACTGGGCTCTACTTTCGGCTGGCGCTAAGGAGGCGCAAGTGTCAAACGCACGTTAGTTTGCAATTTCGTCATGTAAAAACTGGCGCACTGGCATTTTCCAGCCCTAACGCCAGGCCCAGCAATTTATCTGTCTAACATCAGATCACTTGCGCTGAGGTGGGAGGGGTTGCAATATTTTTGGTGTGTCCTTAAAAACAAGTGCAAAAGTGACAATTTCATGCAGCGCTAATGGGAAGTTTTAATTCCCAGAAAAAGGTAACGCAGTTGATAATGGCATGGATTTTGAGAGGAGAAGCGCAGCCAGGGCGGGCTCTAGCCTTTAGCGGGGCCCTAAACAATATTTGTTTCTGTTTATTGCCCTCGTGCTTTTTAAAATGTATTTTATTTTATTTAACCTTTATTTAACTAGGCAAGTCAGTTAAGAACAAATTCTTATTTACAATGACGGCCTACCCCTGCCAAACCTGGACGACGCTGGGCCAATTGTGCGCCACCCCATGGGACTCCCAATCACGGCCGGATGTGATACAGCCTGGATTTTTTCATTATTCCCATACCTTATACTTCATTTCGCTTGTTTCAGAGTAGGCTATCCATCACCATTTTCAAAGAGCGCCCCTCATCCAATTAATAAAAAAGTGTGTTCCTCCAAACTATCCCATCCTATAATGCCATATCAACAGCAGATAATTTTTATTTTTTTTATCCGCTTCGCACATAGGCAACGATACAATTGACAGGAGTCTAGTATTTTGTAGACATAAAGATATTGAGGCCTACAGTACATGTGCACACAGTACCATGGAACAAGAGAAGCGATTTATGCACAGGAGCTAATTGGGGAGGACGGCTTGTGATAATGGATGGAGCGGAATTCATGGAAGGGTATCAAATACATCAAACATGTTTTGATGCCCTTCCATTTACTCCATTCCAGACATTATTATGAGCCGTTCTCCCCTCAACAGCCTCCACTGGATTTATGATATAATGCTTCTGACCAAATCCTATTTAGAAATATTGTTGTTAGTAAAGCAGATTGGTTCTTTTTCATTTAATTTAATAAAAAAAATGTAACTTATTAGATAGACTCAACATCCATGGGTTTATGGTGAGAAAGTACAGTGCTCGAATGCATTGCAATTTTGTCTGCTATTTTTGGAGAAGGGCAAATAGGATTTGTAAGATGGTTCCATGATGTTTACATTTGTGAGCAGTATAATGCTGAGTGGACATTCCCCCTTTCTCTTTATATTGGATCTTTATCCAGCAATTGTGGTGCCTGTAACTGTATTTAGACAGACTGCAATTTACAGGCCTAACCCCTATATCAGTGAATGTTGGATAGCCTACATTTAACAATGTATTTTCATATTGAAGCAATGCAATTAGAACAATGTGGACTGTAAAAATGTTCAACATATTTAGCAAATATGGGGCAGGCTATTTAACGAACTAGGCTATAATGGACTAACATTCTAATTGAAGTTGATGACAGTGCAATACATAAAAGGCCATAAATACACAAAACACATATTTAGCTATGGAGCACGTTCTGATTGGCCAGTGAGGGGCCATGCCTCTACACACCATAACATGTTTATTAATAAAAACCCATCCCTTTTGCACCACCACCAGCTACTGTGCCAATAATTACATTTCTGAAAATAGCAAATATATTTCTAACACAGCCCCGAACATATAACACTACTGCCAGCACTAAGATTTAACATTGCGTTAGGTTTGTTAAAATAGAGCCCACTGTCGAAGCCATCCAAAATCTGTTTCAATGTCTACTTTTGAAGTCAGTGACCACTCTTAATTAATAAAATAATTTGACCTTGCAAATTTAGAAATGCTCTTATCAAGTAAAGTTTGAAGTTCAATTTCATTTTTTCCATTACATGCTTCTAAATAATGAATAGGGTGATTGTCTGTGTGTCTGTGTGTCTGTGTGTGTGCCATAAAGTACCCGACTACGGCACCTGGTGGAGGTTTGGAGCACCAGTACCCTTAAAGCCCCAGTGCGATCAAAAACATGATTTGTTATGTGTTTTATATATACTGTACTTCCACACTAAGAGGTTGGATTAATACTGTGAAATTGTGAAAATTATGATAATGCCCTTTAGTGTAAGAGCGGTTTGAAAAGACCCCCTGAAATTTCAGGCTGTTTTGGTGGGATGGAGTTTGACTGCCTGGTGACATCACAATGGCGATAAATTACTTAATAGACCAATACACTTCAAACAGACATACATACACCACCAGACACGACCACTATGGGTTTCTTCATAGTACCCAAACCAAAAACAGATTTCATGCGTTACTCAGTTATGTATAGAGCCATGTCATTGTGGAATGCTCTGCCACCAGAGGTTACTCAGGCAAAAAGCAAGTTTAGCTTTAAAAAACTAGTGTATCACAGCATCTCTCCTCTTTCTAAAGATCTACTTTAACTGTACTGTATATAAGAATGAATATGTATATATGAATAGTGTGTAAATAGTATTTTTGTTGTCTTATTTTATTTAAACTTGTATTTATTTTATTCATGTCTATAACTGTTCTGTACTTTGTCATGTATTGTATATTTTATGTGGACCCCGGGAAGAGTAGCTGCTGCATGTGCAGTAGCTAATGGGGATCCTAATATACTAAACTAAACTAAACTCAGACCACTCCCAGACAGTCCTAGCAAAATTATTGATTTGAGAAATTTCCCTTTGCTAAGAATTGATTTGTGTTTCTTTTGGACCATTTTAATAGAAAACAATCACAGTAAGGTCAAATGTAAAAGTTGTAGTGACCAGTTGGGAACCAGAGGAACCATGAAACACAAGGAGGCTAGATTTAATAAAAAACTAGGTAGATTGGAAAATGTATAAAAAATTCTGTAGGCCACCCATATAAAGGGGTTAGGGTGAAATCAATTCCACAAAAGGGAAAAATTGTTTCTCATGTTGTAAAGGGTGGGTGAAATCGGGCAGCCTGCAAAGTCCACACCAATCCTTCTTTTACTCCTGCTCCTTCTAGTAGATAGAGCCCAGATCCGGCTCTTTCAAATGGTCCTGAGGCACAAAAAAACAGGGAACAGTAAATATGTCTCAACCAGAGGAGGCTGGTGGGATGAGCTATAGGAAGATGGGCTCATTGCAATTGCTGGAATTGTATAAATGGAACGAAGTCAAACATATGTGTGTTTGATACCAATCCATTTATTTCATTCCAGCCATTACAATGAGCCCGGTGTGTATAGACAGTATGGAGAGTACATGAATAGAAAAGGTGTGTACAGCAGTAGTTATATAGGATGAGCCAGGAGTCATGACTAAAATATGGTAAATACATATAAAGTGGGTAAAAAAAACAATATGTAAACATTGTTAAAGTGATCAGTGTTCAATGTCTCTGTATACATGAGGCAGCAGTCGCTAAGGTGCTGGGCAGATTACCGGGCGATAGCCGGCTTGTGATGGATGTTCAGTCTGATGGTCTGGAGATAGAAACTGTTTTTCAGTGTCTCGGTCCTGCCTTTGATACACCTGTACTGGCTCCGTCTGCTAGATTGTAGCAGGGTGAACAGGCCGTGACTCGGGTGGCTGAGGTCCTTGATGATCTTCTTGAACTTCCTATGACACCGGGTGCTGTAGATGTCCTGGAGGGCAGGCAGTGTGCCCTCAGTGATGAGTTGGGCTGACCGCACCACTCTCTGGAGAGCCATGTGGTTGCGGGCAGTGCAGTTGCCGTATCAGGCAGTGATGCAGCCCAACAGAATGCTCTAAATTATGCAAGTTTGTGAAAGTTGCGCCCCGTGTTCAGCCAGGGGTAAACAACAGACTGCTGCAACCTGATTGGCTAAACACGATACGCAACATCCGGGACTAGCATTCCTAGGCTTAAGCCACTCTAGCATGGTGCTTTAAAATGGTGTTTTAGAAAGTAAGTGTGCATATTTTCCCAATTTATTTTTAGTCTTTGCCATTCAATCAAGATAAGGAGGAAATAGATGCCTTTGCAATCTGAATAGAGAATGTATTAGGTACGAACCGGCATACCGTACACTGCCTTTAAACGGTAAGATGAAACGACTCAATACTGCAATGTTGCCGGCCTTTGGACTAGTATTCCCTCCATAGTAACACTCCAATGTTGACAGCGATGCTCCTGTGAGTAAACAGTAAAACTTATGGTGGAATGTGCAATATTATGGCCTCGTTCTTGTTCCGCCTTCGTCATTTCATGACAGGTGCTTTGCGCGTGTGACCTGTAACATTCTGCCATCAGATGTGTACCCTTTATCTTTCTACCCAACCACCCATCAACAGGAGTGTTCTGCCACAGGCAGGCAGACAGACAGACAGACAGACAGACAGACAGACAGACAGACAGATGTTTTATTAAGGCCTGAGTCTGTAAGCTGCAGTGATGAAAAGCCAAAATCAGGCATGACAAAAGGTCCATTTATCTGAGCAGACATGCTCCCAGTTTTAAGATAAACCCCCCCCCCCCCTCCCCCCGAAAACCTGCTCTGATCTCTACACCTTAATTCCACAAACCATCGGGTGTAGCCACATGCCTTATAAGGACAATAACATGACATAGGCTGCACTTCACTTCGACCATGTACTCACATTTCACTAACCTCATCACCCCAATGTTTCAGTCAAACACAACCAGGCCTTGTCACTGAGGAACTATCATTCATACTGTGTGGAGAGAGTTGGGACATGTGTGTGTCTGAACTTAATTTGACTTGAACTGATTCATGATTTATCTTGATACCAGAGCATAATATCTGAGTAAGTGATAGCGGTAAGCTAAATAAAGTCCATGTCAACAAACATATGCACTGTTCCTGGTTCCTCTCAGTCCTCATCAGCTTACAGAAAGACAGAGCTCAGAAGAGTCCCACTCATAATAACCCAGAGGTGCCTGGAGTGCGTCCCAAATAGCACCCTATTCCCTATAGTGCGCTACTTTTGAGCCTAATGGGCCCTGGTCGAAGGTTGTGCAGTAAAAAGGTAATAGGGTGCCATTTTGGACACATTGCTGGTATTAATCTTGTAGTTTCTATCCACACCTGGATGTGATCCACTCCCCCAGGAGGGTCCTGGATCGTACTCAGACCACCACGGGGGTAATGCAGACAGGGAGATTGGGTTGTTCGGGGTTGCTGGGGGTTTCAGGTGACACAGGTGCTTTGTTAATTTGTCCTGAACCAGACAGCAAGGCACGGAGGCGAGTGTCACCATGGGGGTTCTGTAAAATTCCATGGGCCTCTGGACGGTGTTCTGTTACCAACTCGGTGTGAATCCCCTCCCAGCCAAGTGCCGCTGTGGCCCTGGACAGAACAGAACAGAGAGGCCTTTCACAGGGATAGAGAGGACCTGGGGAGTGGGCACTCAGCCGCTACAGCAGGGTTCCCCAACTGGCGGCCCGTGGGCCAAATTTGGCCCTCGCATGGTTTTATTTGGCCCCCAAGTTTTCGGAGAAAAATAATAATAAATAAAATAAATAAATAAACACACCAGGAAATCAGCTCAAAGTTATTTTAATTTAAGACAAAGTATGTAGCCAGATCCTGATCTGAGAACACTGAAACAGAAAGAGAGAAGAATGAAAATCAAATATTTTCTCCAATTCAGCAACTCATACCATCCATAACGAAGAGGATGTTACGTATACTGCTAGACTCTATTGTTGGCAGTTTTTTATTACCTACTGAAACACCTTGATTAACAGAAATAGAACCAGTGGAGATGCTACAGGGTAGAACTCTTGTTTCCCCTCCCCATCCAATGTTCCCATTCCAGCTTCATTTTGTAACAGTATTTTTATTGGAGTTTCACAATTTTCACCCATATTAAGAGATACAACAACAAAGACAAGGCAAAAAAAAAACAGCACTCGCTTACACATATCCGTATGTATGCACGCACGTACACACACACCCACCATTTCCCTCTCCCCGCTCAGCGCTTCTCTCACCCCATCCCCCTCATTGTGTCTCTCAATACATACATTTTAAACAAACAGAAACAGAAAAAAAATAACAATAAAGACATAATAAATAAATAAAATAAAATAAAATAAAAAGCTCAGTTTAAACCAAGAAGTTGAGTTCCCCACACGGACCGTACAGTGTAATTCTGGAATACATAGATCACCATTCTAAGAGAATCCTTGCAGCATAATAGCTGATACTTCAGGTTCTAGGTAATTTAGGTAAGGTTCCCATACTTTGTAGAACTGATCTGTCTTAGAGTGCAATGTACATGTCAGATATTCCAGCTGCACCCAATCAAATAGTATCATATGCCAATCTTTAATAGAGGGAACCTTATCACTAATCCACTGTAAAAGTATGTTTTTCCTCGCTGTAAAGGTGAGGATGTTGTAAAGCCTCCTCTTACCCACAGAAGTTACATGCCTACTAGGGAGACCTAACAGTAGAGAAACTGGGTCCAATTCTAGATCGACCCCTAGGATCTTTTCAATCTCTTGCAGAACACCAGACCAATATCTTTGTATTTTGGGACATGACCATAAACAATGTGTTAGGGTGCCTGTATCAGTTTTACATTTGAGACACTGAGGAGAGGAGGAAGCGGGGCTAAATGCATGTCTGCGATTTGGGGATATATGCAATCTGTGTATTATTCTTAATTGAATTGCTCTAGTACGATTACATATAGATATTGTTTTTGCATATTTCCAAATGTCCTCCCACATCTCTTCGTCAATGGTAACAGACAGTTCTTTCTCCCACACTTGTTTCACCCTCTGTGTGTCGACAGCGGAAAAGGACCTTAAAGCATCATAAAACAGACTTACAGACATTTTCCTTTGTGGGGAAAAAAGCATTCTTTCAATGACAGACATATCAGGGTTACCAATTAAGGTGGTGCTCTTCAGAATATAGTGTCTTACTTGTCGGAAACGGAAAAAGTCCTGCTTTGGGAGTTGATATTTCTCGACCATCTGCTCAAATGACAATAAAATCGTATCCGCAAATAAGTCATTTAGTCTGCGTATGCCCTTATTAAGCCAAACGTTAAAGCCAGCATCCAGCAATCCTGGGACAAAATCTGGGTTGTTAAGAATTGGGGTAAGAGCAGAGGTTAGTTTGGACCTTCCCAGGAAACGTTGAACTGACCTCCATACTTTGAGTGTGTTAAGTGTAATGGGGTTGTTACAGCGATCTTTTACAGACTTGAAACTTGTGAAAAACAAAAGGTCCTGTAAAGGGTATTTTGAAAGAGAAGTCTCAATGTCTAACCAAATAGAGGAGTCATTGTTTGTGATCCAGTCTGAAATATAACATAGGTGGGCACACCACTGATAGAGCCTGATATTGGGCAGATCCAAGCCACCCATAGAATTTGGCAGCTGCAATATTGCCATCTTAAGTCTTGGCTTGCGTTTACTCCATATAAAGGAACTTAGCCATCCATTTACATCCTTTATTACCTTATTGGAGAGTAATACTGGGATCATTTGGATTGGGTAAAGTAGCCTAGGTAAAATGTTCATTTTCAAGAGGGATATTCTACCCAACCATGAAATCGGAAGAGAGTTCCAGCGCTATTCCAGCTTCATTTAGCAGAGATAAAGAAGCCTGTAGAGCTCAGAGCTGGTTGGAACAGAGGACCACCCACATTGGGTTTATGAACTGAAGAAAACAACATCCACAGCCCAAGGATTTTCATCCACCCTAATGTGCTGTTTGCTACTGCTTCTGCCTTGATTGTGTTAAGCTTTTGTTTTTTTCTATACCTTCTGGTGCATGATGGTTGAGTGTTGCTGAGGAGGTGGGGAGGTGGTGTGTGTTGTAGGAGCCCACAGAGAGGATTAATGTGTCTTATTATACTTTCAGATGACGAGCCTCGACCTCCTTCACAGACCGTCACGGTGAATGGATGGACACACAAAGGCACAAGGATCTCAGCTCAGAGAGTGAATTAAAGCCTCTTCCATCTGCACAGCGGGGGAAAGAGCCTCTGTGGAGCCGGGGAGGCACAAGCCAGAGGTCGATAGCGAGAGAGAAGTAATGCTGCTTCGGTGATTGTCTTTCTGTCTGAGCCACTCACCTTTCCTGCCATGGCCCTACCGTCAGCTCTCTGTCCTCCTGATGCTCTCTCAGTGGGAACGTAGAGAGACACACACTGGAGACACACTCTCCAGCTCCACACACACCCACTCACCTCCACGAGGAGTGTGGACAGACCTCATGCAGAGATCCCATACACACACACACTCAGGAGCACAACACACCTTTGTTGTATGTTTTAGCCTGATAGGTCATTATTTGTCCCTTCCCAGAATTGGATTGAGATTTTATATTGTGGCTCTCTCTCCTGTGTGATTGGACCTCTCAGTAGCTTTAGGGTTGTTGTCCTGCTGCTTTATGGTTGTGTCTCTCTGGGACGTTGTGACTGAGCGGCAGGTGGAGCCAGCATGGCTAGGCCTTTGCTGAAGATTCAGCGCTACTTCCGGAGGAAACCTGTGCGCTTCTTCTCCTTCATCCTCCTCTACCTGACAGCCGGGAGCCTGGTGTTCCTGCACTCTGGCTTCGTAGGGGACAACTCCACAGGGGCCAATGGGGGCCGGGACCCTCTGGTGGCGTCTGAGATGGGGAACAGGGTGGCCTCCTCAGACGGCCGGCGGGTAGGGATGATGGGAAGGGTGTTCAAGGAGAACCGCAGACCCACTCCGAGGAGGTATGGCCCTCCATGGATGAAAGGAGCTGCTGGGAAGGACAGCCATGACTGGAGGGCCCGGGGAGGAGACTACACAAGCAGCTGGAACCGCGCCCTCAAAGGACGCAACGCCAAAGATCTGGACGACGGACGGGGTGAGTTAACAGTTTATGTCGAGATGTACTAGTTGGATAGTACCTACATGGTTTGTACTGTTGGGACTCTTAACTTGATTTTACACATAACAATCAGTATCTCTTAAAAACACCACTGACTACAGTTAATTTTTGTTTATAGATAGCCTGAAGAAATAAACAGCCTGAAGAAATAAACTGACAATTTTAGTGACTATCATACCTAAAGTTCACCTTGTGTATTCGCTGTTCATTATGGAATTATATTATATTCCATTATACACACAGACACATGTGGATAGGCACATGCACATTCACACTCAGTGTTGCTCAAGGTTAATTTACTTGGATATTGTGATTGTATATTTAAGAGGTAATTGGCACTTCAGGTGATGCCTCTCCAGAGCGATAAAGAGCCTGTGTGAACAGAGTGACTCCTCTCTCTCTCCCAGGGAGATCTAGAACCAGAGGCTTAGTTAGTTCAGTGGTCCCACCCACCCTGGTCCTCCTTAGCCACAGTCAGGCAATACCCACCAGCAGGCCATTAAGCATGGTTATTTGGGGTGATATTCAGAACGTACAGATTCATCTCACAGTGATAGCAGGTTTTCCCCAAATACGTTTACCCATATCATAGAGCTATCCCTAGCAACACCTTGTGTGACATTGTATATATTTACTAGGTACCCAGATGCCACAGACAAGTGACTTGGAACCAAACCACAAAATCCAAAAAAATATGTATAATAATAATTTGAGGATTGTCTCCATACCTGCCCACTAGGCTAATCCAGTCTGATGTTTGAAGGGCTCCAACTCCCAACAGAAGGTTTCTAAGTATAGATCTTTGGTAAAATCCTACACCGCTTGTTTTCATTTGCCATATATAGCATGTCCATGGCAATTAACCTTTCCCAAAAAGAACTGGCTTGAGCTTTAGTAAAGTGATGGAGATTCATTTAGCCTGGGACTCCGCATGGCTGGCTGCTGTGAACAGCTGGCAGTGTCAGGAGTGCACAGCACAGCGCAGCACAGCACAGTGCCCTGATTCACTCACATCTAATCATGTTATCCTCCACATTGATCTTTACACTTCCCATACTGGACAATAAAGTATATAGTAGAATTTATACCAGAGGACAGCAGTTAACTGTGTAATCATAGAAATATAATATTATCCTTCGTAGTACGAGGATAACTAGCTACTTATAGTAAGAATATGCATTAGAGAAATATGTATTACAAGCACAAGCACTTCCTGATTGGAATTGATTTGCACAGTGATTGTTTTTGTGGCATTCGAATGGGGAGAAGCACAAACATGCTTTATGTAGTACATGTAATAGAGCTACGGATTCAAAGATCTCTACGTAGTATGTATAATAATAATAATAATAATAATAATTTGGTGGGTGCTTATATTTGTCCTATTTCACTCATGTACAAGTGTGTATTATACGCATGTGTGAATTGGAAATGTGCTTTTTTCATATTGCAACTCCCCCTGAGACACACTCGGAGAGTGCGGTCACAAACAAGCTCAGCCATTATCAATGGCGACCCTGGAGCAATTAGGGTTAAATGCCTTGCTCAATGGCACATTGACAGATTCTTCATATTGGATTAGAACTAGCGGCCTTTCTGTTACTGGCACAACCCTCTAAGAGCTAGGCTACCTGCCGTCGTGATTAGTGCTTTCAAAGCAGCGCCGCTCCCTTTCATCCATGACTCTTCTGTCCCACAGTACCAGGCCCTTGTCATGTTCTCTTCAAGAGCAGCCACACCCAACCTGCTCCCCACTATAGACACACGCATGCACGCGCACACCTGCACACACACAGAGAAAACACACACACTGTCTGACACACACACTGTATCCAACCTCCTCATCTACCCTGTTTTAAGGAATAATCCAGCAAGTGTATTGTTGTTATCCAGTACAGATTAATGCTATGTGTTGACATCCCTCATGAGGCCAGAGCATTACTGTACATATAACAAGATTATATGATCAGATAATAACATGATACGAGAGTGGAGACAGTAAGCTGATACTGTGGCGTCAAACTCAGAGAAGCAGATCATCCAAAGGACAGATTTCAGACCAAAGGACACATTTCCATTGGTCTAATGTCCATTGCTTGTGTTTCTTGGCCCAAGCAAGTCTTGTCTTCTTATTGGTGTCTGTTAGTAGTGGTTTCTTTGCAGCAAATCGACCATGAAGGCCTGATTCACGTAGTCTCCTCTGAACAGTTGATGTTGAGATGTGTCCTTTACTTGAACTCTGTGAAGCATTTATTTGGGCTGCAATTTCAGAGGTGCAGTTTACTCTAATGAACTTATCCTCTGCAGCAGAGGTAACTTTGGGTTTTCCTTTCCTGTGGCGGTCCTCATGAGAGCAAGTTTCATCATAGCGCTTGATGGTTTTTGCGACTGCACTTGAAGAAACTTTCAAGGTTTTAGAAATGTTCCAAATTGATTGACCTTCATGTCTTAAAGTAACGATGGACTGTCATTTCTCTTAGCTTATTTGAGCTGGGTTTTTATTTTTTTTTATTTATTTAACCTTTATTTAACTAGACAAGTTAGTTAAGAACAAATTCTTATTTACAATGACGGCCTACCCCAGTCAAACCTGGATGACGCTGGGACAATTGTGCGCCGCCCTATGGGGCTCTCTATCAAGGTTGGATGTTCTTGCCATAATATGGACTAGGTCTTTTACCAAATAGGTATACCCACCCCTACATTCAGTATACCAGCCTACCTTGTCACAACACAACTGATTGGCTCAAACGCATTAAGAAGGAAAGCAATTCCATACATTTACTGGCCTTCTTTAGACTAGTTGAGTATCTGGAATATCAGCATTCCTCTTTCTATTCTGGTTAGAGACAGTTTGCGCTGTTCTGTGAAGGGATTAGTACACAGCGTTGTACGAGATCTTCATTTCTCAGAACAAGAATAGACTGACGAGTTTCAGAAGAAAGTACTTTGTTTCTGGCCATTTTGAGCTTGTAATCGAACCCACAAATGCTGATGCTCCAGATACTCCACTAGTCCAAGATGGTGTAGCAGTGGGTTGTCTGTTTTGATTGTCTTGTCCCGTCCCTTGTAAATATCGTTTTTCTTCGTATATATTTTTACAATTTTTAATCTCATTTTCTCACCTACGACTGAACATACTCTCCTGCAACCGGCCTCATCCAATGTGGTATGGATCTGCTATTTTTACACTTTTGAACCGGAACCCTCTTCAGTAGCTAGCCAGCTAACTAGCTACTAGCTAGTAGTTAGTTAGCCACTGCTAGCGGTCATCACCGTTAACTTGGACTGCCAGCCACAGCGCGATATCTACCCAGATCATATCGGACTGCTTTTCTCTACCACATCTCCGGATTCCTACCGCAAGCTCTGAACCTTTTCAACTGGATCATTGCAGCTAGCTAGCTGCTATCCGAGTGGCTACTCCTGTCTAATGTCTCTGTCCCGACGCAAGCACCAGTTAACCTGGAGCTAGCCTCGAACTAGGCCCATCTCCCGGCTAGCTGAAGAGATCCATCAAGCAATCCCTGGGCTTCAATTACCTCTTTTGCCAATTGGCCTGGACCCTTTGCTGCCGACATGGAGCCCCGTCGATCCATCACGACTGGTCTGCCGACATAACCGTCCGAGGGGGTTTCAACAGGCTCTCCCTTTGCGACGTCCCCCTGAGGCCCATCTGCTAGCCTGCTGCTATCCCCGGCCTGCTAGCTCTCTGAATCGCCGTGCCTCCAGCTCGCCTAGCTACTCACTGGACCCTATGATCACTCGGCTACACATTCCTCTCCCTAATGTCAATATGCCTTGCCTAGTAATTTTTGTCTTCTTTCACTGTAGAGCCTCCAGCCCAGCTCAGTATGCCTTAGCTAGCCCTTATGTTCCACCCCCCACATATGTGGTGACCGCACCTGGCTTAAATGGTGCCTCTAGAGACAAAACCTCTCTCATCATCACTCAATGCCTAGGCTTATCTCCACTGTACTCACATCCCCTTGTTTGTACATTATGCCTTGAATCTATTCTTCTGCGCCCAGAGACCTGCTCCTTTTACTCTCTGTCCCAAACGCACTAGACGACCAGTTCTTTCAGCCTTTAACCGTACCCTTATCCTAGTCCTCCTCTGTTCCTCTGGTGATGTAGAGGTTAACCCAGGCCCTGCAGCCCCCAGCACCACTCCCATTCCCCAGGCGCTCTCATTTGTTGACTTCTGTAACCGTAAAAGCATTGGTTTCATGCATGTTAACATTAGAAGCCTCCTCCCTAAGTTTGTTTTATTCACTGATTTAGCACACTCCACTCTGAATCCTGGCTTAGGAAATTTCCATCCCTAACTATAACTTTTTCCGACAAGGTAGAACTGCCAAAGGGGGCGGAGTTGCAATCTACTGCAGAGATAGCCTGTAGAGTTCGGTCATACTATCCAGGTCTGCGCCCAAACAATTCTAGCTTGTACTTTTAAAAATCCACCTTTCCATAAACAAGTCTTTCACCGTTGCCGCTTGTTATAGACCCCCCTCGGCCCCCGGTTATGCCCTGGACACCATATGTGAATTGATTGCCCCCCGTCTATCTTCAGAGCTCGTAATGTTAGGTGACCTAAACTGGGATATGCTTAACACCCCGGCCGTGCTACAATCTAAGCTGGATGCACTCAATCTCACACAAATCATCAAGGAACCTACCAGGTACAACCCTAAATACGTAACCATGGGTACCCGCTTAGATATCATCCTGACCAACCTGCCCTCTAAATACACATCTGCTTCAACCAGGATCTCAGCGATCACTGCCTCATTGCCTGCATGCGTACTGGGTCCGCGGTCAAACGACCACCCCTCATCACTGTCAAACGCTCCCTAAAACACTTCAGCGAGCAGGCCTTTCCACTCGACCTGGCCCGGGTATCCTGGAAGGATATTGACCTCATCCCGTCAGTAGAGGATGCCTGGATGCTCTTCAAAAGGGCTTTCCTCTCCATCTTAAATAAGCATGCCCCATTCAAAAAATGTAGAACTAAGAACAGATATAGCCCTTGGTTCACCCCAGACTTGACTGCCCTTGACCAGCACAAAAACATTCTGTGGCGTTCTGCATTAGCATCGAATAGCCCCCACGATATGCAACTTTTCAGGGAAGTCAGGAACCAATATACTCAGTCAGTTAGGAAAGCTAAGGCTAGCTTTTTCAAACAGAAGTTTTCTTCCTGTAGCACTAATTCCAAAAAGTTTTGGGACACTGTAAAGTCCATGGAGAATAAGAGCATAGGAAACACAGTCACTACCGATAAATCTACGATAATCGATCATTTCAATAAGCATTTTTCCACGGCTGGCGACGCTTTCCATCTGGCTACCGCTACCCCGGCCAACATCTCAGCACCCCCTGCAACAACTTGATCCCCCCCCCTGATGTTCTGAAAGGACGGCAAAATCTGGATCCCTACAAATCAGCTGGGCTAGACAATCTGGACCCTCTCTTTCTAAAATTTTCCACCGAAATTGTTGCAACCTCTATTACTAGCCTATTCAACTTCTCTTTCGTATCATCTGAGATCTCTAAAGATTGGAAAGCTGCCGCGGTCATCCCCCTCTTCAAAGGGGGAGACACTCTAGACCCAAACTGTTATAGACCTATATCCATCTTGCCCTGCCTTTCTAAAATCTTCTAAAGCCAAGTTAATAAACAGATCACCAACCATTTCGAATCCCACCGTACCTTCTCCACTATGCAATCTGTTTTCCGAGCTGGTCATGGGTGCACCTCAGCCACGCTCAAGGTCCTAAACGATATCCTAACCGCCATTGATAAAAGACAGTACTGTGCAGCCGTCTTCATTGACCTGGCCAAGGCTTTCGACTCTGTCAATCACTGCATTCTTATCGGCAGACTCAATAGCCTTGGCTTCTCAAATGACTGCCTCGCCTGGTTCACCAACTACTTCTCAGATAGAGTTCAATGTGTCAAATCGGAGGGCCTGTTATCCAGACCTCCGGCAGTCTCTATGGGGGTGCCACAGGGTTCAATTCTCGGGCCGACTCTTTTCTCTGTATATATCACTGATGTCGCTCTTGCTGCTGGTGATTTTCTGATCCACCTCTATGCAGATGACACCATTCTGTACACATCTGGCCCATCTTTGGACACTGTGCTAACAAACCTCCAAACGAGCTTCAACGCCATACAACGCTCCTTCCGTGGCCTCCAACTGCTTTTAAATGCTAGTAAAACTAAGTGCAAGCTCTTCAACCGATTGCTGCCCGCACCCTCCCGCCCGACTAGCATCACTACTCTGGATGGTTCTGACCTAGAATATATGGACAACTACAAATACCTAGGTGTCTGATTAGACTGTAAACTTCGGCAATGTCATTTACAAAATAGCCCCCAACACTCTACTCAGCACACTAGATGTAGTCTATCACAGTGCCATCCGTTTTATCACCAAAGCCCCATATACAGTGGAGGAAAAAGTATTTGATCCCCTGCTGATTTTGTACGTTTGCCAACTGATAAAGAAAGGATCAGTCTATAATTTTAATGGTAGGTTTATTTGAACAGTGAGAGACAGAATAACAACAAAAATATCCAGAAAAACGCATGTCAAAAATTTTATAAATTGATTTGCATTTTAATGAGGGAAATAAGTATTTGACCCCCTCTCAATCAGATTTCTGGCTCCCAGGTGTCTTTTATACAGGTAACGAGCTGAGATTAGGAGCACACTCTTAAAGGGAGTGCTCCTAACCGAGCTTGTTACCTGTAAAAAAGACACCTGTCTACAGAAGCAATCAATCAATCAGATTCCAAACTCTCCACCATGGCCAAGACCAAAGAGCTCTCCAAGGATGTCAGGGACAAGATTGTAGGCTGGAATGGGCTGGAATGGGCTACAAGACCATCGCCAAGCAGCTTGGTGAGAAGGTGACAACATTTGGTGCGATTATTCGCAAATGGAAGAAACACAAAAGAACTGTCAATATCCCTCGGCCTGGGGCTCCATGCAAGATCTCACCTCGTGGGGTTGCAATGATCATGAGAACGGTGAGGAATCAGCCCAGAACTACACGGGAGGATCTTGTCAATGATCTCAACGCAGCTGGGACCATAGTCACCAAGAAAACAATTGGTAACACACTACGCCGTCAAGGACTGAAATCCTGCAGCGCCCGCAAGGTTTCCCTGCTCAAGAATACATTTACATGCCCGTCTGAAGTTTGCCAAAGAACATCTGAATGATTCAGAGGACAACTGGTGAAAGTGTTGTGGTCAGATGAGACCAAAATGGAGCTCTTTGGCAGCAACTCAACTCACCGTGTTTGGAGGAGGAGGAATGCTGCCTATGACCCCAAGAACACCATCTCCACTGTCAAACATGGAGGTGGAAACATTATGCTTTGGGGGTGTTTTTCTGCTAAGGGGACAGGACAACTTCACCGCATCAAAGGGACAATGGACCGGGCCATGTACCATCAAATCTTGGGTGAGAACATCCTTCCCTCAGCCAGGGCATTGAAAATGGGTTGTGGATGGGTATTCCAGCATGACAATGACCCAAAACACACGGCCAAGGCAACAAAGGAGTGGCTCAAGAAGAAGCACATTAAGGTCCTGGAGTGGCCTAGCCAGTCTCCAGACCTTAATCCCATAGAAAATCTGTGGAGGGAGCTGAAGGTTTGAGTTGCCAAACGTCAGCCTCGAAACCTTAATGACTTGGAGAAGATCTGCAAGGAGGAGTGGGACAAAATCCCTCCTGAGATGTGTGCAAACCTGGTGACCAACTACAAGAAACGTCTGACCTCTGTGATTGCCAACAAGGGTTTTGCCACCAAGTACTAAGTCATGTTTTGCAGAGGGGTCAAAAACGTATTTCCCTCATTAAAATGCAAACCAATGTATAACATTTTTGACATGCGTTTTTCTGGATTTTTTTGTTGTTATTCTGTCTCTCACTGTTCAAATAAACCTACCATAAAAATGATAGACTGATAAGTTCTTTGTAAGTGGGCAAACGTACAAAATCAGCAGAGGATCAAATACTTTTTTCCACCACTGTACTACCCACCACTGCGACCTGTATACTCTCATTGGCTGGCCCTCACTACATATCCGTCGCCAAACCGACTGGCTCCAGGTCATCTATAAGTCTAGGTAAAGCCCCGCCTTATCTCAGCTCACTGGTCACCATAGCAACACCTACCCGTAGCACGCACTCCAGCAGGTATATTGCACTGGTGATCCCCAAAGCCAACCTATCCTTTGGCTGCCTTTCCTTCCAGTTCTCTGCTACCAATGACTGGAACGAATTGCAAAAATCTCTGAAGCTGAAGTCTTATATCTCCCTCTCTAACTTTAATCATCAGCTGTCTGAGCAGCTTACCGATCACTGTACCTGTACACAGGCAATCTGTAAATAGCACACCCGACTACCTCATCCCCATATTATTACTTACCCTCTTGCTCGTTTGCACCCCAGTATCTCTACTTGCACATCATCATCTGCACATCTATCACTCCAGTATTAATGCTAAATTGTAATTATTTTCGCCTCTAGGGCGTATTTATTGCCTACCTCCCTACTCTTCTACATTTGCACACACTGTACATAGATTTTTCTATTTTTCTTTTCTTTTGTGTTATTGACTGTACGTTTGTTTATGTGTAACTCTGTGTTGTTGTTTTGGTCGCACTGCTTTGCTTTATCTTGGCCAGGTCGCAGTTGTGAATGAGAACTTGTTCTCAACTGACCTACCTGGTAAATAAAGGTGAAATAAAAATAAAATAAATAAAAATTGTCTAAAGAAGGCCAGTTTTATTGCTTCTTACATCAGAACAACAGTTTTCATTTGTGCTAACATAATTGCGAAAGGGTTTTCTAATGATCAATTAGCCTTTTAAAATGATCAACTTCGATTAGCTAACACAACGTGCCATTGGAACACAGGAGTGATGGTTGCTAATAATGGGCCTCTGAATGACTATGTAGATGTTCCATAAAAAAATCTGCCGTTTCCAGCTACAATAGTCATTTACAACATTAACAATGTCTACACTGTATTTCTGATCAATTTTAAGTTATTTTAATGGACAAAAGATTTGGTTTTCTTTCAAAGACAAGGAAATTTCTAAGTGACCCCAAACTTTTGAATATTAGTGTAGGTAGGGGTAAAGTGACTATCTATAGATAATAAACAGCGAGGAGCAGCAGTGTAAAAACAATGTTGTTGAAAGCTGAGCTGTAGTCAATGAACAGCAAGTGTTCCTTTTGTGCAAGTTTTTGGAGGTATGATATTTATGCCTTTGTAACTTTCTAACTCATTATTCACGATTCATTCATGATTATCCGTAATTATGGCAGCATCCACATTAATGTAAACGTTTTCCGAAACATATTCTATTTTGATTTACTATAAAGGGGACTCCAAAATGACACAATATTTATCACTCATTTCTATTGGGCACAACATAATCCGAAACACAACCAAAACAAATTCCAAGTTTGTAGAGTCACAAGCTTGATGTAGTCATTGCGTGATAGGAATATGGGACCAAATACTAAACTTTTGACTACTTTAATACACTGTAAGTTAATTTGTCCAAATACTTATGACACATTCAAATCGAGGGACTAGATACATAAAGTGCTTTAATTTCTAAACGGTAAAATAGATATGTACTGTATGAAAATACTTTCAAATTAAAGGTGACCTTTTGTACTGTTGCATTATATGAAACATTTTCTCATATGCAAAATGCTGGAGTATAGAGACAAATTAAAATGTTTAACTTTGCTGTCCAAATAAATACATAGGGGAGTGTATCTCTGCTTCCCTGAACAACTGGCTTCTGAGCTGATTATTTCATTTCATAAACTAAGCACAAAAAAGGAAGGCGGAAGATCAGCCCAATTGAAGCACAGTTCAGTTGAGCTAAATCACCGCTTCCCTTTGTCCTAAAGCAGATTAGTGATCATACTCAGTCCGCTCCGTTACCATGTCTGGGAGGAAGATTACTGCCCAGGACCTACAGAGCACCACATGCTGCCGCTCAACCGCCTTTTATATCATTACAATAATGTGGTGGGTTAGGACGTGCATTGTGCAACCCCCCCCCCCCAACATGCTACCTCACAGAAAATGGCTCCGACAGATATGGCAGCTCTGCTTCTAGCTCCTAAGCAACTTTGCAGTATTTTGTTTTTTGTGTGTTATTTCTTACATTATTAACCCGGAGTTTTTTGTGTTATTACATACAGCCGGAAAGAATTTTGCGGCGGTAACTCACCAGGAATACGACTTTCCCGAGTTGGAGGATCCTTTGTTCGTACCCCCCCAGAACAATTGAACTTATTCCAGAGGCTGCTCCAAAACATCGCTGGCAGAGAAGAGGTATTCGGAGTGGACTTCTAGTCTGACTCAGGAGACGTGAACACCATCTACCGCTACCAAGTATATCACTCGCTAATGTTCAGTCTATGGATAATAAAGTAGATGAGCTCAGGGCGAGGATCTCCTTCCAGAAAGACATCAGGGATTGTGTCATACTCTGTTTCACGGAAACATGGTTCTCTCGGGATATACTGTCCCCGTCTATACAGCCATCTGGGTTCTCAGTACATCGCACAGACAGGAATAAAGAACACTCCGGGAGATGAAAGGCGGGGTGTATGCTTCATGCTTAACTACTCATGGTGTGATTGTGATCACATACAGAAACTCAAGTACTTTTGTTCACCCAACCTATAATAGTCACAGACGTGAATATTCCCCCTCAAGCCGATGCCCTCAAAGAACTACACTGGACTTTATGCAAACTGGAAACCATATATCCTGAGGCTGTATTTATTGTAGCTGTGGATTTTAACAAAGCATATTTGAAGAAAACGCTACCAACACATTGACTGTAGTACTTGCTTTGGAAAAACATTGGACCACTGCTACTCAAGTTTTCGAAATGCCTACAAGGCCCTCCCCCGCCCTCCCTTTGGCAAATCTGTTCATGACTCCATTTTTCTCCTCCCTTCCTATAGGCAGAAACTTAAACAGAAGTACCGGTACGAAGGTCTATTCAACACTGGTCTGACCAATCGGAATCCATGCTTCAAGATTGTTTTGGTCAAGCAGACTGGAATATGTTCCGGGTAGCCTCTGAGAATAACATCAACGAATACACGGATATGGTGACTGAGTTCATCAGGAAGTGTATAGGAGATGTTGTACACTGTAACTATTAAAACCTATCCAAACCAGAATCCGTCGATAGATGGCAGCATTTGCGCAAAACTGAATGCGCGAACCACCGCATTTAAATAAAGGTTAAATAAAAATGTTTTAAACGGTTTTTAACCATTGTGACTGGGAATATGGCCGAATACAAACAGTGTAGTTATTCACTGCGTAAGGCAATCAAACAGGCAAAACATCAGTACAGAGACAAAGTGGAGTCGCAATTCAACGGCTCAGATACGAGACATATGTGGCAGGGTCTACAGACAAACGCGGACAACAAAGGGAAAACCAACCACGCCGAGGACACCGATGTGTCCGGACAAGCTAAACACCTTCTTCTATCACTTCTACCTTACCCTAGACCCACTTCACTTTGCTTACCGCCCGGGTCTGAACCCCGCCCTGTGAAACCGGGTCCTGGACTTCCTGACGTCGCCGCACCCAGGTGGTGAAGGTAGGAAACAACACCTCCACTTCACTGATCCTCAACACAGGGGCCCCACAAGGGCATGTGCTCAGCCCCCTCCTGTATTCCCTGTTCACCCATGACTGCGTGGCCATGCACGCCTCCAATTCAATCATCAAGTTTGCAGATGACACTACAGTGGTAGGCTTGATTACCAACAACAACGAGACGGCCTACAGGGAGGAGGTGAGGGGCCTAGAAGTGTAGTGCCAGGAAAGTACCCTCTCACTCAACGTCAACAAAACAAAGGAGCTGAACGTGGACTTCAGGAAACAGCAGCGTGAGCACGCCCCTATCCACATCGACTGGAAAAGGTGAAGGAGAAGGTGGAAAGCTTCAAGTTCCTCGGCGTACACATCACTGACGATCTGAAAGGGTCCCCCCCCCCCCACACAGACAGTGTGGTGAAGAAGACGCAACAGCTCCTCTACATTTCTTCAACCTCAGGAGTCTGAAGAAATGTGTCTTAACCCCTAAAACCCTCACAAACGTTTACAGATGCACAATTGAGAGCATCCTGTTGGGCTGTATTACTGCCTGGTATGGCAACTGTACCAAGGCAGAGCTCTCCAGAGGGTGGTGTGTTCTGCCCAACGCATCACCGGGGGCAAACTACCTGCCCTCCAGGACACCTACAGCATCCGATGTCACAGGAAGGCCAAAAAGATCAAGGACATCAACCACCCGAGCCATGGCCTGTTCACTCAGCTATCATTCAGAACGCGAAGTCAATACAGGTGCATCAAAACTGGGACCGAGAGTCTGATAAACAGCTTCTATCCCAAGCCCATCAGATTGTTAAATAGCCATCACTAGCCGGCTACCACCCGGTTATTTAACCTTGCAACTTAGAGGCTGCTGTCCTATATACATAGACTTGGAATCACTGGTCACTTTAATAATGGAATGCTAGTCACTTTAATAATGTTGACATACTGCTTTACTCATCTCATATGTATATTCTGTATTCTATTCTACTGTATTTCAGTCATTGCCACTCCGACATTGCTCGATCTAATATGTATATATTTTTTAATTCCATTCTTTTACTTTTCGATTTGTGTGTATTGTTGTGAATTGTTAGATACTACTGCACTGTTGGATCTAGGAATGCAAGCATTTCCCTACACCCGCAATAACATGCTAAATATGTGTATGTGGCCAATAAAATTTTATTTTATTTGAGCAGGAAGGAAGGGTGAGGATTAGCCAGTCCCATTGCAGAAGGACTTACCAGAATTTCCTCCCTCCCCCCTCCTTACCTCCTCCCTATCTACTCACTTTGAATAAGTCAGGAAGTGTATTGAGTGTCGTTGCAGTAATAGGCCACTAGAAGGGGTTGTGTGTCTATATAAATAAATAAACATGCCCGTCTGCTGTTGATTCCTTGAGCAGCAACGTTGCCCTCAATATGTCTGCATTGAACGGAGCAGATGGATGATGATGTTGGATTTGACTTTAAAGTTATTTTACTAATATACAGAATGTCTCAACAGAATTTTTTTATACATTTTTTTTCTGTTAAATCTACAATTTACCATGACTATTGATAAGCAATAACCATTGAAAATGTACTATTGTAAATGTGCATGTTTTACTCACATAAGCTATGGAATAACTTGTTAAATTACAATTTTCTTTATGTTCTACCCAAAACTGTATTATTGCCTCTCCCCCTTATCTCCCATAATATTGCTCTGCTTAAATTGTGCATTTTTTATTTGTTATGAGAAATGTTTTGTTCTTCTCTCTTAAAGCGAATTACATCGGCTGCTATATAGACAACACGGCGAAAAGAGCACTCAGGGGAGTGTCCTTTTTTGACTACAAGAAAATGACGGTCTTCCGTTGCCAGGACAACTGTGCTGAAAGGTAGGCCTGGGAATATAAAAAGTCACAAACACAGGATGGGAGTGAGGAATAAAGGTTGTATACCAGAGTGTAGATGAACATGGGCCTTGTGCCAGCTGTCATACATAGTCTCACACCATCTCCCTCTCTCTCTCCTTCACATTAGCTCCATAGCTCTCGATATCTGTACTGTCCATACCTTTTCCACATTATTTCTCTCTTTCTTTTTTTCTCTCTTGCTCTCTTTCCCTCGCTCTCTTTCTCTCTCTGTCTCTTTCCCTTGCTCTCTTTCTCTCTCTGTCTCTTTCACTCTCTCTCGCTCACTGTATCTCTTTCTCTCTCTCTCTCTCTCTCTTTCTGTCTCTCTCTTTGCCTGCCTCTTTCCTCCTCATACCATATTTTCTTCACATCATCTGTTTGTCCAGTTTCCCCTTGCCCCCTCCTCTCCCTCTCGCACCCTATGGATGGCTCAGCCCAATGGCTCAGCCCAACACTCACCACTGACTCACAGGAGAGGAGAGAAAGAGAGGAGGCGATATACTGTATATATATAAACAGTATATAAAGAGAGGAGAAGATATATATACGAGAGAGAGAGAGAGTGAGAAGTGCAGTAGAGAGCACATTTTCATCTTTCTCCTCTGCTCCTCTCTCTCTCTCTCTCTGTCCACACCCCTCCCAGAGAAGGCTGCTGATATATACTGCTCAAAAAAATCAAGGGAACACTTAAACAACACATCCTAGATCTGAATGAAATAAATAATCTTATTAAATACTTTTTTCTTTACATAGTTGAATGTGCTGACAACAAAATCACACAAAAATAATCAATGGAAATCCAATTTATTAACCCATGGAGGTCTGGATTTGGAGTCACACTCAAAATTAAAGTGGAAAACCACACTACAGGCTGATCCAACTTTGATGTAATGTCCTTAAAACAAGTCAAAATGAGGCTCAGTAGTGTGTGTGGCCTCCACGTGCCTGTATGACCTCCCTACAATGCCTGGGCATGCTCTTGATGAGGTGGCGGATGGTCTCCTGAGGGATCTCTTCCCAGACCTGGACTAAAGCATCCGCCAACTCCTGGACAGTCTGTGGTGCAACGTGGCGTTGGTGGATGGAGCGAGACATGATGTCCCCAGATGTGCTCAATTGGATTCAGGTCTGGGGAACGGGCGGGCCAGTCCATAGCATCAATGCCTTCCTCTTGCAGGAACTGCTGACACACTCCAGCCACATGAGGTCTAGCATTGTCTTGCATTAGGAGGAACCCAGGGCCAACCGCACCAGCATATGGTCTCACAAGGGGTCTGAGGATCTCATCTCGGTACCTAATGGCAGTCAGGCTACCTCTGGCGAGCACATGGAGGGCTGTGCGGCCCCCCAAAGAAATGCCACCCCACACCATGACTGACCCACCGCCAAACCGGTCATGCTGGAGGATGTTGCAGGCAGCAGAACGTTCTCCACGGCGTCTCCAGACTCTGTCACGTCTGTCACGTGCTCAGTGTGAACCTGCTTTCATCTGTGAAGAGCACAGGGCGACAGTGGCGAATTTGCCAATCTTGGTGTTCTCTGGCAAATGCCATACGTCCTGCACGGTGTTGGGCTGTAAGCACAACCCCCACCTGTGGACGTCGGGCCCTCATACCACCCTCATGGAGTCTGTTTCTGACCGTTTGAGCAGACACATGCACATTTGTGACCTGCTGGAGGTCATTTTGCAGGGCTCTGGCAGTGCTTCTCCTGCTCCTCCTTGCACAAAGGCGAAGGTAGCGGTCCTGCTGCTGGGTTGTTGCCCTCCTACGGCCTCCTCCACGTCTCCTGATGTACTGGCCTGTCTCCTGGTAGCGCCTCCATGCTCTGGACACTACGCTGACAGACACAGCAAACCTTCTTGCCACAGCTCGCATTGATGTGCCATCCTGGATGAGCTGCACTACCTGAGCCACTTGTGTGGGTTGTAGACTCCGTCTCATGCTACCACTAGAGTGAAAGCACCACCAGCATTCAAAAGTGACCAAAACATCAGCCAGGAAGCATAGGAACTGAGAAGTGGTCTGTGGTCCCCACCTGCAGAACCACTCCTTTATTGGGGGTGTCTTGCTAATTGCCTATAATTTCCACCTGTTGTCTATTCCATTTGCACAACAGCATGTGAAATTTATTGTCAATCAGTGTTGCTTCCTAAGTGGACTGTTTGATTTCACAGAAGTGTGATTGACTTGGAGTTACATTGTGTTGTTTAAGTGTTCCCTTTATTTTTTTGAGCAGTGTGTGTATATATCTAATTGCATGTAAAACCAACCTGATATTTTGATGTTCAAATGTGGGTGGGGTTAAATGTGGAATGCCTGGTCAAGTGCACAGCCAACACGTCCTGTCCTTTCAAAGTAGGTGGTCACCCTTCTAACGCCGTTCTATACATCTATCTATGACTGAATTAATGGTTGCTCAACCAGTGCCAAGATAAGGGCAGATTTCTCAATTTCTGCTTACAATTGTGTGTATTGACTTATCAATGAACTGTTACTGTAAATGGTTAGCTGACTGATATATCCTAGCTAACCATGGGTAATGTTATTAAATGATGCGATACAGCCCAAACAACAGTGTGTATATATAGCTAGACTAGAGATTTGCCCTAGCTTATAGTTTGTTAGTGAGTGGTTGCAGATCTAACTAGCTGGAATGAAGCAAGGGTGTGAATAGTAGCCATGTAAATGTATCCTTTCACTGTTTACAATAGGTCCTCAGCTAGCCAGACCTGTCTGATCGGGTGCCATGGGTGTGTCCAGCATACACCTGTGCAAATCTGTGTGTATCAAAGGAATTAAACATCCAACCAATGCCTCAAGTGTAGTGCTGTAGGTCCACCACACACCTGGAGGTTGTGGGGTCCTGTCCAGACACAACCCCTAGACACTTGTAGAAATATGAGAGAATTGGACAGGTTTAAGCAATATGGCCAAAATTGCACCAACCTATCAGAGGTTAAGGTGGACCTCTCACCATGTCACCACCTATCAATTCCTCTGGGCAGTAGCCTAGGGGTTGTTTCTGGACAGGCAGTGGATATTATGTTAGCTCAATAATTCATTCAGTCTGGCACTGTCCCCAAAAAATAATAGCTGTCAAATACTTGCTTCCTCTGTCCTCAATTGCATTTCCTTGATTCATTGCATCCGCTCTCCTCATCCTTCTCAAAACCCATTTGGATAAGAAGGTCAGAGGTCCCTCCCTTCTCGCCTTCTTATCCAATGGGTTTTGAGAAGTGAGGAATGAAGGAAATGATATTGAGATTCTCCCCTTGTTCCCTCCATTCCTGAACTCTCTCAAAGCACATTTGGGGGAGAGGAGTGAAGGTTCCTCTCCTCAGGCTCCAATGCACTTTTAAGGAGAGGCAAGGAGGACAGAGAAAGCAAGAATGGGATGTCTAGTTTACACGCAAACACACACTGCTTGAAGAGTTTACTGATTTTATGTTTTGGCATTCAGGTCCAAAAAGTCACTTTCTGGCCACTTCATGAGCTGACATGTATGGGAAAATGTTGTTTAAATCAAGAGATGGTGTTGAATTCGAATGGATGTACCCTTCTATTAGGCTGGAATTCCCCCTAATGCAGGCAGTAGACCCCATTGGCCTTGACATGGGGGGGGCTTGCATCAAAGGTTAGGCCAGAGTAGTCAGCCCCAGTACTGTCCCACTGATTACTTTTCCCTCCGGGTGTCATGAATCCTCACTGTTGAGGTGTTCCAGGTGCATGACGAGCCGTGGTGTCTATTACATTTTGGTTGCAATAAACGTTAGAATCACTTGCTAGAGCCCTGCAAGACCTGATTGACACCTGGAAGGCAAACTGAGGAAAACAGCCCATCTCTGAGCAGTGTACAATGCCTTCAGGAAGTATCCACACCCCTTCAGGAAGTATCCACACCCCTTGACTTTTTCCACATTTTGTTGTGTTACAGCCTGAATTATTTATGGATTAAATTATGATTTTGTGTCACTGGCCTACACACAATACCTCATGATGTCAAAGTGGAATTATCTTTTTAGAAATGTTTAATTAAAAATGGAATGCTGAAATGTCTTTAGTCAATAAGTATTGAACCCCTTTGCTATGGCAAGCCAAAATAAGTTCAGCAGTAAGAATTTGCTTAACATTTTTTTTTACATTTTAGTCATTTAGTAGACGTTCTTATCCAGAGCGACTTACAGTAGTGAGTGCATACATTTTCGTACTGGTCCCACTTGGGAATCGAACCCACAACCCTGGTGTTGCCTGCGCCATGCTCTACCAACTGATAATAAGCTGGATTGACTCACTCTTTGTGCAATAATAGTATTTAGCATTATTTTTTATATCTACCTCATCTCTGTACCCCACACATACAATTATCTGTAAGGTCCCTCAGTCGAGCAATGAATTTCAACCACATATTCAACCAAAAAGATCAGGGACGTTTTACAATGCCTCGCGAAGAAGGGCACCTATTGGTAGATGGGTAAAAAAACAGACATTGAATTTCCGTTTGAGCATGGTGAAGTTATTAATTACACTTTGTATGGTGTCTCAATACACCCAGTCACTACAAAGATACAGGCGTCCTTCCTAACTCAGAGGAAGGAAGCCGCTCGGGGATTTCACCATGAGGCCAATGGTGACTTTAAAACAGTTACAGAGTTTAATGACTGTGATAGGAGAAAACTGAGGATGGATCAACAACATTGTAGTTACTCAACAATACTAACGTAAATTATACAGTGAAAAGAAGGAAGCCTGTACAGAATAAAAATATTTGAAAATATGCATCATGTTTGCAATAAGCCACTAAAGTAAAACTGCAAAAAATGTGGCAAAGAAATGAACTTTATGTCCTGAATACAAAGCATTATGTTTGGAGCAAATCCAACACAACACATCACTGAGTACCACTCTTCATATTTACAAGCATGGTGTTGACTGTGTCATGTTCTGTATTTAATTTTCAATAAATTAGCTAACATTTCTAAAAACATGCTTTCTCTTTGTCATTATGGGGTATTGTGTGTATATTTCATCCAATATATTTCATCCATTTTGAATTCAGGCTGTAACACAACAAAATGTGGAATAAGTCAAGGGGTATGAGTATTTCTGAAGGCACTGTACAGACATCAATGAAGCAGAGAAGTGCACCATTGTGACTAGCTAGCTAGGGCTTTCCTTGATTGGCAGTCTGTGTGATTTCTTCAAGGTAAAGGATGTGTTGTGCTGGCAATCTATTGGCACTATAAAGGCCTCTCAGAAGTCAAGTGTGCATCCCTCATGTGCCACTGTCAGGTTACTGTTCCCCAGGGAGTGTACAGGCCTTGTGTGTTTGATGGATAGAGCCTTCCAGTATACTGTACTGTGCATGGACTCATAATCAGCATCACCCTAAAAAAAGCTCTGGTGTCTTGGTGCAGTATTAATGCATGCACTCTCTCTCTGATACTGACCTTGTCCACCCAGAGAGCTCTCTTCATCTTGGAGAGGGTGAGTGAGGTTACTGCTGGTTTCCCAACTGACTGTCTATGAGTCATTCAACCCTATTAGTGGACTGACTCTGTGGAGAGAGCTGCTGAGAGAGAGGGTTGTGGGCGTCTTGCAGTTGCATGAATAATCGAGTGCTAAAATACAAAACCACTTCCATCTGGTCAGACATTGTAGAGACAAGATGTTGGCAGGTTGTCAGGCAGTCAGGGCCAGGTATAGACTTTTGGAGGCTTGAAGCAAAATTTGGTTGGGGGGCCCCCACACCTCACTGCAAAATATTTTAGTGTCCCCTCTTTTGACAGTAGAGAGAAACATACATTTCCTGCAAATTCTATACATTTTGCCATGGGGCGGAGAGAGAACTTCTATTTTATAACAAATTTCATGCAATTCTATTCATTTTGCAATGGGATGGAGAGATATTTTATGCAGTTTTAAAGCTAGTTTCCTGCAATTCTACACATTTTGTAATAATTTATGCCATGTTAAGATGATATCGGTGTGAAAATGACTAACAAAATCACGTGACTTGCATGCCCAGTCGATATCTGACTTGGCTAATTGCGTGACTATCATTGACTGACATAAAAAGAGAAAACAGCTGATGCACAACCAAATTTAGAAATTTCAACTGGTGTATTCTTATATACTTACTCTCAATAGTAAGTTCCAAAATAAATCTCTCTCTCTGTATATATATATTATATATAAGCTTTTGTCGCTTATGCCTGGAACCAGCCCTGTGGGCAGTAACCACCACCCCCACCCCCCACTAGAAGCCCTAAGAGTCTCGCTGCATTAATTGCAACCAATGCTGAACATTTTTGTGCAAGCCTCTTTTATTAATGATGATATTAACATTACCCCCTCTATTTCCTTTTCACTAGGGGCTACCTGTATTCAGGCCTAGAGTTTGGGGCGGAGTGCTACTGTGGCCACAAGATCCAGGCCCCCAATGCATCCGAGAGTGAATGCAACATGGAGTGTAAGGGCGAGAAGGGCAACCTGTGTGGAGGGGCCAACCGCCTGTCAATCTACAGACTGGAGCTGAGCCAGGGGTCAGCGCGCCGCTGTGAGTCTCAACCACCCATCACCACAATGCACGCTGTTGTTTGTTTATCCATGTAACCCTCTGAGGGGAAATGGATATGTCGTGAGCTGCGTTGGGACGGGGCGTTGAGTGTGAAGGGATGTTCAGAGGCCACAGGGGAGGGTGCTCCTCCTCCCTCTCCACCCCTTCTTTGTCTCCCAAGATCATAGCCACCAGTGTGCAATCTTTGGCAGTATATCTATTGCTCAGGGAAGAGGCTCCAAGCTTGTTTATATTCAGAGTTACAATAACAACATTGTGATTGTTGTTATTTCTCTTTTTACCTGTCTGCTAAAGCAGATTGCAGATTGCTGAGCAATTCTCTTTTTCAATGTGTGTATGCATGCTCTGACACCTCCGATGCTGATTTCAGTACCTGCTGAATATTTCAAAATAGTAAATGAAAAGGAGGATGTTTTGCCCTCTGCTGTCCTCTGCACTGCAAACTGTTACCATCAGATTGCCTGGGAAACAGTGCAGCCTCCCATTTTCCCCTCTGATCAACAGCAGAACGTATGTAGAATGCTAAAGAACCGGAGAGACATGAGTAAAAACTCCCACCTCTTTCCTTTCCACTTATCATGTTCCTTTCCCGAATCTCTATTTACAAAGAAATGACGAGGGGAAAAACTCCCTTTAACATGCATTGCTGGCTCAAAACCTAATACAGACGTGACTATTGTCGTGTCTATAAAATACACCTCTGTGTTACGGAAGCAGAAACATAATGTGAGGTCTCCCCACACATTAAACCCAAGCAAACATACTTGCACTTCATGCAGCTAAATATTTGCATGTACATGTCAGAAAGGTGCTCTGGTTCTCATGGCCTTGGGCTAATATATATACCTAACAAAAATATAAACACAGCATGCAACAACTTCAAAGTTTTGACTGAGTTGCAGTTCATATAAGGAAATCAATTTCCTTAGGCCCTAATATATGGATTTCACATGACTGGGAATACAGATATGCGTCTGTTGGTCACAGATACCTTAAAAAAAAAGCTTGGGGCGTGGATCAGAAAACCAGTCAGTATCTGGTGTGACCACCATTCGCCTCATGCATTCCAACACATCTCCTTTGCACGGAGTTGATCAGACTGTGCAAAGTTGCTGGATATTTTACTAGGCAAGTCAGTTAAGAACAAATTCTTATTCACAATGACGGCCTAGGAACAATGGGTTCAGGGGCAGAAACAACAGGTTAGGAACAGCCTTGTTCAGGGGCAGAACAACAGGTTTTTACATTGTCAGCTCAGGGATTCAATCTAGCAACCTTTTGGTTACTGGCCCAATGCTCTAACTACTAGGCTACCTGCCATGGTTACATGTGGTATGAGCTTGTGAGGCTGGTTGGAGGTTCTGACAAATTCTCTAAAATTAAGTAATTCCCGGCAACAGCTCTGGTGGACATTTCTGCAGTCAGCATGCCAATTGCACATTTCCTCAACAGTTGAGACATCTGTGGCATTGTGTCGTGTGACAAAACTGCACATTTTGGAGTGGTCTTTTATTGTCCCTAGCACAAGGTGCAACTGTGTAATGATCATGCTGTTTAATCAGATTCTTGATTTGCCACACCTGTCAGGTGGATGGATTATCTTGGCAAGGAGAAATGCTCACTAACAGAGATGTAAACAAATTTGTGAACAAAATGTAAGAGAAATAAACATTGTGTAGCATATGGAACATTTCTGGGATCTTTTATTTCAGCTCAGGAAACATGGGACCAACACCTTACATGTTGCGTTTATATATTTTTCCTGTATACTGTAGTTCCGTGACAGACTAGCACAGGAAGCTCCAATGAAGCATTTCATTACCAAAGAAGGAAATGGTTTCTTATGTGAGTGATGGCAGGAGGAGATAGAGGAAGACCTAAAGAAGGTGGGAGGAGGGAGTGAGAAACTGAGAGATGGGGGAGAGAGGGAGAAAGAGAGAGAGAGAGAGAGAGAGAGAGAGACAGAGAAAGAGATTGAAAGCATAAGACAAAAGACAAGAAGTGAGAGAATGTAAGAAAAAGAGTGGGTGCTGGGTTGTCTCTCCTCCCCTGTGTGCAGCTGTGAGAGTTCTGGAGGCAGGATTCACATCTAAAATACATTTAGACCCTCACACACTATGACTAACTCCTCCAGGTCTCCAACACACGGACCACCTGCCATGGAAAATATATTGGCTGTAGTGCCCTGCTGTCTGTACATACCAATGAGTGTTCTCGCCTCTCTTGGTGCATAACCTACACAGACTGCTCACTTCCCTGTTTTTTGCTGTTCTACAGTATGGCTGGGCCTGTTTTTTGCTGTTCTACAGTATGGCTGGGCCTGTTTTTTGCTGTTCTACAGTATGGCTGGGCCTGTGTGCACTGTGGTTGCCCATAGGGACAGTCTGGGGAGGAAGGTTGTTGAGACAGCCAGTGCAGGAGAGCCAGGCAGTCCCTGGTGTGATGGTAACCGCTCAGGGCAGGCACGCTGCTGTGTCAGGGCAAGCACGCTGCTGTGTCAGGGCAGGCACGCTGCTGGGTCAGGGCAGGCATGCTGCTGGGTCAGGGCAGGCACGCTGCTGGGTCAGGGCAGGCACGCTGCTGGGTCAGGGCAGGCACGCTGCTGGGTCAGGGCAGGCCGCTGCTGGGTCAGGGCAGGCCGCTGCTGGGTCAGGGCAGGCACGCTGCTGTGTGAGGGCAGGCCGCTGCTGGGTCAGGGCAGGCCGCTGCTGGGTCAGGGCAGGCACGCTGCTGTGTGAGGGCAGGCCGCTGCTGGGTCAGGGCCTCATGCTCTGTGTTAGGTTCCTAGCAAGGCCAAGGGAGGGGGTCGATGGATACTATAGGGGTCAAACTGAAAGCTTTGTTCAGTCAGAACACACATCAAAATGGGTTACTGATAAATACTAATCTAGTATGTTGTGTTTGTTGTGTTTCTCCTTGGTTCAGATGGGAGTGCCATCTTTAAGGGGTGCTTCCACAGACCTGACAACGTCACCCTGGCCCTGCCCGTTAGCGCTGTCATCCAGAACATGTCAGTGGAGAAGTGTGTGGACTTTTGCACAGAGAAGGTGAGGGAAATGTACATGTTGGGATGTCAGATTTTGATGTCTGTTTGCTTGTTTGCTGAGAAAGAGAGAGAGATTAGCTGTGTTCGAATACCCATACTAACATACTGTATACTACATACTTAATGAGTATATACTACATAGTATATAGTATTAGTTAATTTTATTATACTGTAAACAAACATTATCCTTTCAGATGAGCTACTAGGGATGCGTTTCAAACTCATAAGGCACACCCTCCTCCACTTACCCTCCAGTCCCCATGGCCATCTTTGTCCGTTGGTCCAAATGATAAGCCAAGCAAGGGAAGTTGGCAACGTAAGCCCCTCAGCCCTCGTTTTTGATTGAGTTTGCGAGTGTACAATTATGTTCACTACGGGCCTGAAACGCCCCATAATTCAATTCGCGATGATTGTACATCCGCTAAGAAAAGTCAGCCAAAACTTAAAACCAACATTAATATGGAGTCAACACACAAGTGTAAGTAAAAACGAATGCAAATAAGTTAGAAATTGTGCTAATGTCCATGACGACTCAAACATGTCACATAAAAGTAATTATGTTTTTGTTAAGTTAGCTTTTGGAAACGTTAACTTGCGCATATAACTTTCCTTGACTTATACATTGTAATTTTCGATTTACCTGATATAGTAGGATGGCAAACATTCGATGTCTGCGAATGCATTGTCTATGAAATGCAATCATAATTGACTGTAGCGCAATAAGGCACACACACAACAGTTCCATGATGACTGAATACACAACCGTGTTGATATTCTGTCTCTCACTGTTCAAATAAACCTACCGTTAAAATTATAGACTGATCATTTCTTTGTCAGTGGGCAAACGTACAAAATCAGCAGGGGATCAAATACTTTTTCTGTCACTGTAAAATACTGGCAGGTTTGATTTATTAGTAGCCAACTCACATTAAGTAGCTAGTTAACATACCAGTACACACTGCTGTAACGATATTCTATGTGGTTCATAAGGATAGCGTAGCTAACAAATTGTCAGCCAACATAACTTGTAAAGTAACTTATTTGAAAAGTCATTACTTTATTACATTGCTTAACATTAACAATTTGTATCCGCTCTCGTCGGACTTCGGCTGCATATTTTCCGCCATTTTCTTCAAATCTGAAAATGTATGAAGCCACTCCCATTTCCTGAAGAATTGCATTATGGACCCTAAAAGCACGGAAATAGTGTCCACTGTATGTATACTTCGTATTTTGGCAAATTTAGTATGTCATCCGGGAACTTTTGGCATACTAACTATATCCATACTATGATCAATAAGCATACTATATACACAATTTACATCACAAATAGTATAGTATGGTTAGTGCGGTTAGTATTAGTATTCGAACACGGCTATAGTGTTGTGTGCATGTGTATCATATGCATATATCTTTCTCCCTCTGACGTCCCTCTCCTCCCTCCTTCCTGCCCTCAAGGAGCTGTCCCTAGCGGTCCTGGCTGGAGACAGGTGTCTCTGTGGGTTCCCCACCCCCCACTTCTCCCTCCATGAGATGGAGGATGAGGAAATGTGCCTGCACCGCTGCCATGGCGAAGAGTTTGAGAGCTGTGGGAATGACAAGTACTTTGTGGTGTACCAGACACAGGTCCAAGGTAAACAAGTCACTATGTGCCACTGACCTCATCATTCTCTAAGCCCTCTCTAGTTGTAATGACTGGATCCAACTATATCAATTACCATTACCAATGTCATTCATATAAAAGGATGGATTTCCATAGATTTGTATTGATGCTCTTTGAGTAGAAGATATTGGCAGAGTGCTGAAAGTGGTACAGGAGTGGCAGTATTTCTGATCATGGGCCGGTGTTGGGAGGGTGTTCTTGTGAAACAGCTAGCTCACTTATTTCACACCATCACCCCCCCTGCACCCGGCTGTTTTATCACACTTCTGCAGATGGCTGCTCAGATAGGCTGTGAGCAATGCAGCCTTAGTGCTGTAGCAACTCTAATTACATTCAGAAGCGGAAATAGAGGCTCAAATAAACCGTGTACAACAACATACTGGTCTGGACCAGTCATATTATAAGGATACCATTAAAAACAACAGTCAATGCAACTCAAAAAAGGAAGTCTACTGTGTAGTTGTTTAAAAAGCTATATATTTTATACTATTCACTGGCCATGTTTTGTGTGACCTTTATTTTCTGCTCCAGTATGAGGAAGGCCTGTGCATTCCCAGCTGTCTCAGCACACATTACTGATGTACTGTAGCATCTCTTGCTTCTGTAGCCCTTTACACACGTACCCGTTAACGGGTTGAAAATGGCAGGTTTAGGCTCTGTTAAGCACCTAAATTGGGCCCAGTGGCTGTAAGTAACATGCTATTAATAACATCAGAGCTCAGGCTCTGCGCTTCACAGTGCTGTATGGGTTTTTACATTTATTTTTTTACATTTTAGTCATTTAGCAGATGCTTTTATCCAGACTGACGTACAGTTACAGACTTACAGTTAAGATAGCTAAGTGGGACAACCACATATCACAGTGAGTACAAAGTCAAAGCTAGTGGTGAGAAGAGGTGCTGTGGGATTATTTAAAATACTCTTTGAAGAGGTAGGGTTTCAGATGTTTTCGGGAAAATAGGCAGGGACTTTGCTGTCCTAGCTTCAGGGGAAAGATTGTCCTGGCAGCCCAATGGTGGAACTGAGAAGAGCTTGGACTAGGTTGAGCAGCAGCTGCCCTCCTGCAGAGGTGGGAGGGCCAAAACACCAGAGTTGGCAGAGCGGAGTGCTCAGGTTGGGGTGTAGGGTTTGAGCATAGCCTGAAGGTAGGGAAGGGCAGTACCTTTTGCTGCTCTGTAAGCAAGTACCATGGTCTTGTAGTGGACACGAGATTCAACTGGAAGCCAGTGGAATGTGCGATGGAGTGGGGTGACATGGGAGAACTTGGGAAGGTTGAACACCAGGCGGGCTGGAGGGTTCCGGATAAGTTGCAGGAGTTTGATGGCACCAGTGGGGAGCTCAGCCAACAGCGAGTTGCAGTAGACCAGACGGGATAAGGCAAGTGCCTGGATTAGGACCAGCGCCGGTTCCTGTGTGAGGTAGGGTCGTGTTGTCCAGGGTCACGTCAAGGTTCTTTTCACTCTGGGAGGGTGGCACTGTGGAGTTGCCAACTGTGATGGAGGAAAAGCAGCTCTGTCTTGTCGAGGTTGAGCTTGAGGTGGTGGGCCGACATCCAAGCTGAGATATCTGCCACGCATGTAGAGATGCATGTCGCAGCCTGGGTGTCAGAAGTGGGGAAGGAGAAAAGTAGTTGTGTCATCCACATAGCAATGCTAGGAGAGACAATGTGAGGATATGACAGAGCCAAGTGACTTGGTGTATAGAGAGAAGAGGAGAGGGCCTAGGACCGAGCCCTGGGGGACACCAGTCTTGAGAGTACGTGGAGCAGACACAGATCCTCTTCACGACACCTGGTAGGAGCGGCATGCCAGGTAGGATGCAATCCAAGAGTGTGTAGAGCCTGAGATGCCCAGCCCCGAGAAGGTGGAGAAGAGGATCTTATGGTTCACTATGTCGAAGGTAGCGGATAGATCTAGGAGGATGAGAACAGAGGATAGAGATTTAGCTTTGGCAGTGCGGAGAGCCTCCATGACACAGAGAAGAGCAGTCTCCCTCCATGACACCGAGAAGAGCAGTCTCGGTTGAGTGACCCGTCTTGAAGCCTGACTGGTAAGGGTCAATAAGATTGTTCTGAGAGAGATAGCTAGAGAGTTGGTCAAAGACGGCACACTCAAGTGTTTTGGAAAGAAAATAAAAAAGTGATACTGGTCTGTAGTTTTTTACATCAGAGGAGTCGAGTTTGACTGACAGCCGTTCTGAACTTAAGCACCTCATGCAACAAGAAGTTGCTAATTGGGCAACTTTTGCACGTTTTGTTGTCTGAGTGAGGGAAATGATGTAAATTAGGATGACTAGATGTATTTTGAAAGATAAGAAGTTCAGGATTATAATAAATACAGCTTTGATGTCATACAAGCAAGCCAAACAGATGTGCACTTCACATTTCCACATCATAAAACTCATGTCATATACAGTGTCAACATTTATGATCACTATCTTTGATGTACAGTTACAAGATGACATTGCTTCATACCCTGGGTTGATCTGAACACAATGAACCCATATTTGTCTATTGTGAAGAAAATTCATAGCGGAACACCCGCCTCACATGACCAATGTTCCCTCTAAATTGCGCGCGTGCGCACCTCCTGCAGGACTGCCGCGCAGACGAAATACTAAACTGTGCAGAGATGCAAGAGATTGAACTTCACTGAGTTCGCACTATATAGATCACGTTTTTCCTGTGATCTAGTCAACATTATATCAGCCCCTGTTCAATGCAACAAACCGTAACAAATCTAACTTTGCAAGCTTGAGTCTATCATTTTGTTGTTGGCAGAGCCAGAGCGCAATGGAGTAAAATTATATTGGCGGGGTAGCCCATGAGCAGTCTTTCAATCACCCGCAAGTGAATGCGCTTTTCAGATCAAGAGTGCAGAGCCGCACCTGTGAACATTGGGTGATATTCTTAACCCAGTTATAGATAAGTATAGGTCAGCAATGGGGAGTTACTGCTTCTTCCTACAAGAGCACAAAACGTGTAGACTACATTTCAAGCTGTCTTTGAAAAGCCAGTCAGGTAAAAAGCTTGTGTCTTAATTAAAGGGGCAGTGTTGTATTTTGAGACAGGCTTCAATATTGCCAATATGCAGAGGGATAGCCTACATTGTCTAATTATCTGTACAGTAGTAATAATTAATTGTAGTTTGTAAAGTGGTTTCTTGCACCATACAATGCAATTTACAGTCACCTACAGTATTTGGCCTATGGTGTTACAGACCAAGTAAAAAAATCATTAATTAATGTCAAGCCCTTCATAATGTAAAAACCTTTTAAAAAGTCTGATGCAATGTAAGCCTGCATTGAACACCACATATAGGCTACTGTAGGCTATGTCATAGAAATCAAAATCTATTTCCATGTGAACATGTTATTGGATTTGCTCCATTGGTTTTGTTGGTAGGGCTACATTATACCGAAATAGCCACAATAGCCTATTGGCTACTGTCTAAAACTGTAAGGGTACAGCCTCAGTGTTCACTGTAAACCCGGCCTGGAAGTTGCACAAAATTTGCACAACCAAAAATGCCCTCAGTGCCCGCCAAAATTAGAGAGAACATTGCTCATGACTCCTTTCTCCTAACACTGTAAGATCGTATTTTATAACTTAGTCATGTTGGCAAAAGAACAAGCTTTCAAATTATGCCCACCTGACCAAGATTGCATTTATAAGGGGCCATTTTTTTTTATTGCGCAAACAACAACATAATTATTAATTCATTGGTTTTCCCTCATGTAAGCCTACTGTTTGTTTGGTTGATTTCTGAATGTAATGTACAATTTAGACCTTTGCTTTTTACTGTGATTTTTAATGTTATTGCTTGCTTTTGCAGGTCCAATTGCTATTGATAGATATACAGGTTTGAGTTATTGATGGGTATAGGGACAATGACCAATGTAGCCAGTTGGTTGTGCCACTCAGGTGGTGGCGAAATTGGCAGTGCATCTAGTGTTATGCTTTCATCGTGTTGACTGGCTATGGTCCTAAATTGATGGTTACGGTTTGTGCTGTTTTAATGAGCACGTCTTGGCCTATCAGTCTTTGTGGTGCTTCTCTTCAACATAATGTAGCGTGATTTCTTGTGTGCAAAATGACAGTTGTTGTGTATATGGCTGCATTTCAGATATACAGTACCAGTTAAAAGTCTGGACACACCTACTCATTCAAGGGTTTTTCTTTATTTTTACTATTTTATAGATTGTAGAATAGTAGTGAAGACATGGAAACTATGAAATAACACATATGGAATCATGTAGTAACCAAAAAAGTGAGAAACAAATCTAATTATATTTTAGATTTTAGATTCTTCAAAGTAGCCACCCTTTGCCTTGATGACAGCTTTGCACACTCTTGGCACTCCCTCAACCAGCTTCACCTGGAATGCTTTTCCAACAGTCTTGAAGAAGTTCCCACATATGCTGAGCACTTGTTGGCTGCTTTTCCTTCACTCTGCGGTCCAACTCATCCCAAACCATCTCAATTGGCTTGAGGTCGGGTGATTGTGGAGGCCAGGTCATCTGATGCAGCACCTCATCACTCTCCTTCTTGGTCAAATATCCCTTACACAGCCTGGAGGTGTGTTGGGTCGTTGTCCTGTTGAAAAACAAATGATAGTCCCACTAAGCGCAAACCAGATGTTATGGCATATCTCTGCAGAATGTTGTGGTAGCCATGCAGGTTAAGTGTGCTTTGAATTCTAAATAAATTACTGACAGTGTCACCAGCAATGCACCTCCACACCATCATACCTCCTCCATGCTTCATGGTGGGAACCACACATGCGGAGATCATCTGTTCACCTACTCTGCGTCTCACAAAGACACAGCGGTTGGAACCAAAAATCTCAAAATTGGACTCATCAGACCAAAGGACAGATTTCCACTGGTCTAATGTCCATTGCTCGTGTTTCTTGGCCCAAGCAAGTCTCTTCTTTATATTGGTGTCCTTTAGTAGTGGATTCTTTGCAGCAATTAGACCATGAAGGCCTCCTCTGAACAGTTGATGTTGAGATGTGCCTGTTACTTGAACTCTGTGAAGCATTTATTTGAGCTGCAATCTGAGGTGCCGTTAACTTTAATGATTGTATCCTCTGCAGCAGAGGTAACTCTGGGTCTTCCTTTTCTCTGGCAGTCCTCATGAGAGCCAGTTTCATCATAGTGCTTGATGGTTTTTGCGACTTCACTTGAAGACACTTTCAAAGTTCTTGACATTTCCCGTATTGACTCACCTTCATGTCTTGGAGTAGTGATGGACTATCGTTTCTCTTTGCTTATTTGAGCTGTTCTTACCATAATATAGACTCGGTCTTTTACCAAATAGGGCTATCTTCTGTATACCACCCCTACCTTGTCACAACACAACTGATTGGCTCAAACACATTAAGAAGGAAAAAAATTCCTGTTAATTGAAATTGATTACAGGTGACTACCTCATGAAGCTGGTTGAGAGAAAGCCAAGAGTGCAAAGCTGTCATCAAGGCGAAGGGTGGCTACTTTGAAGAATCTGAAATATAAAATATATTGATTTGTTTAACACTTTTTTTCATTATGATTCCATATGTGTTATTTCATAGTTTTGATATCTTCACTATTATTCTACAATGTAGAAAATAGTAAAACCATGAAATGAGTAGGTGTCCAAACTTTTGACAGGTACTGTACAACAGGTGTAGACTTTACCATGAAATGCTTACTCAAGAGCCCTGTCCCAACAATGCAGAGTTAAAATGTAAGAAGGAAATAGTAACACAATAAAATAACTATATTGAGGCTATATACAAGGAGTACCGGTACCAAGTCAATGTGCTGGGGGTAAGAGGTAGTTGAGGTGAAAATGAGTCAATACTGTAAAAGTGATACTATGAAAACGACACAGCCTACTTTTTCACCCCTTCCGTGCTCTCTCGCTATAGTGTGTGAGTGTGTGAGTGTTGCTCTCGGAATGGGCATTTACTCTTATTCACAGCAGATTTAAATTGGCTTCTGTCTAGTAGGAGGGTTGTGTTCCAAACAAAACAACTAAAAGTGTGGTAAACGGCACAGCTGGGAGAGCTCAAAAATAACCTTATAGTTAAAGACTCTTCATTGCGTCATAAGAGTGCTTTGAAATGACTTAGGAACTGTGCACACTTTGTAGAGATGTGTGGCCATGTGGAGACACCAGTTTGTCCTCTCACTCAAACCTTTGACATTTTTTTTGTCTATTTGTTGTACATACGCCACATTTTCCCAGGAATATTCTTATCATGTTACTGAATGTATCCAGAGTATTCTCCGATTTAGTTATCAAAACAGGCAGCGAAAAGTATAGTAAATGTAAAATGCACATAAAATCAACAGGGTAATGTTTGGATTCAGTCTTGTGTCAGGTGAACTGTTGTGTTCTCAACTTTGATCTTATAACTTTCCCATTGTTGGGTTCTGAGAATTTGAAATATGCTTATTCATGTCACCGAGGGAGAGAGGGTAATGTATAACATTTACATTATATCAGGTATCCTATTGAAAGATTGAGTACTTAGGGTTAGAGGGTCTAGACCAGAAGTTAATGTTTATCTGTGGGAGGAAGGTATATAGTGTGTGTAATTAAGCTTGTAAGGTGCTGGGTGCAGGGAAGCGATCACATGTGGCAGGCATTGATAAGGGGAGAGAGCCATGGATTAGTGATGAAGGGGGTCGAGTTCAAGTCACGTTAAGGGAGAAAGAAAAGTTTATGGACGTATTACTTAGTTTCCTACCTAGCAGTAAAGATACAATGTTTGTTCAGATGTGTAGGAGGAGACTCAGCCTAGGATGAAGGGTTAAATATCAGTGCTTGTGTGAAAATGTTTTTGTCTGAATGCAGCTGTATTGACCCTCTGGGAAGAATTAACTTGGTTAAGCTATTATAGTGTCCGTTGAGTTTTTTACTCTGAGAATTAGAACCTAACACCATAATCTCCTAACTGTTCCCTTTCAATTGCTACCATGCAACATTTACATTTAGCCCTATCCATATAGGCCAATTCCCACCAGTGTAAAGGGTTAAACAGCCTCCAGAATTACAACATCATAATCAACTCAGAGCTCCACTCACACCAACGACATTACTCACAAAGCTTACACATCTACTGAGTCAGTCTCTAGGTCATGAGGGTCATTGTGTTGTATAGTGCAGGACATTTGAAGCAATGACTGGATTTCAATGGCGATATACATAACCTTTGCCCAGTTCTTTCTCTGTAGTAGAAGCACCTGTCTGCTCAAGGTCTAGGCACTTGTCATCTCCCATCTGGACTACTGCAACTCGCTGTTGGCTGGGCTCCCCGCTTATGCCATCAAACCCCTGCAACTTATCCAGAACGCTGCAGCCCGCCTGGTTTTCAAACTTCACAAGTTCTCCCATGTCAATCCGCTCCTCCGCACACTCCACTGGCTTCCAGTCGAAGCTCGCGTCCACTACAAGACCATGGTGCTTGCCTACGAAGCAGCAAGAGGAACTACCCTCCCTACCTTCAGGCTATGATCAAACCCTACACACCAACCCGAGCATTCCATTCTGCCACCTCTGGTCTATTTGCCCTCCCACCCCTTCAGGAAGGAAGGACAGCTCCTGCTCAGCTCAGCCCAAGCTCTTCTCTGTCCTGGCACACCAATGGTAGAACCAGCTTCCCCCTGAAGCAAGACAGCAGAGTCTCTGTTCATCTTCCAAAAGCACCCGAAACCCTACCTCCTCAAAGAACATCTTAAATAATCCCCCTTCTCAAAAATTTGAAATGTAGGATGTATGACCCTGAAATAGCTTTCTATGTTCACCAGTCATTCAGGGGCTTACAGAGGCCCTTTGAGATTCCTAGTGTCATGCTAAAGTACATAGGCACTTGGACATTCTCACTCACTCTCCAGCTAGTATTGTATTTAAAGTTTGTGTCTGGTTCATAATACATTTTTTTGGAAGGAACACAAATAATTCTGAGTATTTCATGTATTATCAAGTATTATTGTGTATCACATGTGTGACCTGTGTTCTTTCCTGTGTCCCCTCAGATAACCGTTGTATGGACCGGCACTTCTTGCCCACGCGTTCCAAGCAGCTGATGGCCCTGGCCAGCTTCCCCGGGGCTGGCAACACCTGGGCCCGCCACCTCATAGAGCTGGCCACTGGCTTCTACACAGGCAGCTACTACTTTGATGGCTCCCTCTACAACAAAGGTACTGTAGGCCTAACCTGGAGGTAACAGGTGACATGGGTACTGGATAGTTATACATTGGGAAGTCATACAGTCACTTAAACAGCCAAAATTACACTATTAAGCATGTTCACGTTTTGTCGTTGTTGTTTTTTCTTTTAAAAGGCTTCAAAGGTGAGCGAGACCATTGGCGGAGTGGTAGGAACGTCTGCATTAAAACACATGAGAGCGGCAAGAAGGAGATTGAAGCCTTTGACGCCAGCATCGTCATGATCCGCAACCCTTATAAAGCCCTCATGGCTGAGTTCAACCGCAAGTACGGCGGCCATATTGGATTTGCCTCACAGGCCCACTGGAGAGGGAAAGGTGAGACTTCAGCCAATGATACAGTGCCCTTATTGCTATGTAAGTATTGCTGTAATTACAGTGTAACAACTATTGGCATTTCTCTTTATATCACTTTATTTACACTGTACTTAGGGTTGGGGTTGAGCCAGAATGTGGACAAGAGGCTAGGGTTAGGGCTAAAGTTAATAGGGTTACTGCTGTAAGTACAGTGTAAGTACAGTGTGTATTTACAATACTGTTACACAGTAATTACATGAGTATAGTTGCACAGTAATAAGGGTAATGTAAAGTTTTACCCAATTGTCTGCATTATTGATGAGTCATGACTAGGTGAACTCAACAGATATGAACAGGGTTGGTATAATGTAGATGTGCCCTTCCTCCATTATGCTACTGTGTGCCATTGTTCAGTGGCTCTCTCCTTATCAATTAATGTGGTAAACCACAGAGGATTTCAATTTACAGTACCAGAATAAAGTTTGGACACGTCTACTCATTCAAGGGTTTTTCTTTATTTGTACTATTTTCTACATTTTAGAATAATAGTGAAGACATCAAGACTATGAAATAACACATATATTTTAGATTTTAGATTCTTCAAAGTAGCCACAATTTGCAAAGCTGTCATCAAGGCAAAGGGTGGCTACTTTGAAGAATCTCAAATATAAAATATGTTTTGATTTGTTTAACACTTTTTTGGTTACTACAAGATACCACATGTAAAAATAAAGAAAAACTCTTGAATGAGTAGGTGTGTCCAAGCTTTTGACTGGTAATGTATGAATGATAGAATGGGGTTTTGGACTTCGCAGGATCAGAGATCTGCCTTCTGCATTAACCCTTAGAGAGAACAGGAAATGATAAGTCAGATAAGACCTTACTCAGGACCTTGAGGAAGTGCCAGTATGTTGTCACTATGTCGTTTTGGGTTATGCTTTGTTTTGTGAGACCAGTACAGCAGATGTGCAATAGATGTGTGAGTGTACAGAACATTAAGGACACCTGCTCTTTCCATGACATAGGCTGACCAGGTGATTCCAGGTGAAAGCTATGATCCCTTATTGATGTCACTTGTTAAATCCATTTCAATCAGTGTAGATGAAGGGGAGGAGACAAATTATTTAACCTTTCAGTATACATGTTGAGAAATGAACATTGGTATATGTTGGTAAGATAAGAGTAAGGGATAAGATAATAGGCTTAAGATAAGAGCCTTTCAGAGGTAAGACTTCTCTTTGCATGTTTGCTCCAAAATACAAGTTTGAGTGATCCGTTTCTCTGCACTCTTTCTAGACTCTACAATCCCTTTTTCAATTTGAATTGTCTTCGGATAAAAAAAGAAAAACATAAACAGATTATCGTGTTATAAGAGTTTCTCAATTTTAGCTTCTCCGACAGGCAGATTTTTTTTTATGTTGTGTTGTCGCATTATCTATTTTTCCCTCGACACACTCGAGTGGGTTGGTAACCATGGCAACCGGCTCCTATCTGAAATCTCCAGTGAGATTTTCCTGGGAGAGAGATGAAGACTTGCAGACCCCAGCATTCGAAACCATCAGCAGATTCAGACTGCTGTCTGCCATGATTGTTTCTCTTTTATTTGTAGGTGTAGCGATGATGTAAGAGCGTTAGAGAGAGAAAAGGCTTTCTGATAGCTGCCAGTTGTGATCTGGAGGGAAGAAGAGTCACTGGCATGCTCCAAATGACACCATAATACCTATAAAGTTCAATACTTTAGACCAGAGCCCATAGGGGTATTGCACTAAATAGGGAATAGGGTGCAGTTTGGGATGGAATATCTGAGTCAACAGGATATTGTGTAAGAACGTTAGAGTTACTGTTGCCTTTCAACGCACTGTAGCCTCATACAATTACCTTGGGGGCATAACTTATTTTGGCCAGAGTTTGAATGTTACACATGCATAAGTATCAGTAGGCTATGTGTCATATTCGGAAGTGGTCTCTGAATGATTATGTGGATGATTGAATTTGTCAAAAACATTATCCGACAATCTCTAAACCAACAATTGTCCCTTGGCTACATAATTCAGTTATTCACTCAGCTCCTTTCACTTTACTGTATTAGCTTTTTGGCCCCCTGGGCCCCAACTACTTTCACATTTTCATATTGTCCTTAGAGGCTAACATTCTGTACTTCCTGATTTCCAGAGGAGCTCAACAACCTTGGTCCATGGCCAGAAATGAACTGCACATTCTGACTTCTAACTGAATCCCAACTAGCTGACAAGCAAACAAACGTCTATCCATTCACATACTACATTCAAATGGTTGAATTTTACTTTCCTGCTCTGATTAGGACAGTCTACTGTAGTTATTTAACCAAACCTTCCTGGGCTTGGCATAGAAAACATGAGGTTTGTTCAAGGGGGATTCAATAGCTGTGGTGTTTTGGGCCTCCAGATTTTGTGTTGCTATCTGAGAAGAGAACTGTGGCAGACAGTTTCTCTGTTTCACTTTAACATGCAATGTCCTTCTGTAGTTCACTGTGGCAGTGTAGCTTCCACTCCCATATCATCGGAATCCCCAAACCTGCACTGCTAACTCAGCAGGGATTACACTTTAACAAGCATCCCTCTCCTCCTAGTAAAGATACAGTACATGCTAATGCAGCCCTGGCTTTGCCTGCCAATTCCTTTATGAACTGTAGATTATAAATGATTGGAAAGTTTCTCCAGTAAAGTATTCCAAAATGGTATGGTGAAGTGAACTGTCTTAACAGCCAATTGAACAACAGTGTAGACTGTGGGGTGCTGGTACACAACAGGAGATCTCTGTCCTAGCTGTTACCTGCTCAACAGTATGCTCTCCCATGCAGCTCTCCATTGACCCTGGTGGTAATTCCTGAGCCTCCCAGACTGCAGCAGGTCTGTCTGTCTGCTAAAAGGACTAAAACTTGCTTTGTTCCATGTCATTAATTGAATCCCCTTAAGGAAGCCCGTGTCTCAGAGAAGGCATTATGTGCTGTGATTACACTAGTTGAATTGCACCAGACCTCTCAAATGAAATAACATCAGTGTTTGAAGATTATTCTGCAGGGAAAGGGGATGGGGGAAGGGGGTGGGTACCTTTCTTCCCAGCTTAATTTCCTGATGAAAAAAAAGGATGTGCCTGCTAGAAGAGAGGCCTCCTCTGTTGAATTCACTACCCAGGAATCCCTGGGGATGTTTAGAGCTGCAGAAATGACCTGCTTCTCTCAAATTGTATTCTTTACTGCTGTTCATTCAGCCAATAGTGGGCCATTTATGGGTGTTTTTTTCAAATGTTTTATTAGAATCATTTACACTTTGATGTATCCGGGGCTCAATTGTGTACCCTTAAAAAAATATTAATAAATCTGCTTCCTGTGTTATTTTGCAGAGTGGCCTGAGTTTGTGAAGAACTATGCTCCTTGGTGGGCATCCCACACACTGGACTGGCTGCGTTATGGGAGGAACGTCCACGTGGTCCACTTTGAAGAGCTGAAGAGGGAGCTGTTCTCCAAGCTCAAGGACATGGTCCTGTTTCTGGGCCTGGAGGTGGCCGAGGACCGCCTGCTCTGTGTAGAGGGACAGAAGGATGGCAACTTCAAGCGCTCTGGCCTGCGTAAGCTAGAGTATGACCCGTACACACCCGAGATGCGTGCTAGCATTGACGAACTGGTCATGACTGTAGACGCTGCCCTTAAGAAGAGGAACATGGCCGGGGTGCCCAAGGAGTACCGACCAACTTCGAGATGATATGATATCCTTTCCCTCTCTCTCTCTCTTTCTTACTCTGTTCTTATATCCCTTCCCTTCGCACATACTGGGATTAATGGCATCCATGTCCAAAAAGTCACAGGAACTGAAAATCTATGTGTAGGAAATACATTTGTATTTAAAGTACTTCCCTATTCCCCTCCACCTCTTTATTTGTCTCCTTATTTCTCACATCCCTTTTTCTTTATTAGTTTAACTGGCTGATTTTTGACAACAACATCATAATGTATACTACTTTAGAAATGACATTTAGCTACTCGGCTGATGAACATGGATTTATTGGGGAACTCAAATAAGGACCAATGAGAATCACTTCCCCCTCTATACACATGTATGTGTTGTGCACTATGACTTAACATTAAGGTACAGTAGCTGTGTTGGAAGCACATCCAAGTACATAATGGTTGGATTACTGTCAGCTGACCACAAGGAGCAAATTCCTGTTAATCTGAAAGTGATGATTAAAAAGAACTGTAAGAAGTCTATTTGTATGCATAATGTATGTTATTGAATAGGATCTGCTGCTATCACAGATTAGAATAACAAATACTCTTTTATGAAATGGTTTAAAAATGGTCACAAAACCTTTTAATGGTCTGTCATTTTCAACTAAATGTTTTGTTTTGTTAGAGATGAAATATACTATATGTATACTTCCGTTTGCTGAATGCTGTATATTTGAAAGCTACTGGACTTAAAATGAGGATGTGGTCCAAACTAGTGCCTTAGACGGCTGCGACACTCAGGATCTGATCCGTGACTTGGTTGGAGAAAGCAACCAACCAAGCTTGCGAAAGCAACCATGGCATAGATTGAATCAGATATAGAGTTAACTGGCGATAGCAGACACCCAAATAGAGGATGATTTGGCAAATCAGAGGTGGAACTGCATTGGAGCCTTCAAATCGGTGAGCAGCTGCTCTTGCGATCATTGTCATGAAGCAACTCAAGTTAGAAGTTCAGAACGAGAAAGTGTAGGCTAAATAAGAAATAATTACATTCAAATGTAAAACTCTTTAAATTAAATAATGAGGGTTTCTATCATCCTAATGGAGGTGTAGATTACATCTCACATTCCAGTGTTCTAATTTTTGAACAATGCTGCATGGGGTTTCTGATAATGCGACTCATTGCGATCCAATGGCAATGTCTGTGTTAGGTAAAATGCCAGGAGCCACTTGTGGCTGTGCTGGCTGAGTGGATTTGACAGCTCTAACCGCTATCGGATATTGGCTAAAGCGGATCTGATTGAATAGAGCCAAGTCCACCTAGAAGAGGCAATGAATGGGACTGAACACTCGTCTCTCCATCCATCCATCCCTGCAGACACACCATGAGGACAGGTCTCCCCACTCTTCTCCTCATTCTTCAGCAGTATTCCTATGAGGAGAGCCTGAGGTGATACAGCACTATCATACAGCATCTCTAGTTTTCTGGAGCAGTGGCCTCACATAAAACTGTGCTGTATCAGTCCTACTGATGTATTATGTCTGTACAGAAGTCCTTTTGGTTACTGACAACAGCTCTGGAACACTGAATAATTAACCCTCCATAGTTTGTTTTGACCAACAGGCTCAATGGAACATTCCTGCCTCTTGTCAAGACAGCCCTTTCAATAACTAGCCTCGATTCTACTGATCAACTCATTGACTGCTTGTTCATCCGTCTCGACAGAGGTGGTCAGCTAACCACACTGTGCACATGAATTTATTGTGGATTCATTGAATGTAATTTTCTGTAAACAGCTCTATTTCGAATCTACCACTTCTGCTAAATGACTCTGCAGAACCAGTAGTTTTTTCTCATAATGGTGGTTTGAAGTAAAATTATAATGCAGTGCCTTTCCTGTCAGTTGGCTGTTGGCTTTAAGTTGAAATGTAGGGGGGAAAATTAGTAGTAATATCAAATATTATTGGTAATGTGAATATATTGTTGATGATATTTGATATTATAAACTGGGTGGTTCGAGCCCTGAATGCTGATTGTCTGACAACTGTGGTATATTAGATGGGATACCGTGGGTATGACAAAACATTTATTTGTATTGCTCTAATTACGTTGATAACCAGTTTATTATAGCATAAATGCACCTTGGGAGTTTGTGGTATATGGCCAATATACCACGGCTAAAGGCTGTGTCCAGGCACTCCGCGTTGCGTTGTAAGAACAGTCCTTAGCCGTAATATATTGGCCATATACCACACCTCCTCAGGGATTATTGCTTAATTAAACTGGCCACTTAACGCATCACCAAACGCTTTAGTGTTGAGAGTGTTCTAACTTCTGAGAACAAAATACCAAGGTTCTAGTTATGCAATTAATGCAACTGCTGTGTCTGAAATGATAGAATGCTTGAGAACTCAAACAGATTTCCATTGGACTAATACAGTGCCTTCAGAAAGTATTAATACTTGTTCCACATTTTGTTGCGTTACAGCCTGAATTCAAAATTGATTACATGTATTTCTCACCCATCTGCACACAATACACCATAATGACAAAGTGAAAACATGCTTATAGAAATTTTTGCACATTTTATTGAAAATGAAATACAGAAATATCTAATTTACATAAGTATTCACACTTTGTAGATTGCACCTTTGGTGGCAATTACAGCTGGTTAAGTCTCTAAGAGCTTTCCACACCTGGATTGTGCAACATTTGCCCATTATTCTTTTTAAAATTCTTCAAGCTCTGTCAAATTGGTTGTAGATCATTGTTCGATAACCATTTTCAGGGCTTGCCATAGATTCTAAGTAGATTTAAATCAAAACTGTAACTCGGCCACTCAGGAACATTAACTATGTTCTTGGTAAAGCAACGCCATTGTAGATTTGGCCTTGAGTTTTAGGTTATTGTCCTGGTGAAAGGTGTATTCATCTCCCATTGTCGGGTGGAAAGCAGACTGAACCAGGTTTTCCTCTAGGATTTTGCATGTGCTCAGTTCCATTCCATTTATTTTTATCCTGAAAATCTCCCCAGTCCTTAACGATTACAATCATACCCTTAACATGATGCAGCCACCACTATGCTTGAAGATATGGAGAGTGGTACTCAGTAATGTGTAGTATTGGATTTTCCACAATAATAACACTTTGTATTCAGGACAAAAAGTTCATTGCTTTGCCAATTTGTTTGCAGTATTACTTTAGTGCCTTGTTACAAACATGATGGATGTTTTGGAATATTTGTATTCTGTACAGGCTTCTTTCTTTTCACTCTGTCAATTGGGTTAGTATTGTAGAGCAACTACAATGTTGTTGATCCATCCTCAGTTTTCTCCTATCACAGCCATTAAACTCTAACTGTTTTAAAGTCACCATTGGCCTCATGGTGAAATCCCTGAGCGGTTTCCTTCCTCTTCGGCGACTGAGTTAGGAAGGAGTCCTGTATCTTTGTAGAGACTGGGTGTATTGATGCACCATCCAAAGTGTAATTAATAACGTCACCATGCACAAACTTAGAAATATTGTCTGCTTTTTTGTACCCATCTACCAATAGGTGCCTTAGCGAGGCATTGGAACACCTCCCTGGTATTTGTGGTTGAATCTGTTTGAAATGCACTGCTCAACTAAGTTACAGATAATTGTATGTGTGGGGTACAGAGATGAGATAGTCATTCAAAAATCATGTTAAACCCTATTATTGCACACAGAGTGACTTGTTAAGCTAATTTTTACCCCTGAACTTATTTTGGCTTGCCACAACAAAGGAGTTTAATACTAACCCTAACCCTAACGCTTTTTGAAATAACTGTAGATTTCAATACAGGCTGGGGTTTACAATCAATGATAGTATGCCACATCACATTGTTGCCGAGGAATGTTATTCAACACCATTGAGTTCTCAAGCATACCCACATAGTATACTGTAACTGTATTTTTTGATATTGTGTCTGTATGATTGACTTCATAATGAAGAGATAATGTAGGTTGATTATTTAACTAAAAGTCTAAGGTGTTGGGGGGAGGGGTTCTACTAAGCTACTGTAACATATGGCATTGTTTTAAGATGGTCATACCATGGATGATTTAGCTATTGATTTTAAAATTTTAGGACCCTTTAGATAAACAAAAAATCTTACATTATTTGATAAAATATTGAATTTGGCCTTTACTACTATAGCCCATAGAAATGCATTGAATAACACATTAATGAACTGCAAAAAAGACAGTCAAAATTATTCTAAAAAGGAATAACGTTTTGAAGTATTTGTCCTATATCCAGTAGCGGTGTGTGGGTAAAACCACTGTGGAAGCCAGAAAAAACAGTCATATTACAACCAATGTTATTTGATAATTGCATTGTTTGCTCTATAACCTGTTCATTAATTTGCCTTGCGACCGTGATACAGTATATAGGCCTAAAGGCCGAGACAATAAGAAGACAGTGTCAGAATAAATTCAATCACACCTTTGTTTTATCACAAAACCGGATAGCAACCTCTGTCCGGTTTACTCAACAAAGCATATTGCATGTAACAAACAGTACATGACCTACAGCATGGTCAAGAAAGTTCATGTTTCCCCCATTTTCGGACCACTAAACAACTATTGATTTAGAACCACAGTGAGTTACCACAAGTTGCAAAGAAAACAAGAACTGTCTCCACTATTCCAACTTCAACATTTCAACATCAAATCACCTCTCCTTAGTCTAATACAGTGGCAACTAAAAGATACCAAAAACAATTAAGTCCAATCAACGTAAACTAAATATGATGTGGATGTCCATGGTTCTGATTTCTGTGTGTGTGCACGTTCGTGCAAGTAGAGAAATATGTTGATGCCATCCCCCAGAGGTTTATCACTCTGTCATAAAGTACACGCTTGTATTTTTTGTTGTCCAAGGCTACCTGGCGAAAATGCTTGCTAGCTAGCTGAACTTCCATTCAAGGATTGGTATACTCAGTTATCACCATCACCAGCTGGGTGTTCTGTGTGCAAGGAGTTTAATATTCATAAAAAAAATATATATATATATATATCGAGCTACATATTGAACTTCCATCCTATCAGGCCAGGGGCACAACAATGTATGAATTAATGGTTGGATCAGAATCGGCGTTATAATCATTGGCCAGTACGGAGAAATAAGTAAAACCACAAGTCATAATCCCTATCTCCATCCATGACTAATTTAGGAAAGCGACAATTTTAGCTAGCTAGCCACCTAATGACAACACAATGAGATGTAACAATTCAAGTTGTTTCTGTCAATGACGAATGCTCTCAATGCGATTTGACAGGAGTTACTGTCACGGCTGTCAAAAGGAGAGGACCAAGGTGCAGCGTGTGTGTAGTTCCACATTTTATTTACTCTGTGAAACTATGCGATACATCAAATAACTGAATAGACAAAACAACAAACCGTGACGCAGAGGAGAAACAAACACTACTCAAAAATAATCACCCACAAAACCCAGGAAGAAAAACCCCTACTTAAGTATGATCTCCAATTAGAGACAATGAGAGAGGACCAGCTACCTCTAATTGGAGATTATCCCAAACAAACCAACATAGAAATACAAAAACTAGAACCTAAGAACAGAAATAGAACACAGAATAAACCCCCCTGTCACGCCCTGACCTACTCTACCATAGAAAATAACAGCTTACCATGGTCAGGACGTGACAGTTACGCCAAAATCCAGGCTGGCTTCACTTGACACTTTTTTTTGGTGCGCCAGGACCTTTCACAGTTAAGCTCGCTCATTGGCAAATTTGTATACATTATCAAGGGAGGCCAAATGTTCGCTGGCTTCACTTTCATTCTATTCAATGCAACGGGCTGTATCAATGTCATACTCGTTTGGACCAGACAGCATCAGATAGATGGCCTACACGTAGAGAGACAGAGGGGTGCTGTTTTGCTCACTCTGATGCTTTCTTCGGTGAGATGCATTCAGCCTCTTGCGAATTGAAGGAAAATTATGAAACACAGAGAGGTGAAAGCTACATTTTTTATGTTTTTACAAAATGTTCTTGGTACATTTTTTGGGGAAGCCTGGCTTCCCTTGGCATCCATGAATACACGCAACTGCCTATATCTAGGAGATATTTGTATTTATTTTTTTATTTCACCTTTATTTAACCAGGTAGGCTAGTTGAGAACAAGTTCTCATTTACAACTGTGACCTGGCCAAGATAAAGCAAAGCAGTGTGACACAGACAACAACACAGAGTTACACATGGAGTAAACAATAAACAAGCCAATAACACAATAAACAAGTCAATGACACAGTAGAAAAAAGAAAGTATATATACAGTGTGTGTAAAAGGCATGAGGAGGTAGGCAATAAATAGGCCATAGGAGCGAATAATTACAATTTTGCAGATTAACACTGGAGTGATAAATGAGCATATGATGGTGTGCAAGTAGAAATACTGGTGTGCAAAAGAGCAGAAAAGTAAATAAAATAAAAATAGTATGGGATGAGTTAGGTAGATTGGGTGGGCAATTTACAGATGGACTATGTACAGCTGCAGCGATCGGTTAGCAGTTCAGGTAGATGATGTTTAAAGTTGGCGAGGGAAATAAAAGTCTCCAACTTCAGCGATTTTTGCAATTCGTTCCAGTCACTGGCAGCAGAGAACTGGAAGGAAAGGCGGCCAAATGAGGTGTTGGCTTTGGGGATGATCAGTGAGATATACCTGCTGGAACGTGTGCTACGGGTGGGTGTTGTTATCGTGACCAGTGAACTGAGATAAGGCGGAGCTTTACCTAGCATAGACTCATAGATGACCTGGAGCCAGTGGGTCTGGCGACGAATATGTAGCGAGGGCCAGCCGACTAGAGCATACAGGTCGCAGTGGTGGGTGGTATAAGGTGATTTGGTAACAAAATATATGGCACTGTAATAGACTACATCCAGTTTGCCGAGTAGAGTAATGGAAGCTATTTTGTAGATGACATCACCGACGATGTCGAAAGCTCAGGAAATATTTTGGTTTTTTTGGACACATATTTAACCCTTTATTTTTGGTTATGTTACTTAAATTGGGTGCATCAATATACTCTTAAGGATTAAATATTTTTGTTCACTTATTTAATTTGAATATGACCCAAAAAGCCTTTCACCGTAAATTATATAACTGAAAGCTTACTACTCCAAAGGAGCAAAAGGCATTTTCTTCAAGATATAGATTCGTTTAGATTAGAGTTATCTACTATACTTAGTTTTTCTTGATATACAATCCTTGATTATTGTTATTGAAGGTGAGTAATACTGAAAGTGACACACCCCATTTTCTATTGTAGATTGCTTTGGTATCGAAGAACGAGCTATACAATAGTCCCACCCATACTGTAGGTACTGTGCAGCAAGAGCATAGAAAAACAAAAATAAATCAAAATAATCTGTAAGTGAAGCATTCTGTTTCAATTTTCTACACCCACCACTTTATGTTGACTGATGATCAATGTGCATATGTCTCTATTGAAGACATACTGTAGAGCAATGAAAGACAAGATTACTTGCTATATTATATATATATATATATATATATATATATATATATATACACACACATACACATACACATATTTTTATAGTACGTGCAACAAAATAAAACAAGTATTATGGGACAGATGATCACTTCAATTTTTGGACACAGACTTTAAGTGGCTCTGACTTTGTCACGTTCTGACCAGTAAAGGGGTTATTTGTTATTGTAGTTTGGTCAGGACGTGGCAGGGGGTGTTTGTTTTATGTGGTTCGGGGTTTGTTGGGTTATGTTATTATGTAAGAGGGGTGTTTGTTTAGAGTGTTTCGGGGTTTGTTGGGCTATGTTCTATGTTCGTATATTTCTATGTTTATCTAGTATGTCTAGTTCTATGTTTAATTAATGGGGTTGACCTTCAATTGGAAGCAGCTGCTCCTAGTTGCTTCTAATTGAAGGTCCTATTTAAGAGAGGTGTTTTTCTGTGGGATTTTGTGGGTAGTTGTCTCCTGTTTAGTGTCTGAGCACCTGATAGGACTGTTAGTGTCGTTCGTTTGTTTTGTATATGTGATTTGTTTGTTTTTTCCTTCTTTACATTAAAAAGAAGATGAGTATACGCGTTCCCGCTGCGTTTTGGTCTGATCCTTATGACACCCGTTACAGAACTACCCACCACCAAAGGACCAAGCAGCGGAGGAAGGAGCAGCAGGTGGACTACAAGGAGTCATGGACTTGGGAGGATATCCTAGCTGGAAGAGGACCATGGAGGAAGACTGGAGAGGACCGGGAAGATACACGGGGATTGGAGCACCGGGGAGAAGGATGGACATGGGTGGATGAGCGAAGATTTTGGGAGGACAAACGAAGGAAGCTGGAGGAGACTGAGAGGCAGTCCAAATACATTTTTTTGGGGGGGGGCACACGGACAGATTGGCGGAGCCGAGGATGGAACCAGAACCAGTCGGGGTGAAATTGGAGGTGAGCGAAGCAGAGACAGTGAAGGAGTTCATGGGGAAATTGGAGGAGAAAGCTATAAGAGAGCTGCTGTGTTGGTGTTTTAGGCACGACATTCGCCCTACGGAGCGTGTCCTCAAATTGATGTCACCTGAGTCAATTCTCCATACTTGTCCTGCGGTGCGTGCTAGCCGTCTGGTGAAGACAGTACCAGTCCCACGCACCAGGCCTCCAGTGCGTCAGCCCAGTCCAGTACGTCCTGTTCCTGCTCCACGCACTAGCCTTGAGGTGTGTGTCACCAGTCTGGTACCTCCAGTACCAGCCCCACGCACTAGGCTTCCAGTGCGTCAGCCCAGTCCAGTACGTCCTGTTCCTGCTCCCCGCACTAGCCCAGAGGTGCGTGTCTCCAGTCTGGCGTCTCCTAAGCCAGCACCACGCACCAGGCCTTCAGTGCGTCAGCCCAGTCCAGGATGTCCTGTTCCCGCTCCTCGCACTAGCCTTGGGGTGCGTGTCTCCAGTCTGGTACCTCCACTACCAGCCCCACGCACCAGGCCTCCAGTGCGTCAGCTCAGTCCAGTACGTCCTGTTCCTGCTCCCCGCACTAGCCCTGAGGTGAGTGTCTCCTAAGCCAGCACCAGGCCTCCAGTGCATCAGCCCAGTCCAGGATGTCCTGTTCCCGCTCCTCGCACTAGCCTTGGGGTGTGTGTCTCCAGTCTGGTACCTCCACTACCAGCCCCACGCACCAGGCCTCCACTGCGTCAGCCCAGTCCAGGATGTCCTGTTCCCGCTCCTCGCACTAGCCTTGGGGTGCGTGTCTCCAGTCTGGTACCTCCACTACCAGCCCCACGCACCAGGCCTCCAGTGCGTCAGCCCAGTCCAGCTCGTCCTGCTCCTGCTCCTCGCACTAGCCCTGTGGTGCATGTCCCTAGTCTGGCACTTCCTAAGCCAGCTCCACGCATCAGGTCTTCAGTGCGCAGTCCCCATCCAGAGCTTCCGGCGACAGTGCCTCGTCCAGAGCTTCCGGCGACAGTGCCTCGTCCAGAGCTTCCGGCGACAGTGCCTCGTCCAGAGCTTCCTGCGACAGTGCCTCGTCCAGAGTGTCCGGCGACAGTGCCCCATAGAGAGACGGCCCACAGTCCGGAGCCGAGAGAGACGGCCCACAGTCCGGAGCCGAGAGAAACGCCCTACAGTCCGGAATCGGCGCAGCCAGAGTCGCCCTTCAGCCCGAGGTCTCCAGCGATGCGCATCAGCCTGAGGTCTCCAGCAACGCACATCAACCCGAGGTCTTCAGTGATGCGCCATAGCCCAGAGACTTCGGGAGGGGTAATATTTAATAAGTATTTAGTGGGGTTAGACAGGTTAGGTTGGGGAGTAAGGCCGGAGCCTGATCCACCTCCATAGTAGGTGGGTTGGGGAGGGGGGGGGTGTAGCACAAGAACCGTCGGTGACGGTGGCCACCCTCCCTTGTCTCCCTTTAGTTTGGGATTATTTTTGTTTTGGGTTTATTTTTGTGTTTTGTTTAAGGTGCCTCCGGGGTCTGCACCTTTGGGGGGGGGGGGTACTGTCACGTTCTGACCAGTAAAGGGGTTATTTGTTATTGTAGTTTGGTCAGAACGTGGCAGGGGGTGTTTGTTTTATGTGGTTCGGGGTTTGTTGGGTTATGTTATTATGTAAGAGGGGTGTTTGTTTAGAGTGTTTCGGGGTTTGTTGGGCTATGTTCTATGTTAGTATATTTCTATGTTTATCTAGTATGTCTAGTTCTATGTTTAATTAATGGGGTTGACCTTCAATTGGAAGCAGCTGCTCCTAGTTGCTTCTAATTGAAGGTCCTATTTAAGAGGTGTTTTTCTGTGGGATTTTGTGGGTAGTTGTCTCCTGTTTAGTGTCTGAGCACCTGATAGGACTGTTAGTGTCGTTCGTTTGTTTTGTATACGTGATTTGTTTGTTTTTTCCTTCTTCACATTAAAAAGAAGATGAGTATACACGTTACCGCTGCGTTTTGGTCTGATCCTTACGACACTCGTTACAGACTTTCATTAACAGGCTGGCACTATCTGAAAGGGGGTGTCACATTTGAATGTGTTTTGTATGGAATTAATGTAATGTGATTATACCCCCCAAAAAATAAGGTAATACAATGGAAGTAATGGACAGTGATTCCAAATAAACATCTGAAAAAAGATAGAATATGACAGTAAAAGTACAAACTCGACAAGGACAAAGATTAACCCAACCCCCCCCCCGCTTTCTTGATCAATGAATAACACATGATATTGTGTAACATTGACCTGAATATATGCCCAGGATATTCCTGGTATTAAATGTGTATTAATACTCTGATGAAGGATGACTGATGTTTGTTCTAATCAGTTACAGTGAGGGAAAAAAGTATTTGATCCCCTGCTGATTCTGTACGTTTGCCCACTGACAAAGAAATGATCAGTCTATAATTTTAATGGTAGGTTTATTTGAACAGTGAGAGACAGAATAACAACAAAAAAATCCAGAAAAACGCATGTCGAAAATGTTATAAAATGATTTGCATTTTAATGAGGGGAAGTAAGTATTTGAGCCCTCTGCAAAACATGACTTAGTACTTGGTGGCAAAACCCTTGTTGGCATTCACAGAGGTCAGACGTTTCTTGTAGTTGGCCACCAGGTTGGTACACATCTCAGGAGGGATTTTGTCACACTCCTCTTTGCAGATCTTCTCCAAGTCATTAAGGTTTCGAGGCTGACGTTTGGCAACTCGAACCTTCAGCTCCCTCCACAGATTTTCTATGGGATTAAGGTCTGGAGACTGGCTTGGCCACTCCAGGACCTTAATGTGCTTCTTCTTGAGCCACTCCTTTGTTGCCTTGGCCGTGTTTTTTGGGTCATTGTCATGCTGGAATACCCATCCACGACCCATTTTCAATGCCCTGGCTGAGGTAAGGAGGTTCTCACCCAAGATTTGACGGTACATGGCCCCGTCCATTGTCCCGTTGATGCGGTGAAGTTGTTCTGTCCCCTTAGCAGAAAAACACCCCCAAAGCATAATGTTTCCACCTCCCATGTTTGACGGTGGGGACGGTGTTCTTGGGGTCATAGGCAGCATTCCTCCTCCTCCAAACACGGCGAGTTGAGTTGATGCCAAAGAGCTCCATTTTGGTCTCATCTGATCACAACACTTTCACCCAGTTGTCATCTGAATCATTCAAATGTTCATTGGCAAACTTCAGACGGGCATGTATATGTGCTTTCTTGAGCAGTGGGACCTTGCGGGCGCTGCAGGATTTCAGTCCTTGACGGCGTAGTGTGTTACCAATTGTTTTCTTGGTGACTATGGTCCCAGCTGCCTTGAGATCATTGACAAGATCCTCCCGTGTAGTTCTGGGCTGATTCCTCACCGTTCTCATGATCATTGCAACTCCACGAGGTGAGATCTTGCATGGAGCCCCAGGCCGAGGGAGATTGACAGTTATTTTGTGTTCCTTCCATTTGCGAATAATCACACCAACTGTTGTCACCTTCTCACCAAGCTGCTTGGCGATGGTCTTGTAGCCCATTCCAGCCTTGTGTAGGTCTACAATCTTGTCCCTGACATCCTTGGAGAGCTCTTTGGTCTTGGCCATGGTGGAGAGTTTGGAATCTGATTGATTGCTTCTGTAGACAGGTGTCTTTTATACAGGTAACAAGCTGAGATTAGGAGCACTCCCTTTAAGAGTGTGCTCCTAATCTCAGCTCATTACCTGTATAAAAGACACCTGGGAGCCAGAAATCTTTCTGATTGAGAGGGGGTCAAATACTTATTTCCCTCATTAAAATGCAAATCATTTATAACATTTTTGACATGGGTTTTTCTGGATTTTTTTGTTGTTATTCTGTCTCTCACTGTTCAAATAAACCTACCATTAAAATTATAGACTGATCATTTCTTTGTCAGTGGGCAAACGTACAAAATCAGCAGGGGATCAAATACTTTTTTCCCTCACTGTACATACATGCATACATACATACAGTTTCAAAGTACTGAGATCAACAACACATATACATTCATCATTCCCAGTTTTATGAATCACTCACCAAAGTTGTTGCTTAGTATGTATTTAATTCCCATTCTGCACATTTGACTACCCTTACAAAAAGAAACGTAAAAAATTGGTTTTCGGACACGTGTGAACACCTGTGAACAAATCACGTGAAAAATGTCACGTGAGGAATACAGTGCCTTCGGGAAAGTATTCAGACCCGTAGACTTTTTCCACATTTTGTTACGTTACAGCCTTATTCTAAATGTAATTCAATCGTTTTTTTCTCCTCATCAAATCTGCACACAATACCCCATAATGACAAACAAAACAGGTTTTAAGAAATGTTTGCGAACTTATTACAAATAAAAAACTGATAACCTTTACATGAGTATTCAGAACCTTTACTCAGAACTTTGTTGAAGAACCTTTGGCAGCGAATACAGAATCAAGTCTTCTTGGGTATGACGCTACAAGCTTGACACACCTCTATTTGGGGAGTTTCTCCCAATGTTCTGTGCAGATCCTCTCAAGCTCTGTCAGGTTGGATGGGGAGCGTTGCTGCACAGCTATTTTCAGGTCTATCCAGAGATGTTTGATCAAGTTCAAGTCCATGCTCTGGGTGGGCCACTCAAGGACATTCAGAAACTTGTCCCGAAGCCACTCCTGCGTTGTCTTGGCTGTGTGCTTAGGGTCGTTATTCTGGCTGTGTGCTTAGGGTCGTTGTCCTGTTGGAAGGTGAACCTTCGCCCCAGTCTGAGGTTCTGAGTGCTCTGGAGCAGGTTTTCATCAAGTATCTCTGTACTTTGCTCTGTTCATTTTTGCCTTGATCCTGACTAGTCTCCCAGTCCCTGCCGCTGAAAAACATCCCCACAGCATGATGCTGCCACCCCCATGCTTCACCTTAGGAATGGTGCCAGGTTTCCTCTAGACGTGATGCTTGGAATTCAGGTCAAAGAGTTCAATCTTGGTTTCGTCAGACCAGAGAAACTTGTTTCTCACTGTCTGACAGTCTTCAGGTGCCTTATGGCAAACTCCAAGCGGGCGGTCATGTGCCTTTTACTGAGGAGAGGCTTCTGTCTGGCCACTCTACCATAAAGGCCTGATTGGTGGAGTGCTGCAGATATGGTTGTCCTTCTGGAAGGTTCTCCCATCTCCACAGAGGAACTCTAGAGCTCTGTCAGAGTGACCATCAGGTTCTTGGTCACCTCCCTGACCAAGGCCCTTCTCCCCTGATTGCTCAGTTTGGCTGGGCGGCCAGCTCTAGGAAGAGTCTTGGTGGTTCCAAACTTCTTCCGTTTAAGAGTGATGGAGGCCACTGTGTTCTTGGTGATCTTTAATGCTGCAGACATTTTTTGGTATCCTTCCCCAGATCTGTGCCTCGACACAATCCCGTCTCGGAGCTCTATGGACAATTCCTTCGACCTCATGGCTTGTTCTTTGCTCTGACATGCACTGTCAACTGTGGGACCTTATATAGACAGGTGTGTGCCTTTTCAAATCATGTCCAATCAATTGAATTTACCACAGGTGGACTCCAAGTTGTAGAAACATCAAGGATAATCAATGGAAACAGGATGCACCTGAGCTCAATTTTGAGTCTCATAGCAAAAGGGTCTGAATACTTATGTAAATATTTATTTAGTTATATATATATATATATATATATATATATATATATATATATATATATATATATATATATATATATATTTGCAAAAATGTCAATCTGTTTTCGCTTTGTTATTATCGGGTATTGTGTGTAGATTGTTGATTTTTTTATTTAAGCAATTTTAGAATAGGGCTTTAAGCTAACAAAATGTGGAAAAAGTCAAGGGTTCTGAATACTTTGTATATGTACAATGAAAAAAATATAAACTCAAAATGCTACAATTTCAAACGATTTTACTGAGTTATAGTGCATATAAGGAAATCAGTCAATTTAAATAAATTCATTAGGTCCGAATCTATGGATTTCACATGACTGGGATACAGATATGCATCTGTTGGTGACAGATATCTTATAAAAAAAAAATGGGACTCACAATGGGTCTCAGGATCTCGTCATGGTATCAAATTGCCATCGATAAAATGCAATTGTGTTCGTTTCCGTAGTTTATGCCTAAACAACCCATAACCCCACCACCACCATGGGGCACTGTTCACAACATTGACATCAAACTGCTCGCCCACACAACGCCATACACATGGTCTGCAGTTGTGAGGCCGGTTGTACGTACTACTAAATTCTCTAAAACGACATTGGAGGTGGCGTATGGTAAAGAAATTAACATTAAAGTCTCTGGCAACAGCTCTTGTGGACATTCCTGCAGTCTCCATGCCAATTGCACGCTCCCTCAAAACTTTAGACATCTGTGGCATTGTTTTGGGTGACAAACCTGCACATTTTAGAGTAGCATTTTGTTGTCTCCAGCACAAGGTGCACCTGTGTAATGATCATGCTGTTTAATCAGCTAATGATATGCCACACCTGTCAGGTGGATGGATCATCTTGGCAAAGGAGAAATGCTCACTAACAGGGATGTAAACAAATGTGTACACAACACTTCAGATAAATAAGATTTTTGTACACATGTAACATTTTGGGGATCTTTTATTTCAGCTCATGACACCAACACTTTGCATGTTGCATTTATATTTTTGTTCAGTGTATGCAGTATATACACTACCGGTCAAAAACAATTGAACACCTACTCATTCAAGGGTTTTTCTTTATTTTTACTATTTTCTACATTGTAGAGTAATAGTGAAGACATCAAAACTATAAAATAACAAATATGGAATCATGTAGTAACCAAAAAAGTTTTAAACAAATCAAAATATATTTTATATTTGCACACTCTTGGCGTTCTCTCAACCATCTTCATGAGGTACTCACCTGAAATGCATTTCAATTAACAAGTGTGCCTTCATAAAAGTTAATTTGTGGAATTTATTTTCGTCTTAATGCGTTTGAGCAAATCAGTTGTGTTGTGACTTGGTAGGTGGGGTATACAGAAGATAGCACTATTTGGTAAAAGACCAAGTCCATAAGAACTGCTCAAATAAGAAAAGAGAAACAACAGCCCATCATTTCTTCAAGACATGAAGGTCAGTCAATACAAAAAAATGTCAAGAACTTTGAATGTTTCTTCAAGTGCAGTCGCAAAAACCATCAAGCGCTATGATGAAACTATGATGAAACTGGCTCTCATGAGGATCGCCATAGGAGCCTCAGAAATTGCAGCCCAAATAAATCACTGTCTGTGATTCATTTAGAATTCAAGGCACACTTAACCTGCATGGCTACCACAGCATTCTGCAGCGATACGCCATCGGGTTTGTCTTAGTGGGACTATCATTTGTTTTTCAACAGGACAATGGTCCTTACACACCTCCAGGCTGTGTAAGGGCTATTTGACCAAGAAGGAGAGTGATGGAGTGCTGCATAGATGACCTGGCCTACATAATCCCCCGACCTCAACCAAATTGAGATGGTTTGGGATGAGTCAGACTGCAGAGTTAAGGAAAAGCAGCCAACAAGTGCTCAGCATATGTTGGAACTCCTTCAAGACTGTTGGGAAAGCATTCCAGGTGAAGCTGGTTGAGAGAATGCCAAGTGTGTGCAAAGCTGTCATCAAGGCAAAGGGTGGCTACTTTGAATAATCACAAATATAAAATATAGATTTGTTTAACTCTTTTTTTGGTTACTACTTGATTCCATATGTGTTATTTCATAGTTTTTTTTTAGTCAGACACATGGTTTTTGGATACGTGTAAAGTTTCACATGGATTTCACATGTACATTTTTCACATAACTCAGATGTGGTTTCCCAAAATGTCACGTGATATTATATATTTCACATGTGAGTTTTTGTAACTGCCGGGATTAAAACCAACGTCTTGACCTTTAGACCAAGAGGGTCAATACTGATTCTGAAGTCACAGGTGGGCATACCTCATCGCGGGACTATTTTAATGTGAATTTTAACATGTTAAACACGATAAATAAGGAGACACGGAGTAAGCTTATTTTCACTGGGGTTCTCTTCCAATGTATATTTATTACAAATTCCTCTCAATCTCAAAAAATTGACTCTTCAAATTCAAAATCCTCTCTTTGTAGAAAAGCATCTGTTGACATTCATTCTAATAGCAAACACATTCACAAGTTTTCAAATACATTAAAATACATTTAATACACCGGCATAAAAATTAACAAAATCCAAATGGACAACTAACAATAATGGAAGCTAAAACTAGCTAGCTGGGATGAAATGGCAGGCTAGCTAGCACCTAGCACTAAGCTAGCTAGCAAGCTAGCAGTTAGAAATTAGCATGCGGCTATTAGATATAGATTTAATAAAAATTACATTCTAAAATACATATAATTAGCGTGGTTCATATGTACACATGCAAATACACTCAATATGAGCCCTTCTTTGTAAACATTTTTACCATTTAAGAGATCCGAAAAGTATCAAATATTTTTTATTAAATCATCTGAGATGCCAACATGTTACCATTGACTTGCATACAAAAGTGATTTAGCTAGCTAGTTACTTAGCTTCGCTACACTCATGTTCATGGAAAAAATCTGACTTGTTTTTCACTTGGTCAAAACAATTAAATTATATATCAAAATGACCCAAAAACTCATTACAGTTCAGTTAAACATTTTCTCTCTAGATTTTGAAAACGGAACCATGCATACAAACCGGAACACAGGATATTAAAAATAAGGAGACACAGCGAGCTAACTAGCTTCTCGGTTCTTTTCACCGGGCTACTTCCAACGGCCACAGACCAACGTATGAAGAGAGCGTGCGCCTGCAGTAGAAACACTCCGAATGCCTCCTCCTCGTGGTAGCACTAAATATACATGTATATCAATGCAACACCACGGAGGAATACAATAAAAATGAAGTGGATGGCGCCATAATTATTTTTTACACACTTTAATTATTACTTTTTTACAGAATGGCATTACATAATTTGCAATTCCCCATGTGGAACAATTGCTACTGCAACATGTTAACACCACTTTTTCACATGGGAGGAGAATAACACTATTTCACCCCCATACGTGACCTTGCAATTACACAATGTGAATGATTCTTACATGTGAAATTGCAAATGTGAATGTTTTTTACATGTAAACTTGCAACACGTTATTCTCCTCACATGTGAAAACACGTTATTCTCCTCACATGTGAAAGGTGGTGTTAACTTGTAAACTCTAAATTTAATACATGTGAACATATGGATTCACATGAGAAAGTTTCAGCTTAACATGTGAAAAAAGCTATTTCACAATTTGTAAGAGATATTAGTACAGTATGAAGTTCCAAAGGCTTCACGTTCATCCAAAATAATTGTTGACCAACAGCGGTTTTGTGAAGTATAAACACAGGGCTCTTCAATTAGATTCTCAGCTCCTCTATAGGATATGTAATTACACTTGACCTTTCAGTGTCACAGCAGATGAGCTGACAGATGAATGTTGGCACGATGGGCTGAATTACATTTCATGGTACAAATCTGATTACACAAAAACCTGTCAACTAAAAGATTGGTGATGCATGGCAGGAAATGCAGACAACATACAGTACAATATTGTTGCTCATGTTACTTGAGTGGTGGTGAAAATTACATTCAACTACATTTGAACAATACCGTTACAACAACTGTGTGGGTGTTACAGGAAACCACTTTAAATTAGTTATTTCCTCAGGGTTAAAACATTTGCATAGTTTGCATTACAGTTGGCTAAGACAGAGCAAATCTTATATTGTTACAACTATGGACCTTAATATGTGAACTTAATGGGTTATTGTATTGGCAATATATAAAATATACTTAAAAGGGGCATAAGTCTGCCCTGTTTTACAATATTTGTTGAAAGGCAATCAGACATTTGTATAAACTTTTGAATCAGCCTGGGAGAAAGAGGTCCCTCTACTCCTTGAAGAGCGTTCCTCCTCATCAAAAGCATTTTCAATCTTAGAAAGGAAAGAGTTACAGCATTTCTGCTTGAAGTCTTTGCCCATGAATGCATACAGAAATGGGTTCAGGCAACTGTTTGCACTAGCCAGAGTCGCAGATATATTTATCCCTTCATGAATAACAGTTAGAGAAGTTTGATCGCGGGCTTTAAGTTCCAGAAGGATGAAGACATGGTATGGAAGCCAGCTGATGAAAAATATGGCTATCAATGCAGTCAGGACTCTGAAGGGTTTGGAGGACCTGGTCATCCTGTTGGTCCTCAGTCGCAGGATGAGGATAGAGTAGCAGAAGATGATGATGAGGAGCGGGAGCACAAAGCCACTGATAAATCGACTGACAGCTACAGTTATGTGACTGTTTGGGTGTGGGTAATAATTCAAGCACTTTGTGTCTGTGGTTACCTGACGAAACACTGTGGAGGGAATGCTCAGTGCAACAGAGACGGCCCAGGCAAGAACCACAACTGCAGAGGCCTTCCTCACGGTTCGCTGGTTCTGGGCCCAAACTGGGAATACGACAAGTAGATAACGGTCAACACTGATGACGACCAGGAGGAAGATGCTACTGAACATATTGAGGAACATCACAAAAGAGGTGAACTTGCACATGAAGTGCCCTAAGATCCACTCCTTTGTTACCATGTAGATTATGTTGAAGGGGAGACAGGCACAGAATATGAAGTCGGAGATGGCCAGGCTGAGGTACCAGGTGGTGTTGACTGTCTTTTTCATCTTGAGACCAGCTATCCAGATGACCACCCCATTCCCACAAACCCCCAGCAGTAAGATGACAACATTGACCACAAGGAGTATGACCCAGCCTCCTTGTGAACTGGCTGATGGATCCAGTGGTTGGCCAAATGAGGACTGAGTTGGGGGGTTGTTGCTATCATCATAATCATCATTATCATACGTTGTAATTGTGTCTAATGTCCCTGCTGCCATGGCTCTCTCGTTCTGTCCAAACACAAGTATAAAAATCAGCTTCCTCAGAGAAAACAAACAGTAGGACCTTTGAATATCATTTCATTCAATACATTAATTTAAGATTTGAGGATTGAAATGTCAGTATTTTGAATGTTATTGAAAAGCTTTAGCTGTGTCAACTCAGAACATTTTCTTAAGTTAACTAAGTGATAAAATATTAGTTGCATTGTAATATATTCATACCATTTTATGTCCGTGGGGTAAAACAAATCAAAAAACACAATGCCTGTCACGTCCTGACCAGCAAAGGGGTTATTTGTTAATGTAGTTTGGTCAGGACATGGCAGGGGGGGTGTTTGTTTTATGTGGTTCGGGGTTTGTTGGGATATGTGTTTATGTAGAGGGGTGTTTGTTTAGAGTATTCCGGGGTTTTTGGTTATGTTCTATGTTTGTATTTCTATGATCTGTCTATGTTGTGTATTTCTTTGTGTTGGCCTTGTATGGCTCTCAGGAACAGCTGTACATCGTTGTTGCTGATTGGGAGTCATACTTAGGTAGCCCTGTTTTCACATGTCCCTTGTGGGAAGTTGTTTTTGCATAGCTGTGTGTGTGTGTGTGTGTGTGTGTGTGTGTGTGTGTGTGTGTGTGTGTGTGTGTGTGTGTGTGTGTGTGTGTGTGTGTGTGTGTGTGTGTGTGTGTGTGTGTGTGTGTGTGTGTGTGTGTGTGTGTGTGTGTGTGTGTGGCCTGCGATACTGAGCGTTTTCTTGTTTTGTTTTTGTTAGTGGTCTAATAAACGTTAAAATGAGCACTCAACCCGCTGCGCCTTGATCCATTACATACGACGACCGTGACAATGCCATTAAATGGCACACTACGTCATGAAAATCTCTTATTGACACAAATGCATGATTTGCTTGAAGGTACAAGTTATCTGCACTTGGTTTTAAGCTATGCTTTTATAATGACCTATTTTAAGGGTTCCTTATTAATTTATTTAAATTCAGGAACTGAAATTGACATGCAATTTCAAAATTTGAATGAAGTGAAAATGAACCTCAACTTGAATTGCAGCCTCCTCCTAAACCTGGTCAGGCACAGCATCTAATACCTAACACTGACTTTGGCCCTTTGGATATTACAGAGGCTGCAGGTGAATATATTCTGAATCTTGTTTTGTAACTCTTGATAAACTAATGTAATTACACTCACTTTTCAAATAAACTGTTCACCCTGGATTCACACAGCTTGAAATAATACTTTTTAAATGTTTGTTCATGTTTTGAAAATAACTTTTTAGTTATTAGATTTGATTATTTATTTATTTTTACTTTGGTGTGTCCAACACAAAGATGGTTAGACACAATTTGTTTCTGTCACAACTACAGGTATTTATGACTTTTAATTAGATAAATAAATACAAAATGCATGAAACATAAACAATATTGTAACCAAGTTAACATAAAGCCTAATAAGTGTATATCAATTGACATTACATCCCTCAAAACATTGGATTTAATCAGAAAAAGGCACTCACCACACACACAACAGAAACAGCCTGCTGCAGAATCACAAATGCAGTTTAGTAGGGGACAGTACTTTTTCTGCTTGTCATACTCATTTCCTTTTAACAAGCAGCTTCTCTTTCTGTGGTTTACACCAAATATTTACATAAATAACCACAAACATGGTCCAATACAATACAAGATCATCGCTTAGTCAGCTTCTTCAGAGAAACAAATTAAACAGGTAGATTGAACAGAACAATGCTTGTGTTTTTACAAATACATGAACAATTCCAACTCCCAATGAGTTCACAGCGGTTGTATGAAATGTGTTTTCCATGTATTGTTCAACCTGAATATCAACACAGGAGTCTCCAATTATTTTCTCCATCCTGGTCTCAGAGCATATTGTATTATTCTGTATGTAAATCTGAGATACTCCATTTTGTATGATATGTTACGTTTCGTATGGTATGTATTAATTTGTGGATGTCCATCACCCATTTCGTATGATATGTTACGAATTACAATTTCTATTATATGTTATGAAATTGCAAAATGTACAATATGTTAAGAATTCACAAAACATATGATATGTTATGAATTTTAGCTAGGTGGCTAACGTTAGCTTGGCTAGAGGTTATGGTTAAGTTTAGGAGTTAGGTTAAATGGTTAAGGATAGAGTTAGGGTTAGGGTTAGCTAAAAGGGTTAGCTAACATTCTAAGTAGTTGCAAAGTAGCAAAAATAAGTAAGTAGTATAAAAGTTGCTAATTAGCTAAAATGCTAAAGTTGTCTGTGATGAGATTCGAATTCGCAACCTTTGGGTTGGTAGACGTTTGCATTAGGGGAAGGGTTAGCTAACATGCTAAGTAGTTGCAAAGTAGCTAATTAGCTAAAATGCAAAAGTTGTCCGTGATGAAATTTGAACTAGCAACCTTTAGTTTGCTAGACGTTTGCATTAGGGGAAGGGTTAGCTAACATCCAAAGTAGCTGATCAAGTAGTAAGTAGTTGAAAAGTTGCTAATTTGCTAAAGATGTCTATGATGAGATTCGAGCTCGCAACATTTGGTTTGCTAGATGTTTGCCTTAAGTAACCGTCTGTCCTATGTAACCATACCAAACGTAGCATATATCATACTAATTTGAGTGTACCGGATTCACATTTAATATGTTATGTCTAGTCTATAAGACCAGGCTGAATTCTCAGATCCTCTATAGCAGGTATTCCCAAGGGGTACACGCAATACCGTCGGGGGTACGCCAAATAAAATGTGATTCACATTTTCAAACAGTACATTTGTATTTTCCAACGGGGCTATACATTTGGGTGAGGTTTTTTTCCCCCGCATGTGTAGTCTTGTTTCACTGCCAAAAATAAAATTAAACCATCTAGTGTTAAGCGAAATAACAACACAATGTCAAATACAGGTAGCCTAGTCAAATAATTAACATCCAATCACATTAACCGTTACTCTCTTGCGGGAAACCTTCACTCTTGTGCAGACATTTAGAAACGAAAACATGACAATTTGAAAAATAAGCCACGGGAGTTTGAGCGAGAATAAAGAAGACTTTTCTCTTTTCTCTTGTCTTTTCCGGTGTCCTGTGTGAATTTAAATATGCTCTCTCTAATTCTCTCTTTCTCTTTCTTTCTTTCTCTCTCTCGGAGGACCTAAGCCCTAGGACCATGCCTCAGGACTACCTGGCTTGATGACTAATTGCTGTCCCCAGTTCACCTGGCCGTGCTGCTGCTCCAGTTCCAACTGTTCTGCCTGCAGCTATGGAACCTTGACCTGTTCACCGGACGTGCTACCTGTCCCAGACCTGTTGTCCCATACCTGCTGGAACCCTGACCTATTCACCGGACGTGCCACCTGTCCCAGACCTGCTGTTTTCAACTCTCTAGAGACAGCAGGAGCGGTAGAGATACTCTCAAAGATCGGCTATGAAAAAGCCAACTGACACTTACTCTTGTGTTACTGACTTGTTGCACCCTCGACAACTACTATGATTATTATTATTTGACAATGCTCGAAATTTATGAACATTTGAACATCTAGGCCATGTGCTGTTATAATCTCCACCCGGCACAGCCAGAAGAGGACTGGCCACCCCTCATAGCCTGGTTCCTCTCTAGGTTTCTTCCTAGGTTTTGGCCTTTCTAGGGAGTTTTTCCTAGCCACCGTGCTTCTACACCTGCATTGCTTGCTGTTTGGGGTTTTAGGCTGGGTTTCTGTACAGCACTTTGTGATATCAGCTGATGTAAGAAGGGCTATATAAATACATTTGATTTGATTTGATTTTGAGTAGTAAGACATGTATAAAAGCAACAGATACCATTAATAAGAAGGGGCTAGAAGTGTCTTATATGGTGAGCTACCGAGTGGCTAGGACAGGCAAGCCCCATACTATTGTGGAGGTCTTAATTCTTCCTGCTGCAGCGGATATGGCTGGGACAATGCTGGGGTAAAAGGCCAAAAAAACTATACAGACAATGACTTCATCAAACAACACTGTTTCACAACGCATCAGTGACATGGCAGGAGATGTTTTGAAACAATTACTGCCAGTGAATTCTATGTGTTACAGCTGGATGAGTCAACAGACGTGGCGGGCCTGGCACAGCTCCTTGGATATGTCCGTTACGTTTATGAGGGGGTCAATTAAGGAAGACATCCTCTTCTGCAAACCATTGGAAACCAGGTCAACATGAGAGGATATTTTTAAAGTACTGGACAGCTTTGTGACATCAGATGGACTTTGGTGGTCAAGATGTGTTGGTATCTGTAGGCGCGAAAACCATGACAGGGAGACACAGTGGAGTAATGCGAGTGCAAGCAGTTGCTCCCGACGCCACTTGGGTACACTGCAGCATCCACCGAGAGAGATGCTCTTGCTGCCAAGGGAATGCCTGATAGCTTGAAAGACGTTTACGACACTACAGTGAAAATGGTTAACTTTGTTAAAACAAGGCCACTGAACTCTCGTGTATTTTCTGCATTATGCAATGATGTGGACAGCGACAGTGTAACGCTTTTACAACATACAGAAGTGCGCTGGTAATCAAGGAGAAAAGTATTGACAAGTTTTTTTTAATAGAGATGTGCTTAAAGTTCTCTTCACTGACCATCATTTTCACTTGTCTGACCGCTTGCATGATGACGGGTTTCTCACACAACTGGCCTATCTGGGTGATAAGAGAATTATCTTATAAAGGTAAATGAATCAATAAACCATGATTAATTATTAGTCATACAGCATGGTTAATGAATAATCAATGTAGGGATCGATTAGTCTGATTAGTTCCGGAAAGTCCAGGAACCACTGGAGAGGGAAAGAAATGTGTGTATGCAATTAGTATAGAGAGATAGAGAAGCAGATGGTCAAGGGAGTAAAACCTCAGAGAGTTCCTAACCTTGAATGAAAGGAACAGGCTGAGCCAGAAGGTGATAAACAGTGTGAGAAGTTTATGGGGGTTGCAGGTCACCAACGGATTGTGTGTAAATGCATGTGCGTAAGTAAGCAAGAACTATATATTGACTGTTTTGTTATCCTGACGCCAGAACGTTCTCATGAATAAAGCTACAGAAACCTTTTGCAGAAAGCTGAGTCCTTGCCTAATTATTTTAACCCATTGTCTTACAAACCTTGGGCATTAGTCAAGGCGAATTGATTATTGATTATTATCATCAAGATATTAAATTCTTATAACACTGGGTGATGTTTTTTCCTTGCCTGAATGATTTGAATCTAGGATTAAAGGGACTCTCCACAACTTCAATGTGCGGGACAAAATTGAGGCTATGATTAAGAAGTTGGAACTCTTTTCTGTCTGCATTAACAAGGACAACACACAGGTCTTTCCATCATTGTATGACGTGTGCAAATGAACTCAAGCTTACGAACAATGTCAAATGTGATATAGCAAAGCACCCGAGTGAGCTGGGTGAGCAATTATGCAGGTACTTTTCCGAAATGGACAACACAAACTGGATTCGCTATCCCTTTCATGCCCTGTCTCCAGTTCACTTATCCATATCTGAACAAGAGAGCCTCATCGAAATTACAACAAGCGATTCTGTGAAAATGTAATTTAAATCAGAAGCCACTGCCAGATTTCTGGATAGGGCTACGCTCAGAGATTCTTGCCTTGTCAAATCGCACTGTTAAGACATTAATGCCCTTTGCAATCACGTACCTATGTGGGAGTGGATTCTCGGCCCTCACTAGCATGAAAACTAAATACAGGCACAGACTGTGTGTGCAAAATGATTTAAGACAGACTCTCTCCAATACAACCCAACATTGCAGAGTTATGTGCATCCTTTCAGCACACCCTTCTCATTAATCTATGGTGAGTTATTCACAATTTTTGATGAACAAATAAAGTTTTAGATGTAAGATGGCTCATTAAAGAGCAAAATTATTGATTATTATTATTATATTATTATTTGTGTCCTGGTCCTATAAGAGCTCTTTGTCACTTCCCACAAGCCGGGTTGTGAAAAAAACCTCACTCATTCTTATTTTTAATAAATGTATCGTATAGTGTGTGTGGCAGGCTTACAATGATGGCAAAAAACAACATTTGAGAGTGCGCTGACCCTGGTGCTAGAGGGGGTACGCAGCAGGAGGTTGAATGTTTGAACAGGTACGGGGCTATAAAAAGTTTGGGAACAACTGCTTTATAGGATATATAATTACACTTGACCTTTCAGTGTCACAGCACATGATCTGACAGATGAATGTTGGCATGGTGGGCTGAATTACATTTCATGGTACAAATCTGATTACACAAAAACCTGTCAAACATAAGATGGGTGATGTGTGGCAGGAAATACAAATACTACTGACTGTCAACATACAGACATTATTCAACATTTGTTACTCGTTTTTGGTGATGTGTCACGATAGTCGAAGGGATTAGACCAAGGCGCAGCGGGTTGCGTGCTCATCATTATTTTATTTATATGTGAACACAAAAAAAAACAAGAAACAAAGAAACGACAGTTTCGCAGGCTATCCAAAACCGCAATGCAAAAAACAACTACCCACAAAGGGACAGGTGACAAACAAGCTCCCTAAGTATGACTCTGAATCAGAAACAACGATGTACAGCTGTTCCTGATTGAGAGCCACACCAGGCCAACAAAGAAATACACAACATAGAAACCCTAGAATACAAAACAAGAACATAAACCAAAACCCCCGGAACACATAAATCCAACACCCCTATACATACACACACACCCCGAACCATATAAAACAAATATCCCCTGCCACGTGACAGTACCCCCCCAAAGGTGCAGACCCCGGATGCACCTGACAACAACACCAAAAATAAATCCCTAAACTAAAGGGAGGGAAGGGAGGGTGGCTGCTGTCACCGACGGCTCTCATGCAACACCCCCCCTCCCCAAACCTCCTTCAGTGGAGGTGGCTCAGGCTCAGGCCTAGGTCCCCTCCCTGACCAGTCCACCCCCACTGAATACCTTTGCCAGAGGCCAGTCCCTGAAGACCCTGGACTGTCCTCTGGGAGCTCCGGGCTGTAGGCCGACTCTGGGAGCTCCGGACTGTAGGCCGACTCTGGGAGCTCCGGACTGTAGGCCGACTCTGGGAGCTCCGGACTGTAGGCCGACTCTGGGAGCTCCGGACTGTAGGCCGACTCTGGGAGCTCCGGACTGTAGGCAGACTCACTCGGTTCCGGACTGTAGGCAGACTCACTTGGTTCCGGACTGTAGGCAGACTCACTCAGACTCACTCGGTTCCGGACTGTAGGCAGACTCACTCGGTTCCGGACTGTAGGCAGACTCACTCGGTTCCGGACTGTAAGCAGACTCACTCGGTTCTGGTCTGTAGGCCGTCTCCCTCGGTTCCGGACTGTAGGCCGTCTCCCTCGGTTCCGGACTGTAGGCCGTCTCCCTCGTTTCCGGACTGCAGGCCGTGTCCCTCGGTTCCGGACTGCACACTGTTGCCGGATACTCTGGACGGGGTACTGTTGCCGGATACTCTGGACGGGGCACTGTCGTCGGACACTCTGGACAGGGTACTGTCGCCGGATACTCTGGATGGGGCACTGTCGTCGGACACTCTGGACGGGTCTCTGTTGTCGGACACTCTGGACGGGGCACTGTCGTCGGAAGCTCGGGACTGGGCTGACGCACTGGAAGCCTGATGCGTGGGGCTGGTAGTGGAGGTACCAGCCTGGAGACACGTACCTCAGGGCTAGTGCGGGGAGCAGGAACAGGCCTAGTTGGACTGGGCTGACGCACTGGAGGCCTGGTGCGTGGTGTTGGTACTGGACGTGCCAGACTAGGGATTCGCACCTCAGGGCCAGCACGAGAAGCAGGAACTGGATACACCGGGCCATGGGTAAGCAATGTAGGTCTGGAGCGCACCTCTTGCACAACCCGTCCTGGCTGGATGGTAATAGCAGCCCTGCACGAGCAGAGTGCTGGTACAGGGCGAACTGGGCTGTGCAGAGGCCTGATGGTTGCCGTGCATAGAGCAGGCGTAGGGTAGCCTGGGCCTAGGAGGCGCACTGGTGGCCAGATGCGCTGTGCAGGCATCCTCCTTCCAGGCTGGATGCCTACTCTAGCACGGCACTTGCGAGGGGCTGGGATCGCTCGCACCGGACTGTGCGTGCGCATGGGCGAGATCGTGCGTACTACAGCATACTCCGGCGCTCTCCGCTCCAAATGCTTCCCGTAATAAGCACGGGGAGCTGGCTTAGGGTGCACCCTTGGCCCAGCCAAACTACCCGTGTGCCCCCCCAAAAACATTATTGGGGGTGCCCCCCGTGCTTCCCCATCGGCGCGTACAAGGCATCATACCGGCGCCGCTCCGCCTTGGCTGCCTCTATCTCCTCCAGTGGGCGACGGTATTCCCCAGCCTGATGCCAAGGTCCAGCCCTGTCCAGAATTTCCTCCCATGTCCAGGTCTCCAGATAGTCCATATAATTCCTCACCTGCTGCTCCTTCCACCGCTGCTTGGTCCGTGGTTGGTGGGTAGTTCTGTCACGATAGTCGAAGGGATTAGACTAAGGCGCAGCAGGTTGCGTGCTCATCATTATTTTATTTATATGTGAACACGAAGAAAAAAAACAAGAAACAAAGAAACGACAGTACGACAGTTTCGCAGGCTATCCAAAACAGCAATGCAAAAAACAACTACCCACAAAGGGACAGGTGAAAAACAAGCTCCCTAAGTATGACTCTGAATCAGAAACAACGATGTACAGCTGTTCCTGATTGAGAGCCACACCAGGCCAACAAAGAAATACACAACGTAGAAACCCTAGAATACAAAACAAGAACATAAACCAAAAACCCCGGAACACATAAATCCAACACCCCTCTACATACACACTCCCCGAACCATATAAAACAAATACCCCCTGCCACGTCCTGAACAAACTACAATAACCAATAACCCCTTAGACTGGTCAGGACGTGACATGATGAAAAGTTCTGCATATGGTAGTTTGCATTGCAGCTGATATAGATAACATAGAACCAACATTCTATGAATCATTGTCACAATCCTTATCATTTGATTGGCAATATGGACATGTCCTTAATTAACCTCTACAGGATCGGTGGGTCCCCCATGAGACGGTTGAGCTAAGGTTGTAAGGTTATAAGCAACAAGAACATTTTTCAGGACATAGACATATCTGATATTGGCAGAAATCTTAAATTCTTGTTAATCTAACTGCACTGTTTACAGTAGCTATTACAGTGAAAGAATACCATGCTATCGTTTGAGGAGAGTGCACAGATATTAACTTGAAAAGTTATTAATAAACCAATTAGGCACATTTGGGCAGTCTTGATACAACATTTTGAACAGAAATGCAATGGTTCATTGGATCAGTCTAAAACGTTGCACGTACACTGCTGCCATCTAGCAAATCTAAATTGCGCCTGGGCTGAACTAATACATTATGGCCTTCCTCTTGCATTTCAAAGATGGTACAAAAAAATACAAAAAAAGGGTTGTTTTTTTTCTTTGTATTTTCTTTTACTAGATCGAATGTGATATATTCTCCTACATTCATTTCACATTTCCACAAACTTCAAAGTGTTTCCTTTCAAATGGTATCAAGAATATGCATATCCTTAATTCATGTCCTAAGCTACAGGCAGTTAGATTTGGGTATGTCATTTTAGGCGAAAATTGAAAAAAAGTTAAGGAGCATACACTTGCCTGTAATTACAGTATTTGTTGAAAGGCAATCAGACATTTGTCGACCTTTTTTAATCAGCCTGGGAGGAAGAGGTCCCTCTACTCCTTGTAGAGCGCTCCTCCTCATCAAAAGCATCTTCTATTTTAGAGACTACAAAGCTCCAGCATTTCTGCTTGACATTTTTGCTCACGAATGCATACAGAAATGGGTTCAGAAAACTGTTTTCACTAGCCAGAGTCACAGATATCTTTAGCCCTTCATGAATAAAAGTTAGAAAATTGTAATACCTGGCTCCTGATTGATGAAGACATGGCAAGGCAGCCAGCTGATGAAGAACGTGGCTATCAGTGCAGTCATGACTGAAGTTCTTGGAGGACCTGGCCATCCTGTTCATCCTCAGTTGCAGGATGATGACAGAGTAGCAGAAGATGATGAGTAGCGGGGGCAGAAAGCCAATGACTGCTACAGTTAGGTGGCTGTTTTGGGATGGGTATTTGGTAAAGCACTTATGCCAACTGCAGACATGGTTGTGGTTACAGTGCATGACGAAACTTTGAACAAAGGAGTTATTTCCTTTTCAATTTATTTAAATTCCGGTTATTTGACACAAAAGTTTGTGTCTGTCACAACTGCAGGTATGACTTAATTTGATCTACAGCAATTTGCATGAAAAAGACAGTATGGAATGACTAAACAAAATAGAGCCTAGTAAGTGCACTTGAAAAGTATTCAGACCCCTTGACATTTTCCACTTTGTTACATTAGTCTTATTCTAAAATGGATTAAATTGCTTTTCCCCCATCAATCTACACACAATACCTCATAATGACAAAGCAAAAACAAGTGTAACATTTTTATTAAAAAAACTGAAATATTACATTTACATAAGTATTAAGACCCTTTACTCAGTATTTGTTGAAGCACCTTTGGCAGCAATTACAACCTCGAATCTTCTTGGGTATTACGCTACAAGCTTGGCACACCTGTATTTGGGGAGTTTCTCCCATTTCTCTGCAGATCCTCTCAAGCTCTGTCAGGTTGGATGGAGAGCGTCGCTGCACAGCTATTTTCAGGTCTCTCCAGAGATGTTCGAACGGGTTCAAGTCCGGGCTCTGGCTGGGCCACTTAAGGACATTCAGAGACTTGTACCGAAGCACTCCTGTGTTGTCTTTGCTGTGTGCTTAGGGTCGTTGTTCAGTTGGAACGTGAACATTCACCCCAGTCTGAGGCCCTGAGTGCTCTGGAGCAGGTTTTCATCAAGGATCTCTCTGTACTTTGCTCCGTTCATCTTTCCCTTGATCCTGACTAGTCTTCCAGTCTCTGCCGCTGAAAAACATCCCCACAGCATGATGCTGCCACCCCCATGCTTCACCGTAGGTTTGGTGCCAGGTTTCCTCCAGAAGTGATGCTTGACATTCAGGCCAAAGAGTTCAATCTTGGTTTCATCATGGTCTGAGAGTCTTTAGGTGCCTTTTGGCAAACTCCAAGCAGGCTGTCATGTGCCTTTTATTGAGGAGTGGCTGTCTGGCCACTACCATAACGGCCTGATTGGTGGAGTGCTGCAGAGATAGGTTCTCCCATCTCCACAGAGGAACTCTATCAGTGACCATCAGGGTCTTGGTCACCTCTCTGACCAAGGCCTTTCTCCCCCGATTGTTCAGTTTGGCCCGGTGGTCAGCTCTAGGAAGAGTCTTCCATTTAAGAATGGAGGCCAATGTGTTCTTTGGGATCTTCAATGCTGCAGACATTTTTTGGTACCCTTCCCCAGATCTGTGACTCGACACAATACTGTCTTGGAGCTCTACCTCCAATTCGACAGCTTGGCTTGGTTTTTGCTCTGTGGGACCATATATGGACGTGTGTACCTTTCCAAATCATGTCCAAGCAATTGAATTTGCGACAGGTGGACTCCAATCAATTTGTAGAAACATCAAGGACAATAAATGGAAACAGGATGCACCTGAACTGAAGTTTAAGTTTCATAGCAAAGGGCCTGAATACTTATCTATATTAGGAATTTCTGTTTAATTTTTTATAAATTAGCAAACAACTTTTTTCATTGATCTTTATGGGATATTGATGATAAAAACATAATTGAATCAATTTTAGAGTAAGGCTGTGACGTACCAAAATTTGAAAAAAGTCAAGGGATCTGAATACTTTCCGAATGCACTGTATCAGTTAATTTTCTATCCATCAAAACATTGGATTTAAATCAGAGAAATGCACTCACCACACACACACACACACACACACACACACACAGTCACACCCTGACCTGAGAGAGACGGTTTATTTCTCTATTTTGTTAGGTCAGGGTGTGGGGTGGGCATTCTATGTGTTGTATTTCTTTGTGTTGGGCCGAGTATGGTTCCTAATCAGAGCCAGCTGTCTATCGTTGTCTCTGATTAGAAATCATACTTAGGCAGCCTTTTCCCACCTGTGTTTTGTGGGTAGTTGTTTTCTGTTTTGTGTTTTACCTGACAGAACTGTACGCTTTCGTTTCCATTGTTTATTATATTGTTTTTAGTGTTCTGAGTAAAAAATAAATATCAAGATGAACACTTACCACGCTGCACCTTGGTCCCCTCATTGCGACGGTTGTTACACACACACACACACACAAACACACACACAAACACACACACAGCCTGGTGCTGCTTCTCAGTTCATTAAAAGCAAACAGCTTTGTCTAGCAGTCGTTTCCCATGAATATTTACAAAAATAACCAAACATGTTACAATATCTACAATACAACATTGTATACTCATTGTATATATAGAAAACAAATCAAAACAGATTGAACAGGAAAATACTTGTATTTTTACAAAATTCATTCATCTTTTGGACCCAGAAGTCAAATTATTTTGAGGGGAATAGGTCTGGTGTAACGGCTGTCTTTACAGAGAGTGGACCAAAACGCAGCGGAGTTAGTGTTCAACATATTTAATAAAAACGGAACACTATACAATTACAAAAAACAATAAACTGACAGCCAACACAGTCCTGTCAGGTGCAAACACTGTAACAAGAACAATTACCCACAACCCCTAAAGGAAACGTAGGCTACTTCTGTGTGACTCCCAATCAGCCACAACCCTCTACAGCTGTGCCTGATTGGAATTCACACGGCCAAAATAAACGAAACAATCAAAACAACCACTTCTCTTCTGCCACGTCCTGACCCAACTACACCCTCTACTGGTCAGGACGTGACATCTGGACAATATGTTGTGTATGGATGTCTGCAATATCCAATGCATAATTAAAGATCCAATTCAGACAAAGTGTAATGCAGGAAATGTAAAACTGAGGTATTTTACATCCACTTAGGTTGGAGTCATTAAAACTCGTTTTTTCAACCACTCCACACATTTCTTGTTAACAAACTATAGTTTTGGCAAGTCGGTTAGGACATCTACTTTGTGCATGACACAAGTCATTTTTCCAACAATTGTTTACAGACAGATTATTCCACTTATAATTCACTGTATCACAATTCCAGTGGGTCAGAAGTTGACATACACTAAGTTGACTGTGCCTTTAAACAGCTTGGAAAATTGGCTTTAGAAGCTTCTGATAGGCTAATTGGCATCATTTGAGTCAATAGGAGGTGTACCTGTGGATGTATTTCAAGGCCTACCTTCAAATTCAGTGCCTCTTTGCTTGACATCATGGGAAAATCAAAAGAAATCCGCCAAGACCTCAGAATAAAAATTGTAGACCTCCACAAGTCTGGTTCATCCTTGGGAGCAATTTCCAAATGACTGAAGGTACCACGTTCATCTGTACAAACAATAGTACACAAGTATAAACACCATGGGACCATGCAGCCGTCATACCTCTCAGGAAGAAGACGCGTTCTGTCTCCTAGAAATGAACGTACTTTGGTGCCAAAAGTGCAAATCAATCCCAGAACAACAGCAAAGGACCTTGTGAAGATGCTGGAGGAAACAGGTACAAAAGTATCTATATCCACAGTAAAACGAGTCCTATATCGACATAATCTGAAAGGCCGCTCAGCAAGGAGGAAGCCACTACTCCATAACTGCCATAAAAAAGCCAGACTACAGTTTCCAACTGCTCATGGGGACAAAGATTGTACTTTTTGGAGAAATGTCCTCTGGTCTGATGAAACAAAAATAGAACTGTTTGGCCATAATGACTATCATTATGTTTGGAGGAAAAAGGGGGAGGCTTGCAAGCCGAAGAACACCATCCCAACCGTGAAGCACGGGGGTGGCAGCATCGTGTTGTGGGGGTGCTTTGCTGCAGGAGGGACTGGTGCACTTCACAAAATAGATGGCATCATGAGGCAGGAAAATTATGTGGATATATTGAAGCAACATCTCAAGACACCAGTCAGGAAGTTAAAGCTTGGTCACAAATGGGTCTTCCAAATGGACAATGACCCCAAGCATACTACCAAAGTTGTGGGAAAATGGCATAAGGACAACAAAGTCAATGTATTGGAATGGCTATCACAAAGCCTTGACCTCAATCCTATAGAAAATGTGTGGGCAGAACTGAAAAAGTGTGTGCGAGCAAGGAGGCCTACAAAACTGACTCAGTTACACCAGCTCTGTCAGGAGGAAGGGGCCAAAATTCACCAACTGATTGTGGGAAGCTTGTGGAAGGCTACCCGAAATGTTTGACCAAAGTTAAACAATTTAAAGGCAATGCTACCAAATACTAATTGAGTGTATGTAAACTTCTGACCCACTGGGAATGTGATGAAAGAAATAAAATCTGAAATAAATCATTCTCTCTACTATTATTCTGACATTTCACATTCTTAAAATAAAGTGGTGATCCTAACTGACCTAAAACAGAGAATTTTTACTAGGATTAAATGTCAGGAATTGTGAAAAACTGAGATTAAATGTATTTGGCTAAGGTGTAAGGAAACTTCCGACTTCAACTGTAGGTAATCTACATGTCTGTTTCTAAACATATCCGCTTCAAATCAAATGTTATTGGTCACATACACGTGTATAGCAGATGTTATTGCGGGTGTAGCGAAATGCTTGTGTTTCTAGCTCCGACAGCGCAGTAATATCTAACAAGTAATTTCTAACAATTTCACAACATATACCCAATACACACAAATCTAAGTAAAGGAATGGAATTAAGAATATATAAATATATAGATGAGCAATGTTAGAGCGGCATAGACTAAGATACAGTAGAATAAAGTAAATACACGTAAGAGATGAGTAATGCAAAATATGTAAACAATATTAAAATCACTAGTGTTCCATTTATTAAAGAGGCCAGTGATTTCAAGTCTATCTATATAGGCAGCAGCCTATATATATGTGCTAGTGATGGCTATTTAACAGTCTGATGGCCTTGAGATTGAACAACAGCTTCTATCTCTCGGTCCCAGCTTTGACGCACCTGTACTGACCTCGCCTTCTGGATGATAGCGGGGTGAACAGGCAGTGGCTCGGGTGGTTGTTGTCCTTGATGATCTTTTTGTCTTTCCTGTGGCATCGGGGGCTGTACGTGTCCTGGAGGACAGGTAGTTTTCCCCCGGTGATGCATTGTGCTGACCGCACCATCCTCTGGAGAGCCTTGCGGTTGCGGGCGGTGCGGTTGCCGTACCAGGCAGTGATACAACCCGACAGGATGCTCTCAATTGTGCATCTGGAAAAGTTTGTCAGGCTTTTAGGTGACAAGCCAAATTTATTCAGCTTCCTGAGGCTGAAGAGGCACTGTTGTGCCTTCTTCACCACACTGTCTGTGTGGTTGGTCCATTTCAATTTGTCAGTGATGTGTACACTGAGAAACTTGAAGCTTTCCACCTTCTCCACTGTGGTCCCATCGATGTGGATGGGGGGGGGGGGGCGCTCCCTCTGCTGTTTCCTGAAGTCCACGATCATCTCCTTTGTTTTGTTGACGTTGAGTGAGGATATTTTCCTGGCACCATGCTCCCAGAGCCCTCCTCCCTGTAGGCTGTCACCTCCTCCCTGTAGGCTGTCTCGTCATTGTTGGTAATCAAGCCTACTACTGTTGTGTCGTCTGCAAACTTGATGATGGAGTTGGAGGCGTGCATGGCCACGCAGTCATGGGTGAGGGCTGAGCATGCACTCTTGTGGGGCCACAGTGTTGAGGATCAGCGAAGTGGAGGTGTTGTTTCCTACCTTCACCATCTGGGGCGGCCCGTCAGGAAGTCTAGGACCCAATTGCACAGGGCGGGGTTCAGACCCAGGGCTTCGAGCTTAATAATGAACTTGGAGGATACTATGGTGTTGAATGCTGAGCTAAACTCAATGAACAGCATTCTTACATAGGTATACCTCTTGTCCAGATGGAATAGGGCAGTGTGCAGTGCAATGGCGATTGCATCGTCTGTGGATCTAATGGGCCGGTAAGAAAATTGAAGTGGGTCTAAGGTGACGAGTAAGGTAGAGGTGATATGATCCTTGACTAGTCTCTCAAAGCACTTCATGATGACAGAAGTGAGTGCTACGGGGCAATAGTAATTTAGTTCAGCTACCTTTGCTTTATTGGGTACAGGAACAATGGTGGACATCTTCAAGCATGTGGGGACAGACTGTGATAGGGTGAGATTGAATATGCCGGTAAACACACCAGCCAGCTGGTCTGCACATGTTCTGAGGACACTGCGGCTAAGGATGCTATCTGGGCTGGCAGCCTTGTGAGGGTTAACATACTTAAATGTCTTACTCACGTCGGCCACAGAGAAGGAGAGCCCACAGTCCTTGGTAGCGGGCCACGTCGGTGGCACCGTGTTATCCTCAATGTGGGCAAATAAGGTGTTTAGCTTGTCCAGAAGCAAGACATCGGTGCCACGACGTGGCTGGTTTTCCTTTTGTAGTCCGTCATTTCCTGTAGACCCTGCCACATACGTCTCGTGTCTGAGCCATTGAATTGAGTCTCCACTGTCTCTATACTGACGTTTTGCCTGTTTGATTGCCTTGCGGAAGGAACTACTACACTGTTTGTATCCTGCCATATTACCAGTCACCTTGCCATGGTTAAATGCGGTGGTTCGTGCTTTCAGTTTTGCGCGAATGCTGCCATCTATCCACAGTTTCTGGTTAGGGTAGGTTTTAATAGTTACAGTGGGTACAACATCTCCTATACACTTCCTGATAAATTCCGTCACCGTATCAGTATATTCGCCAATGTTATTATTGGAGGCTACCCGGAACACATCCCGGTCTGCGGGATCAAAACAATCTTGAAGCATGGATTCCAATTGGTCAGACCAGCGTTAAATAGTCCTTAGCACGGGTACTTCCTGTTTGAGTTTCTGCCTATAGGAAGGGAGGAGCAAAATGGAGTCGTGGTCAGATTTGACGAAAGGAGGACAGGGAGGGCCTTGTAGGCATCCCGGAAGTTGGAGTAGCACTGGTCGAGTGTTTTAGCAGCGCGAGTACTAGTCAATGTGTTGATAGAACTAAGAGCTAGAAGCACGTCAGCCCTCTCTGTCGGTGCCATCTTCAAACACGTTTGAGGTGGTCTAGTGGTTAACAGCACCACCTTCAACACAAATGTACTACAGTATATGTGCTCAATTCCATACCCATCGCTACCTCATCAAACTCTCACCTCACTATCCTTCTTTTACTTTGTCCCATCTCTTCAATAAAATATCTGAAATGTACTGAAGAGTTCCCTTTAAAAAAAGATCAAATACTGATATCTTTAAGTCTACTCGAAAATGTAACATTTGTTTTACAAGCATTGAAAACATCCCCACAGTACTTGAAAATAAATCAAGTATCTTAAGATCCTATCTAAGGGTTGGGGTGTAGGGTTTGAGTATAGCCTGAAGGTAGGGAGGGGCAGTTCCTCTTGCTGCTCCATAGGCAAGCACTATGGTCTTGCAGCGAGCTTCGACTGGAAGCTAGTGGAGTGTGCGGAGGAGCGGGGTGACATGGGAGAACTTCGGGAGGTTGAAAACCAGGTGGGCTGCAGCATTCTGGATAAGTTGCAGGGGTTTGATGGCACAAGCAGGGAGCCCAGCCAACATCAGATGATCTGAAATAATGGTTCCAAATGGGGTACCAGTATCGAGTCGATGTGGTGGGGTACAATGTAATTGAGGTAGATATGTACAAATAACTAGGAATAAAGTGGCAGATTAACAGTAGCAGTAGCGTATTGCATGTCAAAGAAGTTAATGAAAAAAGGGCAAATGCAGATTGTCGCAATGTCCAGGTAGCTATTTGGTTAACTTTTTAAAATAACCATTTAGCAGTCTGGGGATAGAAGCTGTTCAGGGTCCTGTTGGTTCCAGACTTGGTGCATTGATACTGATTGCCGTGCGGTAGCAGAGAGAACAGTCTATAACTTGGGTGGCTGGGCCTTCCTCCAACACCGCCTGGTATAGAGATCCTGGATGGCAGGGAGCTCGACCCCAGTGATGTATGCACTATCCTCTGTAGCGCCTTGCTATCGGATGCCAAGCAGTTGCTATACCACGCGGCAATGGTGACTTTAAAACAGTTACAGAATTGAATGGCTGTGATAGGAGAAAACTGAGTATGAATCAACAACATTGTCATTTACTTTAGTATTGTGGAGTAACTACAAAGTGAAAAGGAGTAAGTCTGTACAGAATAAAAATATTCCAATACATGCATCCTGTTTGCAATAAGGCATTAAAGTAAAACTGCCAAAAATGTGGCAAAGAAATTAACTTTATGTCCTGAATACAAGCGTTAAATCCAACACAACACTGAGTACCACTTCATATTTTCAAGCACGGTGGTGGCTGCGTCATGTTATGGGTATGCTTGTCATTGGAAATGACTAGGGAGTTCTTTAGGAAAAAAAGAAACGGAATAGAGCTAAGCACATGCAAAGTCCAAGAGGAAAACCTGGTTCAGTCTGCTTTCCAGCAGACACTGCGAGACAAATTCACCTTTCAGCAGGACAATAACGTAAAACACACCAGAGTTGCTTACTAAGATGGCATTGAATGTTCCTAAGTAGCCTAGTTACAGTTTTGACTTAACTTGGCTTGAAAATCTATGGCAATACTTGAAAATGTCTGTCTAGCAATGATTAACAACCAACTTGACAGAGCTTGAAGAATGTTTTTAATAATAATGTGCAAATATTGTATAATCAAGGTGTGGAAAGTTGCTGCCAAAGGTGATTCTAACATGTATTGACTCATGGGTGTGAATATTTATGTAAATGAGATATTTCTGTATATCATTTTTTTAAACTTGCAAAAAAAGTGTAATTGACTTCTTCATTGTGGGTTATTGTGTGTGGATGGGTGAGGAAAACATATTTAATCAATTTCTAATTCAGGCTATAACACAACAAAATGTGGAATGTCAAGTGGTATTTCTGAAGGCAATGTATTTGACTAGTTAAGCAAATTTTTACTCCTGAGCTTATTTAGGCTTGCCATAACAAAGGTATTGAATACTTGACAATTCAGCTTTAAAAGTTTAGTACATTTTTAAACATAATTACACTTTGACATTATGGGGTATTGTGTGCAGGCCAGTGACAATATCAATTTAATATATTTTAAATTCAGACTAACACAGCAAAATGTGGAAAAAGTCAAGGGGTGTAAATACTTTAAAGGAACTTTACACAGCATTATCATAGGCACTACTTTATCTTGTTACTGTGGAACTTAGAGCATTGAGACTAATTGAGTACTGCACCTATGCATGAATGCAGTGTGCTTGAACGATAAATCATGTCAACGTTATCTCTGTTTCAAGTATTATGTATTATTGTTTGTGTTGTAGTAAGAACAAAACCGAATTGGCAAGGCTTTTAAGGAATCCCCACCGTGTAATGGACACCGGAATCGGGGAGACAACGGACACCAAAAAATTGTCTATATTTGCTTGATATTAAGGATACCACGTTGTTAACATTAACCCATAATCGGCCTGCTGCTGGACAAATGCGGGGGTGTGTGAGTAAAAAAGGAATAAAGGAAAAAGTGATCAGATTGTCTCCCTTTCCTAGCTCAACTAAAACAAACAAAGCGAAAATGTTTGTATGTGTAGGACAAATGGACAACATCGATTGCACCATAGAGGATTGGGCTACATATGTAGAGAGACTTGAGCAGTATTGCTTTGCTAATGGGGTAGAAGATGAGGGAAGTGGCAGTACTTCTCAGTGTAATAGGAGCAAAAACATCTAACTTGCTTCGTAGCCTTACAGCGCCAACAAAGCCAGCAGAGGAAACCTTCATAAAGATGTGTTAGACTCACCTAAATCCGAAGCCGCTGGACATAGCCAAATGTTTCCGATTTCACAAACGGAATCAGCAAAAGACAGAGTCAACACCGGAGTACACTGCAGAGCTCCGTCGACTCTCGCAGCTCTCAGCTTGGAGTGGGATTGTATGAGAGACAGGCTTGTATGAGGGTTACACAATGAGAGCACACAGAAACAGCTCTTATCTGAAAGAGTTCTGACATTGGTGAGCGTACTTAAGATCGCCAAATCAATGGGAACTGCCGCTAAAGACACAGGCGGGTTACAGAGTAAAAAATGCAGTGGAATGCACAGTGAACAAGTTTCACACCTGACATCAAGAGAAATCACATGGATGCTTTCGGTGCGGTAAAAAGTCACGACTGCCCGAATGCTGGTAGGGTAAGTGGGACGGTAGCGTCCTTCCTGGCCAACATCCAGTAAAATTGCAGAGCGCGAAATTCAAAAATACTAAATTCAAATATTTAACATTCTTGAAAATATATGTGTTATACATCAAAATAAAGCTTAACTTCTTGTTAATCCAGCCGCCGTGTCAGATTTCAAAAAGGCTTTACGGGGAAAGCAAACCATGCGATTATCTGAGGACAGCGACCCGCATACAAACACATAAAAATCATATTTCAACCAGGCATGTACGACACAAAAGTCAGAAATAGCGATATAAAAAATGCCTTACCTTTGATGATCTTCTTCTGTTGGCACTCCAAAAGGTCCCAGTTACATCACAAATGGTCCTTTTGATCAATAATGTCCTTCTTTATATCCATAAAAACTCAGTTTAGCTGGGGCTCTTCAGTCAATAATCCACCCATTTTCCCTCCATAAAAATGCATACAAAATGAATCCCAAACGTTACTAATAAACTTTTCCAAACAAGTCAAACAATGTTTATAATCAAACCTTAGGTATCCTAATACGCAAATAAATGATACAATTTAAGACGGAGAATCGTTATTGTCTTTACAGGAGAAAAATACCAAAGAACGCGCTTTCTTCCACGCACTTGGAAACACTACAGCCAAAATGGGAGCCACCTAGAAAAACGAACATTTCTGGGTCATTTTTCCAAAAACCAGCCTGAAACTCTTTCTAAAGACTGTTGACATCTAGTGGAAGCCCTATGAACTGCAATTTGGGAGGACTTGGCCTTATAATTAAAGTAATAGCCATTGAAAAAAGTGGTAAGCTGAAAATATTTTTTGGGGGGATGGTTTGTCCTTGGGGTTTTGCCTGCCATATCAGTTCTGTTATACTCACAGACATTATTGTAACAGTTTTAGAAACTTTAGAGTGTTGTCTATCCAAATCTACCAATTATATGCATATCCTAGCTTCTGGGCCTGAGTAACAGGCAGTTTACTTTGGGCACGCTTTTCATCCGGATGCCAAAATACTGCCCCCTACCCTAGAGAGGTTAAAGACAAAGACTGTTGACAATGTAATAAAAGAGGACACATACAGAAAATGTGCAAATCAAAGCACAGTGATAAAGTCCCAAAAAAGACAAAAATGTGCATCAGTTTACTGAAACTGATTCAAAATTACTGATGAAGAATACTTCTCTTTCTTAAAGAGACAGATTGCAAAATAATTTGGGTGACACCTGAGGTAGAGGGGTGGCACTAAAAATGGAATTAGACACATGATCAGCTCTGTCTGTCAACTCATACGGGCTACAAGAAAAACTTTCCAAATGTGAAACTGAAACCTACCACAGTGAAGTTAAAAACACACAGGTGAGAACGTCGCTCCGATGGGAAAACTCAGTGAATGTGAGACAACAAAAGACCCACTTTGGAGTTATGTATGCTACAAAAAGGAGGTGTACCTTTGTTTGTAATGGAATGGCTGAGGAGCATTTAGCTTATCTGGCAGTCAGTAAAGGTGATGCAAATCCCTTCAAAACAAAGCAGCCGCTCTACAGACAAAAGACGAACACAGCTACTGTCTCAGTCAGAACACAGGTGTTCCAAGACGGAGTAGGCACCCTGAAACACAAAGCACAGATTGTACTCAAGGATGACGCGAAGCCGAAGTTTCAAAAGGCTCATCCCGTACCGTATGCCATCTGCCCCAAGATCGGGGCAAAGTTCCAGTGTATGGAAGATGAAACCATTCTCTCCAAAGTCGACTGGTCTAACAGGGAAACAGCCATTGTGCCCATAACCAAAAAGACTGGTGCCGTATGCATCTGTGGGGATTTCAAGGTCACAGTAAATCCTGTACTACATCCAGAACAGTACCCGCTGCCATGGATAGAGGATATCTTCACATCACTGACAAATTGATCTGGCTCAAGTGTAGCAGCAAATGGAAATGGAGGAGCCATCCCGAAAATATCTCACCATCAACACACACAAGGGCCTTTAGCACTACAACCGGCTGGTTTTTGGAGTCTCCAGTGCCCCACCGATATGGCAACTCGATATGGACCAAGTCCTCCAGGAAATTCCCGGCACACAGTGCTATCTGGACGATATCATTGTGATGATGACGAACATCTAGCGAACCTACAGGAGGTTCTCACTCGACGGGCAAAGTACGGCTTGAAAGCAAATATTAGTTCAAGGACTCCATCGAGTACTGTGGGCAATTGACAGACACGGCCTTCACAAATGTCAGGACAAGATTTACGCAGTTCTGAAAGCACCAAAGCAGGAAGATGAGCCAGCTCCGCTCATTCCTGGGCCTTGTCAATATTACTACCCAACCTCTCCACTGTGTTGCACCCTTTGCACTGTTGGCTGCAACTGGAAAGCAAATGGAAGTGGTCTGAACAAGCTCGAAGAGACCACAAAAAAAGCTGATCTCTTCAGAAGAGGTGTTAACACACTATGACCCCAGCATACCACTACGCCTAGCCTGCGATGCTTCTCTGTATGGCACCGGCGCTGTACTCTCCTACAAAATGGCTAACGGATCTGAGCAAACAATTGCTTTCGCCTCAAGGTCTCTGAACTCTGTTGAGCGCAACTATGCACAGATTGACAGAGAAGGCGTGAGTCTGGGATAAGGGGTGAAGAAGTTAAATCAGTACTTGTATGGAAAACACTTCACCTTAATCACAGATCACCAACCCCTGGTCTCAATCTTCAACACGCAGAAGTGTGTTCCAGTTATGGCAGCTGCACGTTTACAGGGGTGGGCGTTGTTTCTAGGTGCTAACGACTACACCATTGAATTCAAGGGGACTAAGCAACATGGAAACGCTACAGACCCTCACGCCTTCCACTGGAGTTTCTTCAAGCTGAGAAAGTTACAGACCCAGCTGGCGCCTTCCACCTGACTCAGATGATGCCTCAGTCTGTTTTTGGATTTGGGTGCTAGTGCAAACAGAAACATAACACTGGCTAAAGTCTACAAGCTGACTGAAAGGTTGGCCAGCTCAAGGTGATTAGCTGCATCCTGAGTTCTCCACCCGACATGACCAATTATCAGTGTGTCATGGCTGTGTCATAGGAGGTACATGTATCATAGTGCCACCAAAGCTACATTCAAGAGTGCTTCAAGCGCTTCAAGAAGGACACTTGGGAGGGGTTAAGATGAAGTGCTTAGCCAGAAGCTATGTCTGGTGGCCTGGAATCGGCCATCAAATAGAGGACCTGGCCAAGACATGCAATGGATGTCAGACACAGTGACACCCACAGACCACACATGAGAGTAGCCTACTACTTACCTCCTGGCAACATGTTCACGTCGACTATGCTGGATCCTTCCTGGACAGGATGTTCCTCATTGTGGTCGATACTGATTCGAAATGGCCTCTTCACTGTTAAAAATGAAACATCAATCAAGACAGTGGACGTCCTTTGCACCCTGTTCTCTTGCACAGGCCTGCCTGCCTGAGCAGTTGGTTAGTGATAATGAGGTCAGTTCACCTTGGAGTTTAAAAGTTGTCAGGAAGAACAGCATAAAGCACATCACCTCAGTGCTGTACCATCCTGCTGCAAATGGACTAGCTGAAAGCTTTGTCCAGTCATTCAAACAGTTGAAAACAATGGGAAAAGAGGGAAAGTAACTTCAGCAGAAAGAAGCAAATTCCTATTGGCTTACTGAAACACGGCTCACAGCACAACAGTTCAGACACCAGCAATGCTCTTCATGGGAAGAAGCCTCTGATCTCACTTGGACCTTCTGAAGTCAGACCTCTGCAGACACGTTCAAAATAAACAGCATTCCCAAAACAAAAACACAGGACGAAGCTGTTGGTGGCTTTTCCTCACCGGACTTAGACGAGTTCGCCCCTGCAACACCAGAGGTGTTACCTGCTAATGGTGACATTAAACCTCAAGAGACTGTTGAGCATACCAGCTCTCAGAGTCCCACAACTACTGACTGGTTCACAAGCTAAAACGATGCCCTGAGAGAAATTGTAGAGCACCTCAGAGAATGGACTTAATTGTCATTGACAACCAAAAAAAAAAGAAGCTAAAACCTAAAAAAAATGTAATGTTGTCAAACAAAATTGTTACGTAGAATGTAAGTGGCTTCATTTTTTTTTTTACAGCTGAATTGACATGCATAGCTCGTTGATGTTGACAGAGTACAACATAGCTGGAAGGGAGGAGATGTTATGTATGATATGTGATACAGCATTATACAGCATTTATCATAGGCACTATTTTATGTTATTAGTGGAACTTAGAGCATTGTTACTAATTGAGTACTGCAAGTGTGCATGAATGTGCTTGAACTTGAGTTTCAATGATCATCATGTCAACATTCTCTGTTTCAAGTAGCATTTATTACTGTTTGTGTAGTAGTAACACAACAGCCAATCATGAATTAGCACGAGCATCAACACGGCAAGGTGATGGATACAGAGCCTAAACATGCACATGCTGCCATGAAGCAATTTCAGCAGCCATACCATAAATCAATCCTGTGTGCCGATAATGAAGCAAAGAGTATCAGCTAACACCTGAATGTGAGAGCATTCACCACAGCATTAAGAGTTGCAGAAGCAAATACATGATAGAACTAGTAGCCTATGTAAGACATACATTTATTTGTTCTTCAGAATCCTAATGAGCAAAATATATTTTGCTTTATCTGGGATGCTAGACAAGATAAAGCGTTTATAATGATTATGAACTGGGTGGAGAGGATTAAATATAAAAGCGCTCAATCTCTAAAAAGCTTCACTTATATAAAAGTTTTACTTGAACCCAAAATGGTTCTGAAGTAGTTTCTAAGAAAAGCTCATCCTTGTTTAAAAATTGCAAACAAGCAACGCAGAGCTGGTTACAAATCCAATTTCATCAAAAGAGAACAAATATTACAACACATATGATTGAACTCAAATGTCCTAGTTGATAAAATACCTATATTTATGAAAATTATGTTTGAGAAAGATATTTTGTTTTTAAATGATATTGTAAATTGGAATGGTAGAGTTATAGCTCCACGAAAGACATCAGAATTGTATGGGAATGTCCCGACTTCCACCGAAGTCGGCTCATCTCCTTGTTCGGGCGGCGTTCGGCGATCGACGTCACCGGCTTTCTAGCCATCGCCGCTCCATTTCTCATATGTCCATTTGTTTTGTCTTGTTCCATACACACCTGGTTTTCATTCCATAATCACACTGCATGTATTTAGTCCTCTGTTCCCCTCCATGTCTTTGTGTGTAATTGTTTCTTGTTATGTGGGTATTGTCAGGCGCTATACTTTTGTTAAGTTCCGTGTTTTTGGCACACTTATGTTGTTATGTAATGTCATTTTTTGACCGGAATTAAAGTGCGCCTATTTACTACATTCTGATCTCCTGCACCTGACTTCGCCTCCGTACACACCCTTGACAGGGAAGGTCTGCGCAATCCAAGATTACAAGCAATTGATTACAGCACTGCCCCAAAAATGGAGTTAGGTGACATCGGGAGAAGGTAGGGAACTGGTCTGTCTGCCCAGTATAAAGGATCAGAACTGGTGGAGGAACAAAAATAGCATAAATATGAAAATATACAAGTTTTATTTGAGGACCTGGATGTTGACAGGTGTGCCATACAGATCGCAAAATAGCTGGGAAGAGATTTTGATGTGGCACAGGCACCTTCACAGCAGGTAGATTGTATGTTTAAAATTGCAACAAAAATGTAAATGTACTATTTAAAAAATACAGACACTGTCTGCAGTTTTCGGTTTGGGTATTTGTTTCAAGTGTATTAGTCTATAAATAAATCTTTTTGCCAAAATCCGTCATCTCTCCCATTTCTTATTCGACTAGTAGTTGTTCTGAAATGTTTATTACTTGCCTACATTTTACTCCCTCCTCTGTTTAATATAAACACACATACATTCATTTCGGTTGCCTATCCTGACTTGAAGTTTGTTCTATAGAAAGTATTTGACTCTGATGTGTGCCACAGAAAGTATTTGACTCTGATGTGTGCCACAGAAAGTATTTGACTCCAGTGACAAAACGAAATCCCTCCCTTCTATCTGACTTTAGGGGGAAGCTTGTGCCACCATTGGGGTGCCAGGACAGAGAAGAGCTTTGACTTCGCTGAGAGTGAGCTGCCCTCCTGTAAGAGTGGAATTGCCTAGAGACCAGAGGTGGTGGAACGGAGTACAAGGGTTGGGATGTAGGGTTTGAGCATAGCATGATGGTAAGGAGGGGCAGTTCACCTTGCTGCTCCGTAGGCAAGCACCAGGGTTTCGAAGAGGATGCAAGCTTCGACTGGAAGCCAGTGGAGTGTGCGGAAGAGCGGGGTTGATATAGGAGAACTTAGGAAGGGCTGTGGCATTCTGGATAAGTTGCAGAGGTTTGATGGCACGAGCGGGAAGCCCAGCCAACAGAGAGTTGCGGTAGTCTAGATGGGAGATGACAAGTGCCTGGATTAAGACCTGCGCACTTCCTGTGCGAGAAAAGGTTGTACTTTCTACAGATGTTGTAGAGCATAAACCTGAAGTGACACTGCTTTGATGTTTGCAGAGAACAATAGGGTGTTGTCCAGGGTCATGTCAAGGTTCTTTGCACTCTGGGAGGGGGACACCGTGGGGTTGTCAACTGTGATGAAGAGGTCTTGAAGCAGGCAGACCTTCCCCAGGACGAAGAGCAGCTCCATTTTGTTGAGCTTGAGGTGATGGGCCGTCATCCAAGCTGAGATGTTTGCCAGGCACGCATAGATGTGTCGCCACCTGGGTGTCAGAAGGGGGAAGGAGAAGAGTAGTTGAGTGTCAATCGCATAGCAATGATAGGAGAGACCATGTGAAGATATGACAGAGCCAAGTGACTTGGCGTAAAGAGAAAAGGGGAGAGGGCCTAGAACCGTGCCCTGGGGGACAGACACAGATCCTCTCCACACCACCTGGTAGGAGCAACCTGCCAGGTAGGTTGCAATTCAGGACCAACCGAGAGAGGAAGGTAGCAGATAGGATCTAGGAGGATGAGACTGGAGGAGAGAGAGTCAGCTTTGGCAGAGCGGAGAGCCTCAGTGACACAGAGGAGAGCAGTCTCAGTTGAGTGAGCCGCCTTGAAGCCTGACTGGTCAGGGTCAAGAAGATTGTTCTGAGAGAAATAGCAACAGAGTTAGTCAGAGACAGCAAAAGAAAAAAGGGATGCCGGTCTGTGGTTTCGGTCAGGGGGGTTAAGTATTGGTTTGTTGGATCTTCATATTCTGAACACATTCGCCATAGGCTACATTCCAGTGTTGTGCCGATGAAATCCAGATTATAGGTACACAGTTTAAAGAGAGGATGCATGACCTCACATGGAGTTGGGCATAACCTGTGTCCAAGGTGTAACCTTTGGTATAACCTGTGTCCACTTTTTATGTGCCTTTTGAAGAGATAATCTTGTCTGATTTGTATTGTGTGTATTTGCTAATCAAGGTGATTGAAGCCTAATATTTTCAACTGATTGATTCAGGTTTGAAGTCTATCTGTCAATATACACTAATAAATACAGAAGTATGTGGATACCCCTTCAAATGAATGGATTTGGCTATTTCAGTCACATCCGTTGCTGACAAGTGTTTAAAAATCGAGCACACAGCCATTCAATCTCCATATACAAACCTTGGCAGTAGAATGGCCTTACTGAAGAGTTCAGTGACTTTTAATGTGACACCGTCATAGGATGCTACTTTTCCAACAAGTCAATTTGTCAAATTTCGTCCCTGCAAGACCTGCCCCGGTCAACTGTAAGTGCTGTTATTGTGAAATGGAAACATCTAGGAGCAGCAACGGCTCAGTAATGAAGTGGTAGACCCCACAAGCTCACAAAACGGGACCGCTGAGTGCTGAAAGACATAGTGCTTAAAAAACGTCTGTCCTCGGGTTGCAACACTCACTACCAAGTTCCAAACTGCCTCTGGAAGCAACATCAGCACAATAACTGTTCATCGGGAGTGTCATGAAATGGGTTTCCATGGCCGAGCTGCAGCACACAAGCCTAAGATCACCATGCGCAATGCCAAACGTCAGCTGGAGAAGTGTAAAGCTTTCTGCCATTGGACTCTGGAGCAGTGGAAACATGTTCTCATGTTCTCAACATGAATCAGTCTTCACCATCTGGCAGTCTGACGGACGAATCTTGTTTGGTGGATGCCAGGAGAACGTTACCTGCCTGAATGCATAGTGCCTAATGTAAAGTTTGGAGGAGGAGTAATAATGGTCTGTGGCTATTATTCATGGTTCGGGCTAGGCCCCTTAGTTCCAGTGAAGGGAAATCTTAATGCTACAGTATACAATGACATTCAACATGATTGTGTGCTTCCAACTTTGTGGCAACAGTTTGGGGAAGGCCCTTTCCTGTTTCAGCATGACAATGCCCCAGTGCACAAAGGGAGTACAATACAGAAATGGTATGTCAAGATCGGTGTGGAAGAAATTGACTGGACTGCACAGAGCCCTGACCTCAACCCCATCGAACACCTTTGAGATGAATTGGAATGCCAACTGCAAGCCAGGTCTAATCGCCCAACATCAGTGCCTGACCTCACTAATGCTCTTGTCTCTGAATGGAAACAAGTCCCCTAGTGGAAAGTGGAAAGCCTTTCCAGAAGAGTGGAGGCTGTTAAAGCAGCAAACAATGAAAACATTTTTAAACATTTGAAATATCTCATTCACGTAAGTATTCAGACCCTTTACTCAGTACTTTGTTGAAGCACCTTTAGCAGCGATTACAGCCTTGAGTCTTCTTGGGTATAATGCTACAAGCTTGGCACACCTGTATTTGGGGAGTTTCTCCCATTCTTCTCTGCAGATCCTCTCAAGCTCTGTCAGGTTGGATGGGGAGCATCGTTGCACAGCTATATTCAGGTCTCTCCAGAGGTGTTCGATCGGGTTCAAGTCCAGGCTCTGGCTGGGCCACTCAAGGACATTCAGAGACTTGTCCCGAAGCCACTCCTGCATTGTCTTGGCTGTGTGCCTAGGGTTGTTGTCCTGTTGGAAGGTCAACCTTCGCCTCAGTCTGAGGTCCTGAGCGCTCTGGAGCAGGTTTTCATCAAGGATCTCTCTGTACTTTGCTCCGTTCATCTTCCCCTCGATTCAGACTAGTCTCCCAGTCCCTGCCATCGAAAAACAACCCCACAGTATGATGCCACCACCACCATGCTTCACCGTGGGATGGTGCCAGGTTCCCTCCAGACGTAACGCTTGGTTTTCAGGCCAAAGAGTTCAATCTTGGTTTCATCAGACCAGTGAATCTTGTTTCTCATGATCTGAGAGTCCTTTTGGTGCCCTTTGGCAAACTCCAAGTGGGCTGTCATGTGCCTTTTGCTGAGGAGTGGCTTCCATCTGGCCACTCTATCTAAAAGCCTGATTGGTGGAGTGCTGCAGAGATGGTTGCCCTTCTGGAAGGTTCTCCCATTTCCCCAGACAAACTCTGGAGCTCTGTCAGAGTGACCATCTAGTTCTTGGTCACCTCCCTGACCAAGGCCTATCCCCTGAATGCTCAGTTTGGCCAGGTGGCCTGCTCTAGGAAGAGTCTTGGTGGTTCCAAACTTCTCCCATTTAAGAATGATGGGGGCCAATGTGTTCTTTGGGACCTTCAATGCTGCAGAAATGTTTTGGTACCCTTCTCCAGATCTGTGCCTCGACACAATCCTGTCTCGGAGCTCTACGAACAATTCCTTCAAACTCATGGCTTGTTTTTTTTACTCTGACATGCACTGTCAACTGTGGGACCTTATATAGACAGGTGTGTGCCTTTCCAAATCATATCCAATCAATTTAATTTAACACAGGTGGACTCGAATCAATTTGTAGAAACATCTGAAGGATGCTCAGTGGGAACAGGACGCACCTGAGCTCAATTTCGAGTCTCATAGCAAAGGGTTAGTATGGTTTATTGCATGTAGATTGAGGAGGATTTTTTTTAAATGTAATCAATTTTAGAATATAGCTGTAACGTAATAACATGTGGAAACGGTAAGGGATCTGAAGACTTTCCGAATGCACTGTATATACATTGAGTATACAAAACATTGCTCTTTCCATGAGATAGACTGACCAGATGAATCCAGGTAAAAGCTATGATCCGTTATTGATGTCTCTTGTTAAATCCACTTCAATCAGTGTAGATGAATGGAAGGAGTCGGTTTAAGAAGGATTTTTAATGCTTGAGACAATTGAGACATGGATTGTGTATGTGTGCCATTCAGAGGCTGAATGGGTCAGACAAAAGGTTTAAGTGCCTTTAAACGGGGTATGGTAGTAGGTGCCAGGCTCACCGGTCTGTGTGAAGAACTGCAATGCTGCTGGGTTTTCATGCTCAACAGTTTCCCATGTGTATCAACAATGGTCCACCACCCAAAGGACATCCAGCCAAGGACACAACTGTGGGAAGCATTGGAGTGAACATGGGCCAGCATCCATGTGGAACGATTTCAACACCTTGTAAAGTCCATGCCCCAACGAATTGAGGCTGTTCTGTGGGCAAAAGTGACCGGGGAGTAGGGTATTGCAACTCAATATTAGGAAGGTGTTCCTAATGTTTGGAATACTCATTGTATATACAATCTCTCACACACACACTCCTAGAGTACATGCAGTATAAGCAAATGGCTCTCGCGACGACTAGTTCATCCCGCTACCATCTAGAAGGTGGAGACAGTACAGGTGCATCAAAGTTGGGACCGAGAGACAAAAAAACGGCTTCTATCTCCAGGCCATCAGACCGTTAAATAGTCACCACAAGCCAGCCTCCGCCCAGTACCCTGCCCTGAACTTAGTCACTGTTACTAGCCAGCTACCACCCGGTACTCTACTCTGCACCTTAGAGACTGTTGACTTATGCATAATCACTGAACACTGGTCACTTTAATAATGTTCTGACGAAGGCCGTTAGGCCGATACGTAAGCTTATTAAATATCAGTGATACTATCAAGAGCAGTGTGTAGTTTCCTTTTTTCTTCCTCCACTTTAATAATGTTTACATACTGTTTTACCCACTTCATATGTATATACTGTATTCTAGTCAAGTCTCATCCTATATAGCTACAGATGTACACATACCTTTTCTATTCATGTACTGTCTATACACACCATTATATACATATTTATATTCCAGACACTGACATTTCTCGTTCTGATATTTATTAATTAATTTTTTGGATTTGTGTATATTGTTTTGTATTGTTAGGTATACTGCACTGTTGGAGATAGAAACATAAGCATTTTCCTGCACCTGCAACAACGTCTGTGAAATATGTGTACGTGACCAATACAATTTTATTTTATTTGACATTTAATGGAGCCTGGAGAGGGAGTCATTTTACAGCGTTTTTTTTATCTTTCTCAGTCTTAAAAATGTTCAAATCTTAACAGTTGTCTGAAACAATATATATATAAAAACAATATCTAAAAAGATCCACACACGTACCCACACACTCCTAGAGTATATTCTATAGCACAAGCAAATCCAAGTCAATGTGAGGCATGCTACAGCATTTTCCCACTTTCTCTCACTCTCTCACAAGCACACGTGTGTACACACACACACACACACACACCACACACAATTTATAATCTTGTTTAGTCTGACGCCCTAACTGGTTTCTTTGATTGACTGTTTAGTTTTTGACCACACACTTTCTCATTTGAATGAAACCTTACATATATGTTTGCCCATGGTAGAAGTGGTCAGAAAGTGCTCAAAGATTGGCCATTTTGGATACCTCAACCTACCATGACACATCCCCACCCTACCATGACACATCCCCACCCTACCATGACACATCCCCACCATACCATGACACATTCCCACCCTACCATGACACATGTTTGTGCACACGTGTACTTGTAAGAGAGGGAGAGAAAGAGGGAGAATGTAGGGTATCTTTTGACCGATGGGTCAAATATGTTAATTGTGCTGACAATCCTATAAGAAAACCAATGGTCCAAACTTCATGTCTCTATCATAATCCATTCAAAGGTTATTGGAGTTTTTACATTTGTATATTGGCCAGAATTAGGGTGACTAAATCAAAAGTTTGCAAAAATCTGGAAAATTGCACGGCATTAGCTAGGCTGGATTCTGTGAAACAATGAAGGCTACTGGCCACCTGGCAGGCTCACATTCCCATTGAACTTGTCATCTTTCTTCTCGAACCAGCAGGACATAAAACAATATAGAGGTAAGATGGATATTGATTTTGAGTCATGACATGAAGTATTTTCAAAATATTTTAGTATTGGTGGAATTCAAAATATATGTACAGTCGTGGCCAAAAGTTTTGAGAATGACACAAATATACATTTTCAAAGTCTGCTGCCTCAGTTTGTATGATGTCCATTTGCATATACTCCAGAATGTTATGAAGAGTGATCACATGAATTGCAATTAATTGCTAAGTCCCTCTTTGCCATGCAAATGAACTGAATCCCCCAAAAACATTTCCACTGCATTTCAGCCCTGCCACAAAAGGACCAGCTGATATCATGTCAGTGATTCTCTCGTTAACACAGGTGTGAGTGTTGACGAGGACAAGGCTGGAGATCACTCTGTCATGCTGATTGAGTTCGAATAACAGACTGGAAGCTTCAAAAGGAGGGTGGTGCTTGGAATCATTGTTCTTCCTCTGTCAGCCATGGTTACCTGCAAGGAAACACGTGCCTTCATCACTTTGCACAAAAAGGGCTTCACAGGCAAGAATATTGCTGCCAGTAAGATTGCACCTAAATCAACAGTTAATCAGATCATCAAGAACTTCAAGGAGAGCCGTTCAATTGTTGTGAAGAAGGCTTCAGGGCGCCCAAGAAGACGGTCCCAGCAAGCGCCAGGACCGTCTCTTAAAGTTTATTTGGCTGTGGGATCGGGGCACCACCAGTACAGAACTTGCTCAGGAATGGCAGCAGGCAGGTGTGAGTGCATCTGCACACACAGTGAGGCGAAGACTTTTGGAGGATGGCCTGGAGTCAAGAAGGGCAGCAAAGAAGACACTTCTCTCCAGGAAAAACATCAGGGACAGACTGATATTCTGCAAAAGGTACAGGGATTGGACTGCTGAGGACTGGGGTAAAGTCATTTTTTTCTGATGAATCCTCTTTATGATAGTTTGGGGCATCCAGAAAAAATCTTGTCCGGAGAAGACAAGGTGAGTGCTACCATCAGTCCTGTGTCATACCAAAAGTAAAGCATCCTGAGACCATTCATGAGTGGGGTTGCTTCTCAGCCAAGGGAGTGGGCTCACTCACAATTTTGCCTAAGAACACAGCCATGAATAAAGAATGGTACCAACACATCCTCCGAGAGCAACTTCTCCCAACCATCCAGGAACAGTTTGGTGACGAACAATGCCTTTTCCAGCATGATGGAGCACCTTGCCATAAGGAAAAGTGATAACTAAGTGGCTCAGGGAACAAAACATTGATCTTTTGGGTCCATGGCCAGGAAACTCCCCAGACCTTAATCCCATAGAGAACTTGCGGTCAATCCTCAAGAGGCAGATGGACAAACAAAAACCCACAAATTCTGACAAACTCCAAGCATTGATTATGCAAGAATGGGCTGCCCTCAGTCAGCATGTGGCCCGGAAGTTAATTGACAGCATGCCAGGGCGGATTGCAGAGGTCTTGAAAAAGAAGGGTCAACACTGCAAATATTGACTCTTTGCATCAACTTCATGTAATTGTCAATAAAAGCCTTTGACACGTATGAAATGCTTGTAATTATACTTCAGTGTTCCATAGTAACATCTGCCAAAAATATGTAAAGACATTGAAGCAGCAAACTTTGTGAAAAATAATATTTGTGTCATTCTCAATACTTTTGGCCACGACTGTACATATAAACTCAGCAAAAAAAGAAACGTCCCTTTTTCAGGACCCTGTCTTTCAAAGATAATTCGTAAAAATCCAAAAAACTTCACAGATCTTCATCGTAAAGCGTTTAAACACTGTTTCCCATGCTTGTTCAATGAACCATAAGCAATTAATGTATATGCACCTGTGGAACAGCTTACAGACGGTAGGCAATTAAGGTCACAGTCATGAAAACTTAGGACACTAAAGAGGCCTTTCTACTGACTCCGAAAAACACCAAAAGAAAGATGACCAGGGTCCCTGCTCATCTGCGAGAACGTGCCTTAGGCATGCTGCAAGGAGGCATGAGGACTGCAGATGTGGCCAGGGCAATAAATTGCAATGTCCGTACAGCGCTACAGGGAGACAGGGCGGACAGCTGATTATCCTCGCAGCGGCAGACCACTTGTAACAACACCTACACAGGATCGGTACATCCGAACATCACACATGCGGGACAGGTACATGATGGCAACAACTGCCCGAGTTACACCAGGAATGCAGGAATGCACAAGACTTTCCGCAACAAGCTGAGAGAGGCTGGACTGAGGGCTTGTAGGTCTGCTGTAAGGCAGGTCCTCACCAGACATCATCGGCAACAACGTCGCCTATGGTCACAAACCCACCGTCGCTGGACCAGACAGGACTGGCAAAAACTGCTCTTCACTGGCGAGTCGTGGTTTTGTCTCACCAGGGGTGATGGTCAGATTTGCGTTTATCGTCGAAGGAATGAGAATTACACCGAGGCCTGTACTCTGGAGCGGAATCGATTTGCAGGTGGAGGGTCCATCATGGTCTGGGGCGATGTGTCACAGCATCATCTGACTGAGCTTGTTGTCATTGCAGGCAATCTCAATGCTGTGCGTTACAGGGAAGACATCCTCCTCCCTCATGTGGTACCCTTCCTGCAGGCTCATCCTGACATGACAATGCCACCAGCCATACTGCTCGTTCTGTGCGTGATTTCCTGCAAGACAGGAATGTCAGTGTTCTGCCATGGCCAGCAACGAGCCCAGATCTCAATCCCATTGAGCACGTCTGGGACCTGTTGGATCGGAGGGTGAGAGCTAGGGCCATTCCCCCCAGAAATGTCTGGGAACTTGCAGGTGCCTTGGTGGAAGAGTGGGGTAACATCTCACAGCAAGAACTGGCAAATCTGGTGCAGTCCGTGAGGAGGAGATGCACTGCAGTACTTAATGCAGCTGTTGGCCACACCAGATACTGACTGTTACTTTTGATTTTGACCCCCCCCCCCCCCCCCTTTGTTCAGGGACACATTATTCCATTTCTGCTTGTCACATGTCTGTGGAACTAGTTCAGTTTATGTCTCGGTTGTGGAATCTTGTTATGTTCATACAAATATTTACACAGTTTGCTGAAAATAAACGCAGTTGACAGTGAGAGGACATTTCTTTTTTTGCTGAGTTTAGTTTGAGAAATAGACGCCTCACAAGTCCTCAACTGGCAGCTTAATTAAATAGGACCCACAAAACACCAGTCTCAATGTCATCAGTGAAGAGGTGACTCTGGGATACTGGCCTTCTATGCAGAGTTGCAAAGAAAAAGCCATATCTCAGACTGGCCAATAAAAAGAAAAGATTAAGTTGGGGAAAAGAACGCTGACACTGGACAGAGGAACTCTGCCTAGAAGGCCAGCATCCCGGAGTCGCCTCTTCACTGTTGATGTTGAGACTGGTGTTTTGCAGGTACTATTTAATGAAGCTGCCAGTTGAGCACTTGTGAGGCGTATGTGTACATACAAATACATATATTTTTATAATATATTTTCCTTTATTATTCCCTGCAAACCCTACCACCCCTCCCCCAATTGGAGTAAACTAATAAACAATAACACTTAGGCTTCTACTTCCAGCTTATACATACTATATACATTTTACAGACAATCTTTTTTAAAATAGTCATATTTTCTTTGTTTTTAGTCCTGGCCTTCCTCTATTTCTGATGTCTATCCAGTTTGATTTATATTGGCCATATATTTGAAACTTTGCTATTTCACAAAAGTTCTGAATCTGTATACATTTTACGGACCACATATGTTTTACATTTGTGATCTTGTTGTTATTAGTCCCACCCTTCAGCTCCATTCAACCCCTCCCATCTATCTCGTAATGCCATCCATATTGGATTTCTATTTTCCATATATTTTTCAACTGTGCTGTGATTCTTCCCAAAAGTAATGAAGCTCTCTTTTCTCATAGTTTCTACGGATTGTAAATTAAAGATACCATTTTTGCTAAAATTACTATTATATTATTGATCGATTGACTACGACTTTTCATCCAGTATTGCTATGTGCAGCGTTAGCTCTAGGTAAATTTTGCAATTCTTCAGCCATTCCTGGACCTGTGACCAAAAACAAGCTACATATGGACAGTACCAAAATAAATGATCTAATGATTCTGCCTCCTCGCAGAAAAATCTGTAGAGCTGGGGAGATTGTATCCCCCATATATACAGTTGAAGTCGGAAGTTTACATACACCTTAGCCAAATACATTTAAACTCAGTTTTTCACAATTCCTGACACTTAATCCTAGTAAAATTCCCTGTCTTAGGTCAGTTAGGATCACCACTTTATTTTAAGAATGTGAAATGTCATAATAATAGTAGAGAGTAATTTATTTCAGCTTGTATTTCTTTCATCACATTCCAAGTGGGTCAGAAGTTTACATACACTCAATTAGTATTTGGTAGCATTGTCTTTAAGTTGTTTAATTTGGGTCAAACGTTTTGGGTAGCCTTCCACAAGCTTCCCACAAAAAGTTGGGTGAATTTTGGCCCATTCCTCCTGACAGAGCTGGTGTAACTGAGTCAGGTTTGTAGGCCTCCTTGCTCGCACACGGTTTTTCAGTTCTGCCCACAAATTTTCTATAGGATTGAGGTCAGGGCTTTGTGATGGTCACTCCAATACCTTAACTTTGTTGTCCTTAAGCCATTTTACCACAACTTTGGAAGTATGCTTGGGGTCATTATACAATTGGAAGACCCATTTGTGACCAAGCTTTAACTTCCTGACTGATGTCTTGAGATGTTGCTTCAATATATCTACATAATTTTCCTGCCTCATGATGCCATCTATTTTGTGAAGTGCACAAGTCCCTCCTGCAGCAAAGCACCTGCACAACATGATGCTTCCCCTCCCGTGCTTCACGGTTGGGATGGTGTTCTTCGGCTTGCAAGCATCCCCCTTTATCCTTCAAACATAACAATGGTCATTATGGCCAAACAGCTCTATTTTTGTTTCATCAGACCAGAGGACATTTCTCCAAAAAGTACAATCTTTGTCCCCATGTGCAGTTGCAAACCGTAGTCTGTCTTTTTTATGGCGGTTTTGGAGCAGGGGTTTCTTCCTTGCTGAGCGGCCTTTCAGGTTATGTCGATATAGGACTCGTTTTACTGTGGATATAGATACTTTTGTACCTGTTTCCTCCAGCATCTTCACAAGGTCCTTTGCTGCTGTTCTGGGATTGATTTGCACTTTTCACACCAAAGTACGTTCATCTCTAAAAGACAGAACGCTTCTCCTTCCTGAGCGGTATGACGGCTTCGTGGTCCCATGGTGTTTATACTTGTGTACTATTGTTTGTACAGATGAACGTGGTACCTTCAGGCATTTGGAAATTGCTCCCAAGGATGAACCAGACTTGTGGTGGTCTACAATGTTTTTTCTGAGGTCTTTTGATTTTCCCATGATGTCAAGCAAAGAAGCACTGAGTTTGAAGGTAGGCCTTGAAATACATCCACAGGTACACCTCTAATTGACTCAAATGATGTCAATTAGCCTATCAGAAGCTTCTAAAGCCATGACATCATTTTCTGGAATTTTCCAAGCTGTTTAAAGGAATCGTGATACAGTGAATTATAAGTGAAATAATCTGTCTGTAAACAATTGTTAGAAAAATTACTTGTGTCATGTCCTAACCAACTTGCCAAAACTATAGTTTGTTAACAAGACATTTTTGGAGTGGTTGAAAAACGAGTTTTAATGACTTTAATGACCTATGCAGACTTCCGACTTCAACTGTATAACATTCAATAATTTTTTATAATAATTTTAAATGTTAAATTTAAGTTTTGAATCCGGGGTCGTTTTGCGTGTAAATTCATAAACCATGCGCCATGGAATCAATACATCGAAAATCTCTTCCCAACTATTTTGCAATTTATATGGCATTTATTTTTTACTCATTTTTCTCCCCAATTGGTAGTTACTGTGTTGTCCCATTGTTGCAACTCCTGTACGGACTCGGGAGAGGTGAAGGTCGTGCGTACCTTCAGGCGTTTAGCCAAGCGACACTGCTTCTTGACATAATGCCCACTTAACTCAGAAGCCAGCCACACAAATGTGTCGGAGGAAACACCTGGTGACCATGTCAGCATGCATTGCGCCCGGCCCGCCACAGGAGACGCTAGTGTGCGATGGGACAAGAACATCCCTGCCGGCCAAACACTCCCCTAACCCGGACAACGCTGGGCCAATTGTGCACCGCCCCATGGGTCTCCTGTCGCGGCCGGCTGGGACAGAGCCTGGACTCGAACCAGGATCTCTAGTCGCACAGCTAGCACTGCGATGCAGTGCCTTAGACCACTGTGCCACTCAGGACTCATTTCCTTTTTGCTGTAATACTGCAAATAGTTGGTTGTAATTTTGGGTAGAGCAGACATTTCCATGTGTCTGTGTTAGCTGCATGTGCGACTTAACTCCTACAGTCCTATTTATCATATAACTTACAAAGATATACCTTTTTTAAACATTTTATCGAAAAATATATATTTTTTCAACTAGTATATTTGAGTTTATTCACAATATTTGTTGTATTATTTGTTTTGTCTTTTCAGGTGGATTAAACTGAAATTGCAACCAACTTTCTATGGCTTGTTTAAAAAATACCAATATTTTGGAGATTATTTAGTTTTCAAATAACTGAAAGTGAGCGGTTGTAATCTGAATAAAGGGAAAAGGCCATTCTTGAACATGGGGTGAGACATGCTTACTATTTTAATAGAGAACCAGTTTGGATTTAAGTGTACATTTTGAATGACTGGTGCATTTTGTAAGAGGTCTAATGCTTTAATATTTAATCATTTCTGCCTTTTGAATTCATATTCATTATATAAATATGCCCTTTTAATTTTGTCTGGCTTACCATTCCAACTAAAATTTCATATTTTTTGCTCATAAAAAACAGGTCGCTAGGTGTAGGCAAAACCATAAGCAAATTGGTAAACTGTGATATGACTAAAGAGTTAATCAGGGTGATTTTTCCACAAATAGACAGGGTATTTTCCTTTCCATGGTAGCAAGATCTTATCTATTTTTGCTAACTTTCTATTAAAATGTATTGGAGTGAAAGAATTTCTTTCTTTCGGGATATGTATGCCGAGTATGTCCACATCCTCTTCAGACCATTTTATTGGTAATCTACACGGTAATGTAAAAGTAGTATTTTTTTAGTGATCCAATATGTAATATAGTACACATCATAATTTGGCTTTAATCCAGAGAGGTTAGAAAAGTATCTAGAAAACATGAATCCTCAGCGTACAGTGGCACCTTTGTTTTTAAGCCCTGGATTTCTAATCCCTTAACATTATCTGATTTCAACAGCTAACATTTCGATGGCAATAATAAATAGATATGCAGATAGTGGACAACCTTGTTTTACTCCTCTTGACACTTTAAAACTTTCTGAGATGTAGCCATTATTTACTATTTTACACCTAGGGTTACTATACATAACTTGAACCCATTTTATAGGAGATTCTCCTAAATTGAAATATTCCAGGCATTTATGTAAAAACTCCAGTCATACTTTATCAAAAGCCATTTCAGTCAGCTATGAAAACCAGGCCTGGTTTCCCAGATATTTCATAGTGTTCTATTGTTTCCAGTACTTCTCTTATATTATCCCCAATGTATTGTCCATGTAAAAAAAACCTGTCTGATTAAGATGAATAATATCTGACAAAACCTTTTTAATTCTATGTGCTAAGCATTTAGCTAGAATTTTTGCATCACAACACGGAAGTGTGAGAGGCCTCCAATTTTTTCATGTATACCACTTGGATCCTGTTTCAGTAATAATGAAATCAGACCTTCTTGTTGGTCTACCATTTATATAAGAGTGGTTAAAACACGCTAATAACGGTCCTCTGAGTATATAAAAAAGTTTGGTAAACCTCCACTTGTATGCCATCCAGCCCTGGAGGTTTCCGGGACTTCAAGGCTTTAATTGTATCAATAAGTTCCTCCTCTGTAATTTGGCCTTCATATGAGTCTTTCTGTAAAGATGTTCATTTTACATTATTATTTGGGGAAAAAATCCAAACAATTAGCTTCGGTTAGTGGACATGGAGGAGACTGAAACGAAAACATATGCTTAAAATATTTGAATTCCTTTTTCAAAATATAGTTTGGTGAATCATGAGTCATCATTTCTAACAAGTTTTAGTAAAACATTTTTGGTAGCATTTCAATGTTGAAGATTGAAAAATTATTTTGCATTTTTCCCCATATTCCATCCAGTTCGCTTTAAAAAAAATAATATACACTGCTCAAAAAAATAAAGGGAACACTTAAACAACACAATGAAACTCCAAGTCAATCACACTTCTGTGAAATCAAACTGTCCACTTACGAAGCAACACTGATTGACAATAAATTTCACATGCTGTTGTGCAAATGGAATAGACAACAGGTGGAAATTATAGGCAATTAGCAAGACACCCCCAATAAAGGAGTGGTTCTGCAGGTGGTGACCACAGACCACTTCTCAGTTCCTTTGCTTCCTGGCTGATGTTTTGGTCACTTTTGAATGCTGGCGGTGCTTTCACTCTAGTGGTAGCATGAGACGGAGTCTACAACCCACACAAGTGGCTCAGGTAGTGCAGCTCATCCAGGATGGCACATCAATGCGAGCTGTGGCAAGAAGGTTTGCTGTGTCTGTCAGTGTAGTGTCCAGAGCATGGAGGCGCTACCAGGAGACAGGCCAGTACATCAGGAGATGTGGAGGAGGCCGTAGGAGGGCACCAACCCAGCAGCAGGACCGCTACCTCCGCCTTTGTGCAAGGAGGAGCAGGAGAAGCACTGCCAGAGCCCTGCAAAATGACCTCCAGCAGACCACAAATGTGCATGTGTCTGCTCAAACGGTCAGAAACAGACTCCATGAGGGTGATATGAGGGCCCGACGTCCACAGGTGGGGGTTGTGCTTACAGCCCAACACCGTGCAGGACGTTTGGCATTTGCCAGAGAACACCAAGATTGGCAAATTCGCCACTGGCGCCCTGTGCTCTTCACAGATGAAAGCAGGTTCACACTGAGCACGTGACAGACGTGACAGAGTATGGAGAACGTTCTGCTGCCTGCAACATCCTCCAGCATGACCGGTTTGGCAGTGTGTCAGTCATGGTGTGGGGTGGCATTTCTTTGGGGGGCCGCACAGCCCTCCATGTGCTCGCCAGAGGTAGCCTGACTGCCATTAGGTACCGAGATGAGATCCTCAGACCCCTTGTGAGACCATATGCTGGTGCGGTTGGCCCTGGTTTCCTTCTAATGCAAGACAATGCTAGACCTCATGTGGCTGGAGTGTGTTAGCAGTTCCTGCAAGAGGAAGGCATTGATGCTATGGACTGGCCCGCCCGTTCCCCAGACCTGAATTCAATTGAGCACATCTGGGACATCATGTCTCGCTCCATCCACCAACGCCACATTGCACCACAGACTGTCCAGGAGTTGCCGGATGCTTTAGTCCAGGTCTGGGAGGAGATCCCTCAGGATCCGCCACCTCATCAGGAGCATGCCCAGGCGTTGTAGGGAGGTCATACAGGCACGTGGAGGCCACACACACTACTGAGCCTCCTTTTGACTTGTTTTAAGGACATTACATCAAGGTTGGATCAGCCTGTAGTGTGGTTTTCCACTTTAATTTTGAGTGTGACTCCAAATCCAGACCTCCATGGGTTGATAAATTGGATTTCCATTGATTATTTTTGTGTGATTTTGTTGTCAGCACATTCAACTATGTAAAGAAAAAAGTATTTAATAAGATGATTTCTTTCATTCAGATCTAGGATGTGTTGTTTAAGTGTTCCCTTTATTTTTTTGAGCAGTATATTACACTGTATCTTTTTTGTATAAGTTACTGCATTTCTTTTTCTTTTTCCTCTAACTTACTCGGAGCCTCTAAGGTACTGTTTTTATTGCTATCTATCTGTACTGTTAGTCCTTCAATTTACTTTGTTAAAACCTGTCTGGGATGGGGGCAGTATTTTTACAGCCGGATAAAAAACTTACCCGATTTAAACTGGTTACTACTCTTGCCCAGAAATGAGAATATGCATATTATTAGTAGATTTGGATAGAAAACACTCTTAAGTTTCTAAAACTGTTTGATAGGTGTCTGTGAGTATAACAGAACTCATATGGCAGGCAAAGAGAAAATTACAAGCAGGAAGTGGCCTGTCTGCGAATTTGTAGTTCTCCCTTTGCTTCTCTATCAAAACTACAGTGCCTGTGGGGTTATGTAGCACTTTCTAAGGCTTCCATTGGCTCTCTAAAGCGTTCAGAAAGCCGATTGAGGCGTCTCCTGTCTCTGGGCAGAGTACAGGAGCACAGTTTGTCAGTGGACTGCCTGGTGACTAAGAGATTGGAAATGCGCGTTCACGAAAACTCGCCATTTTTTCTCTTCCTTTTTGAATGAATACAGCATTGTCCGGTTGGAATATTATCGCTATTTTACGAGAAAAATACCATAAAAATTCATTTTAAACATCGTTTGACATGCCTCTAAGTACGGTAATGGAACATTTTGAATGTATAAAGCAGTTTTTTTTATATAAATATGAACTTGATTGAACAAAACATGCATGTATTGTATTACATAATGTCCTAGGGGTGTCATCTGATGAAGATCATCAAAGGTTAGTGCTGCATTTAGCTGTGTTTTGGGTTTTTGTGACATATATGCTTGCTTGAAAAATGCCTGTGTGGTTATTTGTGTCTATGTACTCTCCTAACATAATCTAATGTTTTGCTTTCGCTGTAAAGCCTTTTTGAAATCGGACAATGTGGTTAGATTAACGAGAGTCTTATCTTTCAAATGGTGTAAAATAGTCGTATGTTTGAAATATTGAAATTATAGCATTTTTGAGGTTTTTGTATTTCGCGCCACGCTCTTCCACTGGCTGTTGAATAGAGTGGGACGCTAACATCCCACCTAGCCCATAGAAGTTAATATGGACTCTTTTTACCTAAATTGCTTTTGTTTTATAGATGAGTACTGAATTGCATGGCCTCTAAATGCACGTTTAAGTGTCCGATACGATAAGGGGATCTGCTGTACCTATGTTAAGTCGAAAAAGGTCAGTTATAAATGATTCTGTCCTAGTTAAAAACTAGTTACCATCCAGTAGGCTTTGGTAAAATTTCCAATATCCTCGCCCACGTGGTAATTCTGTAAGAGTAATATATATACCAATTATGTGATGGTCCGACTGCATTCTGTCCCATATCAACACTTTTTTTAACTTTTGGTGCCAGAGAGAATGACATAAGAAAGTAATCCAGACGACTAGCTTGATTAAGCCTCCGCCATGTATACCTCACTAGGTCAGGGTACCTAAGCCTCCATATATCCACTAATTCCAATATATCCAAGACATTCATGATTTCCTTAAGTGCATGGTGATAGTTTGTAGTGTAATTTCCTTCACGGTCCATAGAGGTATTTAAAACTGAGTCTTGTGTTGCTTTATCAATTATTATATATATTTTCAAAAAAGCGTGCATCATCATTATTTGGACCGTATAGGTTAATAAGCCATATCTGTTTATGGTCCAAAAACATATTTAAAATCATCCATCTAACCTTGAGGATCTGTTTGGACAATTTGCACATTTGGATCAAAATTACTGTTAATTAATATAATCACCTCTTTTGAATTTATTTGTCCATGGGAGAAATACATTTAGTCATTTTCCCACAAAACTTTATCTAAAATGGTTGAATGAGTTTCCTGTAAACAATAGATATTATATTCCTTCTCTTTTAGCCAGGTAAATACTGATCGTCTTTTCTTATTATCTGCAAGGCCATTACAATTATAACTGGCTATACTTACTTCACCAATTACCATAATGAGACACAAGTTTCAATTCTATTTATCATAATATATGTTTGTAAACATACCATTAAAAAGTACCATGATATTTGCATTGCTACTAAGTAAACCTCCAGTTGGTTCCCACTATTCCACCCGCTAAAAGCCCTCTTCATCCCGAGTTGGGTTGTCATCCCAATGACCGGCAGACCACCCCAGACCCCATGACCCCCGAGAGACCGGGACCCATCCTTCGAAAGAGCACACAGTGCCACCCATAGAACAGAATCAGATCAACCACCAAAAGTATTTCCATTTCCCTCACCTGGATTTGTATTATATATAGCTATTAATATATATATATATATATATATATATATATATATATATATATATTTCAAAAATCCTGCTTATCTTAATTTCCGTAATTAACTATTAATATTTGTTGTAATGTAAAGGGTTGTTACTTCTTACCAATATTGCCATGACAAAAATTGCATTTTGACAAGTAATTATTATTTTAGGAAACAATTATTGTGATTCATCCTATATTGTCCCTAACATATTTACTCCCTCGCAACAGTTGTGGTATACACACTCACACTCACACACACACACACATACACTCATACACACACAACCCCTTTCCCCCACAAACAAACATACACTCAAATGCTCAACAGTTGCACCATCTCAGAGCCCAACTCAAGAAAGGCCTTGATTTACCAATGCATATACAGTTGTATCTGTATGAGAAGGCATGCAAAATTGAGTAGAAATGGGCAGCAATGGGGAGATTTGATTAACCATTGTCAATTCCTATGTGATGGAGATCAGATATACCCCCTTCCCTGAAACACCCACACGCAGTCCCCCATTGTGACCATATTCCCAAGCATCTCCGTGCAGTCAGACCTTTGATGATTTTGTGCCACCAGGGCCACAATAATATGCACCCTCTCTGAATGTCTGAGTGTGACCTCCTCCCCATGGGTTACTGCAGCTAGTGTTGCCAGCACTGCCACTGCCTGGGTGGGGGCACCCCACCGGAATCCCCACCGGCTAGGTACAAGGTCATCAAGGTTCTCATTAGCAGCTTTGAGAATTTACTTGTATATTATGCTCTCCCATCAGGGGGCTTTGGCTTTGTAGAACCAACCCTGCCAGGCAGGCTCAGAATCTTGAGGGGGCAGTGCTACTTTGGTAGGTCTCTGACCACATTCATCTTTCTGATTTGGCTGTGTATAGGCTACTTACAGTAGGCCCATAAAACAGATTAGGACTTCTCCTTAGTGTATGGGTCATTCAGGTGGGTGTCTAGTGTATACGCTGGGGGGAAAAAGTATTTGATCCCCTGCTGATTTTGTACGTTTGCCCACTTACAAATAAATTATCAGTCTATAATTTTAATGGTAGGTTTATTTGAACAGTGAGATACAGAATAACAACAAAAAATCCAGAAAAACGCATGTCAAAAATGTTATAAATTGATTTGCATTTTAATGAGGGAAATAAGTATTTGACCCCTCTGCAAAACATGACTTAGTACTTGGTGGCAAAACCCTTGTTGGCAATCACAGAGGTCAGACGCTTCTTGTAGTTGGCCACCAGGTTTGCACACATCTCAGGAGGGATTTTGTCCCACTCCTCTTTGCAGATCTTCTCCAAGTCATTAAGGTTTCGAGGCTGACGTTTGGCAACTCGAACCTTCAGCTCCCTCCACAGATTTTCTAGGGATTAAGGTCTGGAGATTGGCTAGGCCACTCCAGGACCTTAATGTGCTTCTTCTTGAGCCACTCCTTTGTTGCCTTGGCCGTGTGTTTTGGGTCATTGTCATGCTGGAATACCCATCCACGACCCATTTTCAATGCCCTGGCTGAGGGAAGGAGGTTCTCACCCAAGATTTGATGGTACATGGCCCGTCAAATGATGCGGTGAAGTTGTCCTGTCCCCTTAGCAGAAAAACACCCACAAAGCATAATGTTTCCACCTCCATGTTTGACGGTGGAGATGGTGTTCTTGGGGTCATAGGCAGCATTCCTCCTCCTCCAAACACGACGAGTTGAGTTGATGCCAAAGAGCTCCATTTTGGTCTCATCTGATCACAACACTTTCACCCAGTTGTCCTCTGAATCATTCAGATGTTCATTGGCAAACTTCAGATGGGCATGTATATGTGCTTTCTTGAGCAGGGGGACCTTGCGGGCACTGCAGGATTTCAGTCCTTCACTGCATAGTGTGTTACTAATTGTTTTCTTGGTGACTATGGTCCCAGCTGCCTTGAGATCCTTGACAAGATCCTCCCGTGTAGTTCTGGGCTGATTCCTCACCGTTCTCATGATCATTGCAACCCCACGAGGTGAGATCTTGCATGGAGCCCCAGGCCGAGGGATATTGACAGTTCTTTTGTGTTTCTTCCATTTGCGAATAATCGCATCAAATGTTGTCACCTTCTCACCAAGCTGCTTGGCGATGGTCTTGTAGCCCATTCCAGCCTTGTGTAGGTCTACAATCTTGTCCCTGACATTCTTGGAGAGCTCTTTGGTCTTGGCCATGGTGTAGAGTTTGGAATCTGATTGATTGATTGCTTCTGTGGACAGGTGTCTTTTTTACAGGTAAACAACAAGCTGCGGTTAGGAGCACTCCCTTTAAGAGTGTGCTCCTAATCTCAGCTCGTTACCTGTATAAAAGACACCTGGGAGACAGAAATCTTTCTGATTGAGAGGGGGTCAAATACTTATTTCCCTCATTAAAATGCAAATCAATTTATAACATTTTTGACATGTGTTTTTCTGGATTTCTTTGTTGTTATTCTGTCTCTCACTGTTCAAATAAACCTACCATTAAAATTATAGACTAATCCTTTCTTTATTAGTGGGCAAACATACAAAATCAGCAGGGGATCAAATACTTTTTTTCCCCACTGTAGGGATGGGGACCATTTCATCATGATAGGATAATAAATATTAATAATTTATTTTACAATGTATACCCCATATCTGCACAAAATGGAAAGCTCTCTCTCATCAGCCCTGCTCACAAACACACATGGGCTCTGGGTTTTGCAACCCGTATCCTTTTTCACTCACTTAACTCCACACTTTTCCGAACACAAAAACACACACTCCACCTTCCATCACAATACATGTGCACACATCCACATACCATGCCTTCTATGTCCTCTGTGTTTTACCTCTTCCATGTTGATTCAGTACTTTTGTGTTCCAATTCCTTATATTTGAAGATGTATTATTTTGCTAATTATCCTTTCTTTGTAACGCCCTGGCCATAGTGAGGGGTTTTTGTTCTTTATTTTGGTTAGGCCAGGGTGTTACATTGGGTGGGCGTTCTATGTTCATTTTTCTATGTTTTTGTATTTCTTTGTTTTGGGCCGTGTGTGGCTCGCAATCAGGCACAGCTGTAGTTCGTTGTTGCTGATTGGGAGTCACACATAAGTAGCCTGGTTTTCCTTTGGATTTTTGTGGGTGATGTCTTCTGTTAGTGTGTTTTCCTGACAGGACTGTTTTGCTGTCGTCTTTGGTTTATTTTTGTCAAGTGTTCTCTTTTTTCAATTAAAATTCTAATGATGAACACATCCTCCTCTGCACCTTGGTCTAATTCTGACGACGGCCATTACATTCTTCTAATGCTGTCTTATCAATTTATGAAATACTGTAAATGGAAAGTCTAAAACTAATTATTTTCCAAACACAGTGGTTGGATTCATTCTGAAAATTGGCAAATTCAGTTCTTCAACCAATGGTAATGTTAGACGATTAGTGTACATCAAATTAGAATAGGTGTCATACAGAGGATGCATAACCTTACATGAAGTTTGGTATACCTTGTGTCCAAATCAGCCAAACATGCATATTTATAGAAGATGATCTTGCATTTTTAACTTTCAAGTGGTCTGGGGGCTGATGTCAAGTACTATAGCAAGCACTATGGAGATGAAAACAGTGATACCTGCCTCCCTTCTGTGTTTTAAAATGTCAGTGTATCGTTCAAGTGCCTTTTTTAGGAGATAGTACACTCTGATTGTAGTATGGGTATGTGCTAATCATGGCGATAAGCCCAATACTTTCAACTGATAGACTTCAAATCAATCTGTCAATACATTTATACAAAATGTATTGTAAATGCTCCTGTGGAACATTCCAAAACAAGTTTGCTGTCTGAGAGGGGGGATACACATTTCTTTGTTCTCAGTAATACATGGACAATATAGTTGTATTCTTGATTATTTTTATTTTTGGGGGTATTATACCCCCCAATTACATTTTTGTCTCCCCAATTTCAATCTTGTCTCATCGCTGCAACTCCCCAACGTGTTCGGGGGAGTTGCATGAGTCATGAGTCCTCCGAAACATGACCCGCCAAACTACGCTTCTTAACACCCACCTGCTTAACCCGGAAGCCAGCCGCACCAATGTGTTGGAGGAAACACCATTCAACTGACGACCGCCTACAGGCGCCTGGCCCACCACAAGGAGTCGCTAGAGTGCGATAAACCAAGTAAAGCTCCCCCGGCCAAACTCTCCCCTAACCCGGACGGGTTAGGGGAGAGTTTGGGGGGGTATAATTGGGGGGGTATAATAATTGGGGGGGTATAATACCCCCAAAAATAAAAATAATCAAGAATGTGAATGTGCCTTAGCCCGCTGCACCACTCGGGAGGCCCAATACAGTTGTATTCTATTCAATATTTTGTCACCTAGTGAGTTGAAAAATATGTGTAACAAAGGGAAGACCTCTATTGTATACTCCTCGCATCCTCTCTCCTCGAAAGCCAGAGGTCCCTCCCCTTTAACCTTGTCCTCCGATGGGTTTGAGAAAGAGATGAGTGAGGACACAAGGAGTATTCAATTGAGATCTTCCCAATGACTTGAGGACTCTGTCTGGAGGAGTATGTAACATTTTATTGTTGCCAATAAAAAGTGAGCATTTTAACAGCCAATTGTCCCATTATGACAAACTTTTTGTAGACTTCTCCAGACTTCCAATAGTTGCTTTAAAATGGGACTTGGTAACTGTCCTTGTAACAATGTGGTTCAGGTGGCTATTGTATGCTTACAGTTGTTGAAACCTCTTGTATGGATTCAGGAGGAAGAAATTGAATTGAACTGTATTTATTTGGGTAAAAAACATATATCAAGATGTATTCCTAGAGGATATAACTTAAATATGAATTATTAAGTATTAATTAAACACTTATTTTAATCATATTGTCACGGCTGTCGTAAGGAGAAGCGAACCAAAGTGCAGTGTGTGTGTCGTTACATATTTTATTTTCACAGAAACTTTGCAATACATACACAAATAAACTGAACGAACAAAAACAACAAACCGTGACGCAGAGTAGAAACATACACTAACTCAGAAATAATCTCCCACAAACCCAGGTGGAAAAAAACCCTACTTAAGTATGATCTCCAATTAGAGACAACGAGGACCAGCTGCCTCTAATTGGAGATCATCCCAAAAAACAACAACATAGAAATACAAAACTAGAACATGACAACATAGAAAACCTAAACTAGAAACCCCCCCCTGTCACGCCCTAACCTACTCTACCATAGAAAATAACATATTTCTATGGTCAGGACGTGACACATATAGCACATAATGGGCATGAATAATGACCCATTTTGTGAGATTTCAATAAAAAAATCCAGTATTTTTTTAAAGTTTCAACTTTGTCTCAGAAGGCAATTGATTTTGCAGCAGAGGAGCACGAGACATAAGAAACATAAAATTCACATGCATAATGATACTGAATAAGAATAGGCTAGTAGATCAGTCATGGGCTGAAAGCCATCAATGTAAATATGCACAATACTAATGATCAACATTAGCATCAGTACAAAAGTATAGCAATAGTACAAAGTTACATAACAGGTGCACTGTGCACATCCTTGAATCATCACGTCAATATCATGACAAAAAATATGCTGATCAAAATCATCATCAGCAACATCATCACCATGTTATGACAACCAAGGACAATGATACCAGTTCAGACAGACTAGCCTACTCCTTCCTGATACGAGAATTATCTAATAAGGGTAAATGAATCAATAATCCATTATTAATTAGTAGTTATGTAGCATGGATAATGAATAATTCATGTACTGAATGGTTAGTCCCATAAGGTCTAGTAGAAGGCCGGGACAAAATGTGTGTGTGTTTAAGCAGGGGTGTTTTTAGCAGGGAGATATCTCCAAGGTTTCTCTAATCTCGGGGGAAAGAAACGGGCAGCGCTGGATAGTAATTAACGGTTGGGAGAAATCCGGGGAGTGAAACATACATCTAATATTTGTGTGTATGTATGTGCATAGGTTATCTACAATTTGTGTATGGAGGAGTGTGCGTAAATGAGGAGCCTGGTGTATAATGATGTTTTGTTATTTGGACCTCAGAACGTTCTCTGAATAAAACTGTACAGATCTTTTGCAAAAAGCTGAGTCCTTGCCTAATTATTAAACCCAGTGTCTTACAAACCCTGGGGATTAGTCAAGGCTTCTTGATTGCTAATTATTATCATTAAGATATAACATTCCGTTAACAATTGGTCCTTCGAGCTCCGATCTCAATATCTGCCTCTGTCGTTCCATGGAGACACCGAAACCGTGCACGGGCGGATGAGATATCCGTAGCTTAAAGACCTGGCCCCTTGCTGAGGGTTCTTTACAGGCCGGTGGCAAACTGGTATGCGACAGGGGCGGTGACGAGATTCTGCCGACATTGAAATCTCAGCTGCAAATAACAAGGTCAGTGCGCTTTATTCAGTTTTTGGGGGGGACAGCACCTGTAAGATTACATTAAATGAAATGAGTGATGCATCTGTATGTTAGCATTAAATGATGATACGATTGATGTGAGAGTAAAAGGCGGGAGCAATTGATGTGAGAGTGAAAGGCGGGAGCAATTGATGTGAGAGTGAAAGGCGGGAGCAATTGATGTGAGAGTGAAAGGCGGGAGCAATTGATGTGAGAGTGAAAGGCGGGAGCAATTGATGTGAGAGTGAAAGGCAAAAGCGATTGATGTGAGAGTAAAAGGCAGGAGCAATTGATGTGAGAGTGAAAGGCGGGAGCAATTGATGTGAGAGTGAAAGGCGGGAGCAATTGGAGGATTTTAATGTACTCTGGCTGTTAGACGCTGGAAATATCCGGAAGGAGTTTATAGCTGGTGACCTGTCTTTATAAGTTTGGGTAGAGAAAAAATGTTTTAAAGGCAACCAAGTATTCTGTGCAAATGGAAGACAGGAATTAGTTGTAAATTCAAACAGGAGGAGGAGGGGTCCGAAATGACTCCACGGTATCTGTGGCCACTACCAATATAAACTAGCTAAAAGTTGAGTACCTTAAACGTAAAATTGGTGGAAGGACATTGGCACAAAACGTAAATTTGAAGGCGAAATATAGTAATATAATTATGAGGGAGGAGGTCAGAGACATGATTGCATTAATATAGGTCTCCTGTCTAAATACGCCTAGGATGGGATGGTCAGATCTTCCGGAGGCGCAAAGATAGGTCTGATTATCCATTGAAGGAGGGAAACCTAATGTAGCGGTGTGAGATACGTGATATTAATGAGTCAATAATTGCAAGGAATGACAGAAAAATAGGCTGTTAACTAGGGCTTTATGACCCCTGGAAAATAGCTTATAGTCGTAGACGTATGCGACCTAATGTCCAATCAAAAGTCAACTCTATAGATAAAGTTTCAAGAAAGGAATACACATAGAAGAAATTGAATACATAAAAATAAGCACACACATAGAGTTGGAAGATAATTATTTGTATGTTAGATATATATAGATCAGTCGAAAGTCGCAAGAAACAACATAAAAAAGTAAAACTTATGTTCGTATACGTGTAAGATTTAAATAATATATCAGGGCTCATACAAATAATTATTCTAAAAATTCTAGGAAAAAGTAACGATATGTATTTATCAACATAGTTTAAAAGATAATAACAGTGGAAAGCACACACATTGAGGTTAATAGCAAGTATATACATTTTGTGAGAAGGAGTATAATAACGATAGTAATTTAACGAACATGAGTAGTAATTCCTCTCAGATGGAGAGGACTCCCAAAGCCCCCATAGAGAGACAGAAAGGAGAACAGGATTTAGTAAACTTATTAAAAAAGTGGATAGAGGGGGAGAAAGGGAGGAAGTCGAGAAAAGTGGATAGAGACAGTCAAAAGAAAGGGGGAGATAGATGCTTTAACTGTAACAAACCGGGTCATTTCGCTAGAGATTGTGAAGCACCGTGTAAACACTGCAATAAAGTAGGGCATAATAACCGAGATTGTAAAAAGCAGAAAGAGAAAATGGGAAACAGGGAGAGTAGAGAAAGGATAGAACCAGACGATAGAAAGCCTTTTAATTGCGATAAGACGGGACATTTCGCCCCGGAGTGTAAGCCTCCCTGTAAACATTGTGACCGAGTAGGACACAACCACCAAAATTGCAATTCTAAGCAATAGCCTTGGTGGTTCAGTGGTAGAATTCTTACCTGCCATGTGTGAGACCTGAGTTTGTTTCTCAGTCTATGCACCATGGGAATAAAATGTAATTATTGTTATGTTTTGACTGGAACGAGACTGGTTGTTAGTGTTTGTTTAAGATAGAAACCGAATGTTTTGATAGCTTGTTTAGTTTAAATTGAAAGACAGATTCCATAAAGTACGTTGTTTGTGGTCTAAATGGCCTGCTTAAAGGATTTATAGAGAATGGAAGTTGTATTTAAATGACGGAATCAAGGAAAAGGCAGTTACCTAAATCTAATGAATTATAAGGAGCAGATAGGTAATTGCGATAGAATTGTAACCACCGAAAGGTGTTTATTTTTATGCTAAAAGAGTTGAAAGAAGTATTTTATAAATTTGGCGATTTACATGGTATTTTTTAAAGTCTTGGACATTTCATAAGAGTGAAGCTGAATGAGAGATAAAGTTGTAACATTGGTTTTAATCTTACGATAGAGGTAAGGCAGAAAGTTGTTTGAAAAGAGGTCATGTTTTTCCCTATGGGTGAAAAGAGGAGAGTTGGTTGTGAGCACTGGACTATATGTGGCTGGAAGCGATTCTGGTCTGAATAATGGAATCGTCAAAGTTTTGTGATAAATTCTGGTTATTGATTCGTGGTTTGATTGTCTAGTAACACCAGTGAATTGAACGGGAAGTGCATGTAAGCTAACATTATAATGTTTCCATTGCATGGAACAATGTCAAGTCAGTAAAGTGAATTGCAGGTTGAGTTAATTGTATTTTTACAGGGACGGTGCACATTAAACACAGTTGTGTGTATAATGGCAGGGTATTCCTAGCAAACAGATTGGGCCTGTTTGCAGACAAACTGAAGGGGTTTCAAGGTTTTAAGCAAGCTTGGGTTAAATTAGTAAAATAGTACGTTAAACAGAGAGTTTCATAGATTTGAAGTACAGTATTGAATATTGTATGTTCAATTAAAGTGCACAGAACCGTCGAGGAAGTTTAAAACGAATGATTAATGATTTGAGGAAGTACAGTGGAGTTATTATTAGGTTTTGTTTGTAGTTAACGTTTGGGTTTCTGAATCTTTTCTTCTTATGGAAAAAGGATCTCCTTTCTTATGGAAAAAGGAGCGCTTAGCTCTCCCTGGGAACAATTCCTAGGGACAGGATATCTTAAAGGGGTATACACACATGGCATTTTGGAAGTTTTGTTTTCTGAGTTTTAATTAAACACGGGAAGTCTTTGGATAAGAGAAATGTTCTGGGAACCTGGGATCCAAAATGTGTAATGGTTTTTCCTTCATTTGTCTGATGTAGTAAGGAACACGGTTCTGAAAGGGTGGTATGACTTTGGACTTCTAAAGTGGCCTAGAGAGGTTAAACAATTTCCTGGGGAAGCAGACAACTGTACAGGAATTGGGGTTGGCCAGATTGAAGTACTCAGCCAACCCACCTCGGTTCACTTTAACTCCTGATGAATACCAGTGTTATAGATACAAGAATGGCACCGAGAACTTAGATGATTTTAAAGGCTGAAAGGTAGTCGTTAATGTGACTGACTTAGGTTTGAAAGATGAATTGAAAAGTCTTAACCTCACAGCACCTATAACTGATTTAGGGTGGGCTAATACCAGCAAAGGACGCATACAACAGAAATTACCATAAAGGGTGGTTAGGAACTTGCGCCCGGGGTTGTTGGTCCAACCAGTTCGAGTTAGTCATCAGAGGCCAGTTATAGGAGGCTAAAGTAGGCACAGGAGGAGTTTTGACCAGGATGGGAGTAGCTTTGTCTAGATGGATGCTATTGGCATCCTCAGGAAAGTTCCAGATGAATACAAAGATATGAATCAAATATGTGAAGGCTTTAACACTACATTATTTTGGTGGTTGACAATAAATAAAAAAGTGGATTGGATTAATGACATATTTTATAATCAACAGAGATTCATGAATGAAACCAGGGATGCAGTAAAGAGGTTCTCTGAACAATTATCCGCCACCTCCCTCATGACCTGGTAAAATAGATTGACTCTCGATATGTTATTGGCAGAAGAGGGCAGTGTAGGTAGAATGATTGGGTTTCATTACTGCACGTACATTCCTGATAACACAGCTCATGTTTGGGAAATGGAAAAATGTTGTAAGAACTGTATTGAGGACTGCTTTCACCTGTATGAGTGTGTTGAAATTGTGTGATTGATGGCTATATGCCAAGTATGAAAGGTTTGATCACCAGAACTCTAGAGAGATCGACGACGCAGCAGATGGTGAGATATGGACCGACTCCGAGCTCCGACCAGTGGGAGGACGAATACTGGAAGATGGCTTCGTTTCTTTTTCTTAAACCCTCAGAGTTCAAGCTAGGGCAGGTCAACCACAGTTTAACAGTTCTTGGTGTTTACTTAAACACACAGACACACATTTTTCTCTTTCCCAGTCAACCCTCATTAGATTTATGCTTAAAACCCTTTAGTTACTCATTCTACATGCTATATAGACCATATCACTAATAGTTAAGTGTCAGGGTAGAATTATTTAATCTTTACATTCAAACATATAAACAGATCAAGAGAAAAATATGTAATCGAAGTGACAGACAGTCACACATTCAATACCGCTTTGCACGCTCTTGCCTTCATCTAGCTGATCTAGGGTGTAATCATTAGTCCAGCAGTTGCAAACGGGAGTTTCTATTGAACAAATTCAGGCATGTTTATCCCAGTTTCGTTCTGTTTGCTTCCGTTTAAGAAAAGATTTTCAACAGAATAAGCAGAATGAATACACCCCTGATCACCTGTGAACAAAGTTCACTTTCCTAGCAGCCACATACAAACAGCATTATCACTTTTCTCATTGTACAATTCCTGCATCTACGCGCTCTCCTCCTCTCAACTTTTCCCTTCACTTTTGGACTTCAGTGCGCAACACAAAAGCTGTCTGAGACCAGGCGGAAAAAAACTTTCCAAGTCGAACCTTCATACTATAACCGCTAATCGCTGCACACAGCCTATATTGTTGTGTTGTTGAGGACTGTTGTTGAGGATACGGTAGACTTTCATTGCAAAATAGTGTGTTTTAATCAAATCATTTAGTATAGTTTTATCTTAAAGGATACTTTTTCAAATGTTTCACAAAAAAAAAAGAAATTCACAGAGGAGAATGGTCCTCCCCTTCCTCCTCTGATGAGCAACTGGAAACAACATATTAATAAATGTAGCTAAGGATAAACTCCATATTTGAATGTAAATGCATGTACCCAGAAGAATTATTAAATGTGTTACTACGACCACACTATGACCTGATTTCTCTACAGCCAAGTCACCGTATCAGAAATTGAGGGTCTACAAGCTATGAACATGAATTGATTGTGTAATGCAAGGGTTGACAACAGGCGGTCCTTGGGCAAGTGATTTTTTTTGTATGTTCCCAAGTATTCCCACAAAAAAAAAACTGACATATGTGATCATGTAGCAATGTAATCAAGGTATGAACTTAATGTTATTTTCAAATACAATCACTTTTTGGGCTAAGCTGTGGAGAATTTGCAATGTACAAATTATTATAATTAGTTTCCGGCCCCGACCATTCGCTCCGACAAAAATCAACCCGCAACTGGATGTAGTTGTCAACCCCTGGTGTAATGTTAACACACTATTATAAAGCAAAACTTAACAGCAGCCTAAATCTTTTTTGAAGTGCACATGTGAACTTGCAATTCCACGTGTGAAAGTTTGATTTTCACGTGAATGTTTTTTACATCTGAAAATGCAATTGAACATGTGAAAGTTAGATTTTCAAATGTTAAAACCTCTTACATCTAGATGTTCCGCTGACGGAACACCGCTCCAATATCCAATGATAGGGCGTGGCGCGAATTACAAACTCTTCAAAAATCCAAAAACTTCAATTTCTCAAACATATGACTATTCTACACCATTTTAAAGACAAGACTCTCCTTTATCTAACCACATTGTCCGATTTCAAAAAGGCTTTACAACAAAAGCAAAACATTACATTATGTCAGGAGAGTACCCAGCCAGAAATAATCAGACACCCATTTTTCAAGCTAGCATATAATGTCACAAAAACCAAAACCACAGCTAAATGCAGCACTAACCTTTGATGATCTTCATCAGATGACACTCCTAGGACATTATGTTATACAATACATGCATGTTTTGTTCAATCAAGTTCATATTTATATCAAAAAATAGCTTTTTACATTAGCATGTGACGTTCAGAACTAGCATACCCACCGAAACTTCCGGTGAATTTACTAAATTACTCCCGATAAACGTTCACAAAAAACATAACAATTATTTTAAGAATTATAGATACAGAACTCCTTTATGCAATCGCTATGTCAGATTTTAAAATAGCTTTTCGGTGAAAGCACATTTTGCAATATTCTGAGTAGATAGCCCGGCCATCATGGCTAGCTATTTTGACACCCACCAAGTTTGGCACTCACCAAACTCAGATTTACTATAAGAAAAATTGGATTACCTTTGCTGTTCTTCGTCAGAATGCACTCCCAGGACTTGTACTTTACACCCAATGTTGTTTTGGTTCCAAATAATCCATAGTTATATCCAAATAGCGGCGTATTGTTCTTGCGTTCAAGACAATATCCGAAGGGTGACGCGCCGGCGCATATCGTGACAAAAAAATTCAAAATATTCCATTACCGTACTTCGAAGCATGTCAAACGCTGTTTAAAATCTATTTGTATGCGATTTTTCTCGTAAAATAGCGATAATATTCCGACCGGGAGACGTTGTTTTCGTTCAAAGACTGAAAATGGAAAATGGACTCTTCATGTGCACGCGCATGCCCGTGTCATTGTTCTCAGATCGACCACTATCCAAATCCCCTACTGTTTTTCGCCCAGGGACTGCAGAGTCATCATTCCCCATTCTGGCGCCTTCTGAGAGCCTATGGGAGCCTTAGAAAATGTCACGTTACAGCAGAGATCCTCTGTTTTCGATAAAGAGGCTATAGAAGGCCAAGAAACGGTCAGAGAGGGCACTTCCTGTATAGAATCTTCTCAGGTTTTGGCCTGCCATATGAGTTCTGTTATATTCACAGACACCATTCAAACAGTTTTAGAAACTTTAGGGTGTTTTCTATCCAAATCAAACAATTATATGCATATTCTAGTTTCTGGGCAGGAGTAATAACCAGATTAAATCGGGTACATTTTTTATCCGGCCGTGAAAATACTACCCCCTATCCTAAACAGGTTAAAGTGTTTCACATGTAAAACTGCAAATTCGATTTTCCTGTGATTTAAAAAAAGAATGTATTCTCCTCACGTGGAAAGGTGGTGTTAACATGTGAAAAATACTGTATGTAAATAACATACTGTAAATGTAAAAACTGACCACTTTTCAGCTCAACGTGTGAAAATGGGATTTTAACATGTGAAAATAAAAATGACACTTTTTTGCAAGGCACATTTTTCCTATATTGTAACATTTAATTCAAAATAAATATTTTCAGAAATGTTAAAGGTTATATATTTCATTAAATCTGTATTTAATAAGCATTTGAATAGAAAATAAATACAGGTTAAAAAAAGAAGACATTTGTTACCTTGATCAAGAGGGATTTAGAACAATGGGTAATTACACTGTACATACTGTGAGTATACAATGCATAAAAATAATATACCAAAATATTGTATATTTTGCATGACATTTGCAAGTACATTTCAAGCTGGAAAAGTTCTTAAATTGCTAATTGCATTTACAGTATGTTGTATTCCCATTACTGTTCAAGGACATTGTCCTCCCTATTCAGGCAAGTCATCTCATGGCCCTCCTCTCCTTTGTCCTCTGTCTGAGGGGTCTCTTCAGACTGTGAGCAAAAGTTATGCTTAAGTTCTTTATTTCCTTGCCAGATGCAGATGATAGGATAGATGCAGCTGTTTAAGACTGACAGGGCAGTGGCTGTGGACAATATGTATCCGAACCATCTGTTGTCTATCCCCACTGAGACTTGCAGCATAGAGAGACAGAGGACAGGAGCCCAACATAGGAAATGGGCAATAGTCACAGGTCGAATAACCAATGACTTCACTTGGTTATTTCCCCTGCTGTTAGTGCAGCAACGGCTGACACATATCACACCCAAAGGGAGCATCAGCCCGAAAATTAAGCGACAGCTCACCACAGCCATCATTCTCTCCTTACCCTTTTTAGAGATCTGCCGTTGTTCAGTATAATCATAGTTGTCAAGGCAGACGTGTCCATCGACAGTATACTGAACCTCCCTGGACAGTAAAGAGGGGGTGCTTAGTATGGCCCCAGTGAACCAGGACAGCAGAACCATGCTGCTGGACATGTGATGTTCAAAACATCTGGGGACACACCAGCGCACATTCCAGAAAGTGATCATCACTGAGGCAGAGAACATGTTCATAAACATCACGAAGGACCCCAGCTTGCAGACAACCTTCCCAAATGTCCAGGAGAAGTAGTTCCAGGCTGTGATCAAGTAAAGTGGAGTGAAGAGGCAGAAGATGAGGTGGGTGGCAGCCAAGGCAAGGATCAACATCCATCGACTCAGTTTCTTATTGGACCTGTATTTCCAGAGAATCATGAAGATGACGGCAGAGTTGAGCAGTAGACCCAGTAGAAGGGTGGCTGAGTAGACCGACACATACATTAATCTCAAGCCAGTCCTCATCTGATACATCTCATAGATGACTGGGGACTGAGATGGTATCACCACTGCATCATTGTAGTCATCATAGTCAGATGTGTTGATTGGGGCAACCATGATTTCAGTTGTTTTTTACCCTAAGAAAAAAGGAATGCAATGATTGTCAGAGCAGGTCCTGTATGCAATGACTGCATTTACATCAGTGGAGGCTCCTCATAGGAGGAAGGGTAGGACCATCCTCCTCAGTGAATTTCATAAAAATATACATTTTTAAACATTTAAAAAGTTCTAATTTTTAGATAAAACTATACTAAATATAATCACGTGACCAAATAATAGATTAAAACACACAATTTTGCAAAGGTCTATAGTAGCCTCAACAGCACTCTGTAGGGTAGCACCATGGTGTAGCTGGAGGACAGCTAGCTTCCGTCCTCTGGGTACGTTGACTTCAATACAAAACCTAGGAGGCTCATGGTTCTCACCCCCTTCCATAGACTTACACAATAATTATGACAACTTCCGGAGGATGTCCTCCAACCTATCAGAGCTCTTGCAGCATGAACTGACATGTTGTCCACCCAATCAAATGATCAGAGAATTAATCTAGTACTGAAAGCATGAGCAACAGCTAGCTAGCACTGCAGTGCATAAAATGTGCTGAGTAGTTGACTCAAAGAGAGAGAAAGACAATAGTTGAACAGTTTTTTTTCACTTACTTAGCTAGCAAATGCAGCTAGCTAGTTTAGCCTACTGAAACACTCAGCTGGCTATGACTACACAACACAACACAACACTGGAACTCTTCCAAGTCAAGTTAAGCTTTTGATTTTACTAATTTATTACCACCGGGCCTGTTGATGTAACTGCTTACTGACTGTACACTGTAATGTTACTGCATGATTGTAGCGGGTTTACTAATGCATTCGTTCTATTAGCTATGCTCACTCTGACGCTACTTTAGCTAATATGGTGACAACGATGTAGGCTGTGTGTAGCGGTTTGGATTGAAAAGGTTTTTTCACCTGGTCACATACAGCTGATGTGTTATGCATTGAAGTCCACAAGCGAAGGGAAAAGGAGAGAGGAGGAGAGCGCATAGATGTGAGAATGAATACAAAGTGCCGTGTTAACGCAGGATCGGGGTGTATTCATTCCGCCTATTCTGTTGAAAAACATTTCTTAAATGAAAGCAAACGGAACAAAACGGGGATAATCATGAATCTGTCCAATAGAAAACTCTCTTTTGCAACTGTTGGACTAATGATTACATCCTATATCAGCTAGATGCACCTACATTGTAAACTTTCATTTATATGCTAGGTTGTAGCAACCTCATGATGGGTATAGGGAAAATTCGAGTATCATGTAGTAGACTAAACCTATTGCTGTTACATTGAACTAGGTGAATGGAATATGCTTGACAGTCATCCAATATGCTGTAATAGAAATAATGCCATGTTCATGAAAAAAAGATCATCCTCCCTCATCTTAAACGGCACTAACTGCCGTTGTAAAAGTAAAACATTTTAATAAAGTAAAAGTACATAAATGCTCCTTCATTCCAGTTGATCAGTAAATAATGTTTATTGCTAGATCTAAAATAAAAACATCCATCATTCCCTGTAGGTATACTACAAATTGTCCATGTTATAATTGACCACTACAACTTCTTCTTAAGACTGGATATATTCAAGGCAACACATAAATCAACACAAAGAACAACATGCTAAGTTTAAGTGAATGGTATGCTAATTGTAAAGCCAATCCATCAAACAAGTTGTCTGTAGCCTGAGATTGGCAATAGCAATGGTCCTAATGTCTGGAAGTTAACAGCTTCCAGTTCAGAAGTGTTGCTGATACCGTATAGTCTAAGAAAAGAGTTTAAAGGAACACAAGACAAACATGCTGTTGGTGTAAAGATTCCCAAAGAAGTTATTAACCTTACCTTAGGGAACAGATTTAGAATAATCTGTCGAGAAAATGTGCAGCTTCCCAAATAGTATTCAAGTGATGTTAATCACTGATCCCCTTCAAAAAAAAAACTCTACAGAAAATGAACATCCTGTATTCCAGGAATGCAGAACGGATTACATCAGTAAGCCATTTCACTAAAAGAGTCCCTTTTACGTCCCTTTAATACTTTAAATAGAAATTGTGAACCAATATTGAAGCCTGTTATATTAAATGAAGTGCCTTTTAATATAGACCACATGGATAATTCAATAAATCAAATGTTTTATATGAATAAAGACTTGGTAAAGTGTTCAAATTCAGCATTTTGACATGTCCCTCCGTGCTTCTAGGAAGATTTTCTTCCCTACTTAATGAACATTTCTCCAAGTTTTCACCGTCATTGTAAAGCCCTAGTTATTTTGTTGTTTTGACAAATTCATTTTTGAAGATTATTAATTTCACGTGATTAATGATTCATTTGTCTGTCCCTCATTTTAAGAACAACCCTGGTAGATGAACTTCACTCTTTTTTTTACTAGAAATAGAGATTTAGAAATATATTTTTTCAAAAGAAACATGAACAACTATAGTCAAATCATAGTGTAAAAGCAGGTGAGCTGGGTGTACTTTATTTTACAATTTTCTAGTGTTTTAGGGTGGAAAACTGAGCGGGTCGAGCGTAACACGTAACAAAGTGTGTGGATATTGCATTCAATTATCGTTACCTGTTGCACACAACACACTTCAATTCCCCATGTCACAAGGGTCATCAACCCTGTTACGGTCAACCCTGTTACGGTCAACCCTGTTACGGTCAACCCTGTTACTTTATTTGGCACTTAGTCTTTTTTTCTTTTTTTCTCGAGTTGGGAAAACATGTTTTTTATTGAGTTGAACATGTGCTCTACATGGCAGAATGTTAAAATTAGGTCAAATGTTTTTTTTCACTAAGTTACACTACCCAAAAGGGACTCATTTTGTGAAACGACCATATTACCCATCTGCTCAAACTGGTAGACTTATTAGGTACTTTCTATAGTCCTTTTGTTTTATTTAACCTCTTGAGATGTGAAAACTGGTACTTTATGACAATGTTAAAAAAAGGTGAAATCATATATATATGTATTTTTTTTCAAGATACAATTCTCAAAAGGCACCGAATTGGTGGAACCCAAGTAGTAAAGAACCCAGCAGGCCCTAGTGTGGAGACTGCAGGACTTTTAATGATTAACAACATATAGTAATGTTGGACATAGTCTATAAAACAGTGAACTATCAACTGTGTACTGTAAGAGACTCTGAGCACAACATGCAGTGGCTAGTTTAACTTGGTGGGTTGAGCAGCAGACCCCCAAAATAGGGATCTACAGTATTTACTTTGTGTGAATGATCTCATCCTAAAACCCTTTATTAAGACAGAGCAGCACTTTGTGCTATGGGAACAAAATGCATGAACTTGCATCGCGTTATGACATGTTTTAACAGACGGGCCTCTAGTGTTCAGCATGTCCCATTTAAAAAATTCTGGATGGTACATATTCACAATGACCCATTTATCTAGATGTTTTTTATGCTAAACATTCCTTAATTATATGCAATATTTCTATTGATATAAAGAGAGCTGCTGCTCTTCCTATTACTGAAGGTCTGCAGATCCTGGGAACATAGTGAAAACACAAAGACTTCTTTGATAAGATGTTGCTATCTGCCACTGCTTGAGGGAGACTTCAAGCATTGTGTGACCTGCAGAGTCAAGAGGATGGGCAGATGTCTGGCCCCCTAATAACCTCTCTAGCAACATATCAGGGCACAAAGTGAGGATGGCTGGGGGGGGGGGGGGGGGGGGGGTCTGGAGAAAGGCCCCCCGTTGTTAAATTTGAGAATTTTTCCAAACACCTGAAAACAGCCTTTTCCTGCAATACAAAGCCGCAATCTTTATGCTTAATTATTTGTAAAAAATATGTTTATTTTTCTGCATGTCTAAGCATACTTCTTGAGCTGTCTTTATCCTCCTGACTGGTGGTTCTTTTAAAGAAACTAAATGCTTTTCTGCATCTCTGCTAAAATCTGTGTAAAATATTGAAAGGAATGTGTCTTATTCAGTACACTTAGTTTATGCTTGCTTTTCTAAAGTCTACCAACCTTGCCAGCAGGCATGCCAGCTAAGATAGACAAGCTAGCTACTCTAAAGTGACTGATAGCCTGAAATGGCTTCTTGGTAGCTAGTTATGAGGTTGGATACCTATCTGCGATAGCTAAAGCCAACTTCATAAAATTGCTACACGGCTAGTAGTATTACAGAAAAAAAAACAGGACAAATCTGAGAGGGCACGTGCCCCTTATGTGCATGATACTGTGTGCAAATATTTCATTGCAGCAGTGCCCATTGCATGTCACAGCCTATTTGACGCACTTCAGCAAAGTCACTTTTAACTTTAGAGAACATGGAGGCCTGCTCATGTGTTACGCACGCCTCTTGGAGGAGGGAATGCAACACCCTGCTACACTCAACTCCCCGTGGAGTGAAAGAGGTATGCGATTGTAGGTGCGGGTAAGGATGACAGAGGCAGAGAAGTTTACCATTAACAGGGAATTTATTTCCTTCACACGGTAAGGTGGGGAAAAGGGGCTGGACGGAATCAAAGCACAGAAAGTAAAAGAGCCCCCTCTCCTACCTTACCTACCACTTACCTATTCTTTGCGCCACCTGGCGTGCTAACCAAAATCCAGGTCTTACCTAGTGTGCATAGACAGAGTGCATACTACGGATATATGTCTGCCCGCAGGCCTCTTGCCTAAGCACTCCCAAGGTGCCTTCCCCTTCCTCCCTGGGAACAAAAACAGAATAATTACTAACGTAAAGTGAACAATTTCAATAATCACAAACACAGTCCTTTTGACATACACATACGTCTGCAGGACCGGCTACTAAATACTTTACAAGAATTATACAGACCAACAACAAAACACAGGACATACCAAGAAGCTCTCTCTCCTAACAAAGGAACAATGGCTTTTAAAGCTGCAGAAGAAGTCGGAAATTGCAGACAGCTGTATCCCCTGACAAGAGTGCGGGGTCAGAGCTCCAATCATTGATGGGGCCAACCAATCAGCTGCTTTGGACTTCAAGAAGCCATTTCCTGAAATACACACAAACACATACAAAACAGAAACTGGGGAACGTAACATCATGTACCCTGCAGATTAGATGTCCCAATGAAGGTCTAGCTATAAATAATTAACCAGTACACACAGACACACAACACTGGTTTCAGGCAGTCTCACCATGGGAAAACTTGAGGGGGATTCAGGCTCGACTTCCTGGTTGGTCTTGAACTGCCTGTTCTTTAGGAGGCTGTCTGGGAAACATGCCAGACAATAAGAGGGCTCGCCATATTTCACGTCAATGTTCCTTGTGTTTCCTCAGCCAAACATGGTCTCACATGGTTCTGTTTTGGGTCTTGGAGTCCTGGAGGGTTGGGGCAGTGTTGTTATACGTGGTGTAGTTTGGGTGTAATCCAGAGACTCCCTTTCTAAATCAGTCTCAAGTGAAGGAACATTTGTGATATCTATTAACTGTCCTGTAGCCTACCTACCACTACAGGAATGACTGTATTAGATTACAACATATTTCTACCCATTTACAGAAATGTTAATTAACTTAAATTGAAGCGTAGTTCGTTCTGCATAGTGTAATTTAATGAGGACACTGCCACAACTGGAGGTCTGCTTGTTGGATATTTATTTGCCCTGCGCACTTAGAGACGTCGCACAACATGTTAGCGTATGGCGCAGTCACAGCTCTCAGGCACCTCGCTAGCTGAAGGTCAGGCAAGAAAGAACCAAAAAGAAATAACAGGTGCTGCGTGCACACATTCAGTGCACAACAGCACACAATACAAGTAAAATGATATACAACATAATTCGGACAAAATAAAAGACATACCTGCGCGCGAAGAGACAACGCACAATATGTTAGCCCTTGGCGCAGTCACAGCTCTCAGGCACCTGCGCGAGCGCATGGAAACTCACTCAAACACTGTCCCAAGTACCCACAAGTTACAATAGGTACCCTAGTAAGCGAGCTCGGTAAAATTTGTTAACATAAATATTTATATTGTCCACATTGTAACAAAACTTATGGTTGCATAACAGCACATTGTGTAACATTACCACGGTTTTATATTGAAATATTGCGGAGCCAAGGACAACATACTGTCACGTCCTGGCCAGTATAAGGGTTAATTGGTATTGTAGTTTGGTCAGGACGTGGCAGAGGGTATTTGTTTTGTGGTTCAGGGTGGTGTTTTTGTTGTAAGGGCATTTGATTTAGTATTCCGGGGTTTTTGGGCACTGTTTGAGTTTCACGTATTTCTATGTTGATCTAGTTAGTTGTATGTCTATGTTTGGTTAATTGGGGTGGACTTCCAATTGAAGGCAGCTGTGTGGTGTTGCCTTTGATTGGAAGTCCTATATTAGTTGGGTGTGTTTGTCTGTTTAATTGTGGGAGATTGTTCTGAGTTTAGCCTTGTGCCTTGCAAGACTGTCTGTTGATCGTTCGTTCTCTTTTTGTTATTTTGGTGTTCATTTTGGAGTTAATAAACGTCAAGATGAGCTTACACATACCTGCTGCGTTTTGGTCCACCATTTCCAACGACACCCGTGACACATACCTCGCTAGTTGAAGGTCAGGCAAGAGAGAACAATAGGGGGTACAGAAATACAGATAACCCACGATGGACAAAACCAAAATATAATTTTTTTTTGCAATCAAGTGTCTTTACAATATACAATCGTGGCCAAAAGTTTTGAGAATGACACAAGTATTAATTTTCACAGTCTGCTGCCTCAGTTGATGGCAATTTGCATATACTCCAGAATGTTATGAGAATGTTTGCCATGCAAATGAACTGAATCCCCAAAAAACATTTCCACTGCATTTCAGCCCTGCCACAAAAGGACCAGCTGACATCATGTCAGTGAGTGTTGACGAGGACAAGGCTGGAGATCACTCTGTCATGCTGATTGAGTTCGAATAACAGACTGGAAGCTTCAAAAGGAGGGTGGTGCTTGGAATCATTGTTCTTCCTCTGTCGACCATGGTTACCTGCAAGGAATCATGCTGTCATCATTGCTTTGCACAAAAAGGGCTTCACAGGCAAGGATATTGCTGACAGTAAGATTGCACCTAAATCAACCATTTATCGGATCATCAAGAACTTCAAGGAGAGCGGTTCAATTGTTGAGAAGAAGGCTTCAGGGCGCCCAAGAAAGTCCAGTAAGCGCCAGGACCGTCTCCTAAAGTTGATTCAGCTGCGGGATCGGGGCACCACCAGTACAGAGCTTGCTCAGGAATGGTAGCAGGCAGGTGTGAGTGCATCTGCACGCACAGTGTGATGAAGACTTTTGGAGGATGGCCTGGTGTCAAGAAGGGCAGCAAAGAAGCCACTTCTCTCCAGGAAAAACATCAGGGACAGACTGATATTCTGCAAAAGGTACAGGGATTGGACTGCTGAGGACTGGGGTAAAGTCATTTTCTCTGATGAATCCCCTTTCCGATTGTTTGGGTCATCCGGAAAAAAGCTTGTCCAGAGAAGACAAGGTGAGCGCTACCATCAGTCCTATGTCATGCCAACAGTAAAGCATCCTGAGACCATTCATGTGTGGGGTTGCTTCTCAGCCAAGGGAGTGGGCTCACTCACAATTTTGCCTAACACAGCCATGAATAAAGAATGGTACCAACACATCCTCTGAGAGCAACTTCTCCATCAAGGAACAGTTTGGTGACGAACAATGCCTTTTCCAGCATGATGGAGCACCTTGCCGTAAGGCAAAAGTGATAACTAAGTGGCTCGGGGAAAAAAACATTGATATTTTGGGTCCATGGCCAGGAAACTCCCCAGACCTTAATCCCATTGAGAACTTGTGGTCAATCCTCAAGAGGCGGGTGGACAAACAAAAACCCACAAATTCTGACAAACTCCAAGCATTGATTATGCAAGAATGGGCAGCCATCAGTCAGGATGTGGCCCAGAAGTTAATTGACAGCATGCCAGAGGAGATTGCAGAGGTCTTGAAAAAGAAAGGTCAACACTGCAAATATTGACTTTTTGCATCAACTTCATGTAATTGTCAATAAAAGCATTTGACACGTATGAAATGCTTGTAATTATACTTCAGTATTCCATAGTAACATCTGACAAAAATATGTAAAGACACTGAGGCAGCAAACTTTGTGGAAATTAATATTTGTGTCATTCTCAAAACCTTTGGCCACGACTGTAGATATGAAAAGTGTTTATATACATAAAAAATAACATTAGCTATGCAGCTGTAATTAAATAACAAAAAACACACTGAATTATTATTATTATTATTATCAAAATATTAACATCCCCTCTTGACCTGGCCTATTTGAACTGGCCCTTGTGTGCAACTTGGTGCATAATCTAGGGGAACAACATCACACTGCTACATAAACATCCATCTTGGCCTGAAGCTATTCTCCACTTCAGATAGTATTATCATGTTAAACCATGTTAGGGGGTGGTGGTTTCCTCACATTCTACTTTGATTTAACCTGATAGATATTGTGGCAGACGGCAGGGAGAGGTGAGGGGAGTGGTGATTGAAGGGTGATACCTTGCGGCCCGCTGGCTCCACCCCCGAGCCTTATATGACCTTCCTGCCCACAGAGGCGAGCCTGTGGATCGTTAAGCCAGGGAGGCCTTGGGGATAAAAGAGGAAGCGACCAGCACAAAGGGGCAGAGAACGGAGAGGGAAGAGTGTGTTATGAAGAGTGTGTGATGAAGAGTGTGAGAAGAGAGAGAAATATCTGTGTGATTACCCGTTGTGACCTGGACTGTCTGATTACGCCCACTGTGTACCGAATCGGTTTGGCTGAGGACCCGAGTTTTAGGATTACCCCTGGAGAATGAAACGGACAATGAGAACAGATTGTGGACTGTGAAATAGTTGGTGAATTCCCCCATTTTCCCCAGTGTGCAAAACTCCCTATTACACTCCCCATTTGTATTTTAGTTGTGATCTTTGTGCGTGTTTGGTTATTGAACTTAGTGAAGTGGAGACCCCACACCCTTGAACCTGCTACAATATCTTCCCCTAATTCATGGAGAAGCATTGTAATAGGCTATAAATAATTACTTGAAACGTACTCCTGAAAAGGCTAAATTTACCACGTTAAAGAAGAGCATGCTAAGGAAGAGCAATCAATGTTTTTTTGTAGGGAAATATAGAGAGAGCTGAAGTGTCAAATGTCCTATTAACATATTATCATTAATTGTTTAGTCATAAATTCACTGTCCATAACAACAATATTTTAGCAAGTGTCGTGTCTTTGGCTATGCCGGATTAAGTGATATGACATGCTATTCTATAAAATCCTTTCTCTGTAATTAATATCACCTGATTAGCTAATCATGTAAATGTAATTAACTAGAAAGTCGGGACACCACGGAAGAGTGTTTATAGAGCTGTTATCTTCCGAATAAACTCTTAAAGACCTAGTAATATTTTACATCGATAGCAGTCAATATTAATCCTCACCTTATTTTCAGTCTCATATGAAAGTTGTAAATTCTTGGTTATCTTCCCGAACCCTGGCTAACAAGCTGAATCAGCAATACAAAATTGGGTTCAATTATTTATTTACCAACTACCTAACTAATCACACAGAATTACACATACGCAGAATACAAATGATGTCATACAGAAAACGTCCCTGGTGGACGGAACCTGTATGAGGCTTGTTACACAAAGAGAGGGGGTTGGGCTTGAATGAAAGAGCGGGAAGACTGAGGAACAAAGACTGCCGCTATGCTATCGTAAATACAGTATCTTATGCATTCTAAATTACCGCCCATTTGGAAAAGGAAAATGCAATAAATATTTACTCTGAGCTGCGCTTCAGTAGGTTGGTTGTAGATGCTGGCCGTGTTGGCCAACAGAGATCTTCCTGTCCTCAGAAGAATGTCTCTGGGGATAAATTGGTTACGTTGTAGTATCTTCGTTGTGTGTTAGACTGGATACGTCGTCCGTCCTTTCCTAGCCCACGTTTACAGTGGCCGCTGCTAACTCAACGGCTAGGAAGTATCACTTCTGTAGTGAATAAGAGTTCAAAGTTCATACCATTCACAACCAAAGCTCACGCTGAGGTTGGCTTAGTTCTGTACTTGACATGTTAGTCCTTTTACCGCAGAGGCTGCAGACCTCAGGCTGGTTACATTTTTGTCACTGGCTTATATAGTGGAGAGGGGAGAAGGGTGTGTTTCATCGTTTATAACCCATGTCTCTTCACAGGGGCGGGCCACTGATTGAGCAGGGCTCTTTCCTTATGAAAACCCAATTCTCTCAATTGGAAGCTAAAATTACATTTAATCTCCTAACAAACAGTTTCAATATCAAACATTTAAATTGCACAACAATTCCATGTGAATCTGATAACTAGAATGTGTAGACTTTCCCAGGTACAGTTTATGTCGTCCTGTCATCAGTCATAATGTCTCAGATGACAACCGAACTGACATCCATACTCATTAAGAACCTGGTATATTTCCAACTGGTTCTATTTCCGAAATATGGTTCCTTTCCCCCCACTTGTTTGATGTTCCCAGACTCTCTATGTTTAACAAAGGCTATTCGAGAGTCCTTCAGTAGTGTCAGAGAGAGAGGGGAAGGGAGAAAGGTATTTATGGGGGGTCATAAACCTTACCCACAGGCCAACGTCATGACACAAGGTAGTACCTAAAATATCAGAGGCGAAATCACACCAGAGACCCACTCTAGAACAATGAGAGGTGGAACTGAGACAAAGCAATTATTAAGCATTCAACTGAGGCCTACAACAGAACAGAACGCTCTATATTTCAGAGCAAATCATTTCATTTGTTCTATATCTCAGATCCCTTGATTACCAGGATTCCAGGATAATTAATACGTGGTATAACTGGGGTGATGTGTGAGGTGAGAGATTTGGTTCCAGAGCCTCCAATGCCTGCATACTACTCACCAATGTTCAATCATTAGTGAATAAACTTGACAAACTCAAAACGAGGATCTCCTTCCGGAGAGACATCAGATTCTTCAACATACTGTTTTTCTGAGACCTGGTTTTCCTACGAAATCCAAACGGATTATATACAACCAACGGGTTTTACAGTTCATCAAGTGGATAGGAAGAGGGCTCTCTCTGGTAAGAACAAAGGTGTAGGGCTCTGCTTTATGACCAATAACAAGTCGTGCGATGGAGAAAACATATAGGGACTTGCAAGATTCTACTCTCCCAACTTGAAATACTTGGTGATCAAATGTCTCACTTTTTACCTTCAGAGAGAGAGTTTTCTGGGATTATCGCCACAGCTATGTACATCCCACCCCAAGCAGACACCAAAAATGCGTTCAAAGATCTTCATTGGACCCTGAACCAACTGGAGACTGGTGTCATGACGTTGCCCTCTGGGTTTTCTATGCACCATTCGGCTACATACCTCCCCCTACGCAGGCTGCTGTGGTGAGAGGGGTCGTAAAATTCCAAAGGAGAATGTCCTGCCTCATGGCCACAGTATAAAGAGACAGAGTGTTTTCATGGAGAGAACAAAGGATTCTTCCACCTCACAGAATTGGAGAACCGAACAACATTTATGTTCTGGAGAAGGTATAAAAGATCGGTGAAGAATCCAGCTACGAACTGGTCCGCTTGGTACAATTGTGTGAGGCTCATTAGAGACAATATGGCCATATTACCATACTAAGGTTTATATACTAGCCTCAGCGATGAGACTTACATCTAATGGTTGTATAAAATTATTTAATAAGACTAAAGCTATTTGGAATATGTTGAGATGCTATGTACTGATGTTAATGTGAGAGAATTGTATTTCTGTACAAAGCTTAACTCAGTCATCGGCACGCCCCCAGGGACACAGACAGGACAAGGCGTCATGTGACAGCCTTTTCTATGTTAAGTATAAAACCCCCACCCAGAATTTCTTTCTTGAGACCAGGCCTCCACTCCATTACGAGTTGGCCAATAGGTTTGACCATGCATCCCTCTACTGAACTTTAACCATACCACGTGGTTAAACTTTTAGACTATCGATACCGACAGAATAATAACAAGTCTTTGATATTAATTACTAGTCTGCAGCTAGAAATTCGGTGTCATTGAACGCGACCGACGAAACATCCATTCTATAACGACATTAATGAATGTCTCTTTAAAAGATCCATTCTAACCGAGAGAGCGAGAGAGAGGAGACTCTCCAACAGGACGAACCTTTTCAACATAGATCACGACTACACACTGAGCGTATATATATATATATATATATATTGATTGCAATTGTTTCCGAATGAGTGAGCGTTCATGTGCAAAGGATTAGCATATCAATTGTTAATATTTATCAACTCTGTAGGGTTTTCCCAGCTGACGCCCCACTACTCTTTTGTTTAACAAGCCGCCATGCCGGTTTAGCCCACTAGGGCACAATCCTCTACCATATCTTTGTGACGATACCTACTGTTTTGTATGCTTTCTGTGAATTACTTAGTTTAGTAAATACATGATTTTAAGACAATTGATGTATGGATGACTTAGTGAAGACTGGGTTCGTGCAGATAACAACAATTTACAACGTTTGGAATGAGACTGACGCAAGGTAATAATACATCATTAATCAGAAGATAATCGGTCAGATATTATGATATCTGGAAAGTTATATTAGGAAAATTAGAACTCTGTAATCGGAATATTTTCCTTGGTGCCCCGACCCCCTAGTTAATTACAGTTACACGATTAATCAGTTAATCGAGAGTTATTTGATAAACATGTCTTCAAGTTAATGATGCCCAAAGACACGACACTGGGTACACAGAGGCAGCATTCATTGTCACAGGGGACTTCAACAAAAGTAATTTGAGAACCGCGCCCCCTAATTACTATCAACACTGACTATCCAACTCGCATTCTACGTGAGACCACTGCTACACGACTTTTCGACTTGGGTATAAGGCCATCTCCCGTCCTCCTTTCTGCATATCTGACCATGACTAAATTTTGCTCCTTCTCGCCTACAAACAAAGACTCGAGGGACGTTCCGCTGGTTTGACCAATCAGAATCCATGCTCCAAGACAGTTTTGGTCACGTGGACTGGAATATGTTAGCCCTCGCAAGGTTGCCGGCCCAGATGGCATCCCTAGCCGACCCCTCAGAGCATGTGCAGACCAGCTAGCTGTTTCCGGACATTTCCAATCTATTTTTAGCTCAGGCCGTTATCCCCACCTGCTTCAAGATGTCCACTATGATCCCCGTGCCCAACAAAGGGACAGTAACTGAACTGAATGACTACTGACCTGTAGCACTCACTTCCGTCCTCATGAAGTGCTTCGAGAGGCTAGTCAAAGACTACATCACCTCCTCCCTCCCCGACACACTCAACCCTCTCCAATTCACTTACCACACTACAGATTCACAGACAACACAATTGCCATTGCACTGCACACAGCCCTCACCCACCTGGACAAGAGGAATGCATATGTCAGGATGCTGTTCAGCTAGGCCTTTAAAACCATAGTGCCCTCCAAGCTCAACACAAAGTTCACAGCCCTGGGACTGAACTCATCCCTATGCAACTGGGTACTGGACTACCTGATGGGGCGCCCCCAGGTGTTGAAGGTAGGCAACATGACCTTCTCCACACTGATCCTCAACATGGGGGCCACACAAGGGATCGTCCTCAGTCCCATCCTGTACTCCCTGTATACCCACGACTGCGTGGCCTCACACAGTTCCAACTCCATTTGAAGTTGAAGTTGGAAGTTTACATACACTTAGGTTGGAGTCATTAAAACTCATTTTTCAACAATTTCACAAATTTCTTGTTAACAAACTATTGTTTTGGTAAGTCGGTTAGGACATCTACTTTGTGCATGAAACAAGTAATTTTTCCAACAATTGTTTACTGACAGATTATTTCACTTATAATTCACTGTATCACAATTCCAGTGGGTCAGAAGTTTACATACACTAAGTTGACTGTGCCTTTAAACAGCTTGGAAAATTCCATAAAATGATGTCATGGCTTTAGAAGCTTCTGATAGGCTAATTAACCTGTTGGGGCTAGGGGGCAGTATTGAGAATTTGGGAAAAAATATGTGCCCATTTTTAACTGCCTCCTACACCAACTCAGAAGCTAGAATATGCATATTATTGTTCAGGTTTGGATAGAAAACACCCTAAAGTTTCTAAAACTGTTTGAATGGTGTCTGTGAGTATAACAGAACTCCTATGGCAGGCAAAAACCTGACAAGGTTTCATGCAGGAAGTGGCCTGTCTGACAAGGAGTCGTTCTTCTTGCCTCTGTTTATTGAAGAGTAAGGATCTTAGCTGTAACGTGACAATTCCTAGGGCTCCAATAGGCTCTCAGAACCCGGGAAAAACCTGAACGATGACGAGGCAGCCTCAGGCTGAAACACATTATCGCCTCTTCCAAGTGTCCCATTAGGTGACAATAGAACTAGGCGCGTGCGCGATTCGCCCCCGTGGAGTATTTTACATTTACATTTACATTTAAGTCATTTAGCAGACGCTCTTATCTTTTCATTCGGCTGTTTAGCTTATTGCAGATTCCCGGTCGGAATATTATCGCTTTTCTACGAGATAAATTGCATAAAAATTGATTTTAAACAGCGGTTGACATGCTTCGAAGTACGGTAATGGAATATTTAGAATTTTTTGGTCACATTCTGCGCCATGCGCCCGACCGTGATTTACAATTCTGATAGTGTCTAGAACGCAAGAACAAAACGTCGCTGATGGAACATAACGATGGATTATTTGGGACCAAACCTACATTTGTTATTGAAGTAGAAGTCCTGGGAGTGCATTCTGACGAAGAACAGGAAAGGTAAGACCATTTTTCTTATAGGAAATATGATTTTGGTGAAGGCTAATCTTGCCGGGTGTCTAAATAGCTAGCCCGTGATGGCTGGGCTATGTACTTAGAATATTGCAAAATGTGCTTCATCCGAAAAGCTATTTTAAAATCGGACATATCGAGTGCATAGAGGAGTAATGTATCTATAATTCTTAAAATAATTGTTATGCTTTTTGTGAACGTTTATCGTGAGTAATTTAGCAAACTGTTAGTAAATTCCCCGGAAGTTTGCGGGGGGTATGCTTTTTCTGAACGTCACATGCTAATGTAAAAAGCTGGTTTTTGATAAAAATATGAACTTGATTGAACAGACATGCATGTATTGTATAACATAATGTCCTAGGTGTGTCATCTGATGAAGATCATAAAAGGTTAGTGCTGCATTTAGCTGTGGTTTGGGTTTTTGTGACATTATATGCTAGCTTGAAAAATGGTGTCTGATTATTTCTGGCTGGGCACTCTCCTGACATAATCTAATGTTTTGCTTTTGTTGTAAAGCCTTTTTGAAATCGGACAGTGTGGTTAGATTAACGAGAGTCTTGTCTTTAAATAGCTGTAAAATAGTCATATGTTTGAGAAATTGAAGTAATAGTATTTCAAACGTTTCAAAAATCGCGCCACTGGATTCAAGTGGCTGTTACGTAGGTGGGACGAATTCGTCCCACCTGCGCCAGAGAGGTTAACATCATTTGAGTCAATTGGAAGTGTAGCTGTGGATGTATTTCAAGGCCTAACTTCAAACTCAGTGCCTCTTTGTTTGACATCATGGGAAAATCAAAAGAAATCAGCCAAGACCTCAGAAAAAAATTGGAGACCTCCACAAGTCTGGTTCATCCTTGGGAGCAATTTCCAAACGCCTGAACGTACCACGTTCATCTGTACAAACAATAGTATGCAAGTATAAACACCATGGGACCACGCAGCCGTCATACCGCTCAGGAAGGAGACGGGTTCTGTCTCCTAGAGATGAACGTACTTTGGTGCGAAAAGTGCAAATCAATCCCAGAACAACAGCAAAGGACCTTGTGAAGATGCTAGAGGAAGCCGGTACAACAGTATCTATATCCACAGTAAAACGAGTATATCCTATATCGACATAACCTGAAAGGCCGCTCAGCAAGGAAGAAGCCACTGCTCCAAAACCGCCATAAAAAAAGACAGACTACGGTTTGCAACTGCACATGTGGACAAAGATTGTACTTTTTGGAGAAATGTCCTCTGGTCTGATGAAACAAAAATAGAACTGTTTGGCCATAATGACCATCATTATGTTTGGAGGAAAAAGGGGGATGCTTGCAAGCCAAAGAACACCATCCCAACCGTGAAGCACGGGAGGGGAAGCATCATGTTGTGCAGGTGCTTTGCTGCAGGAGGGACTGGTGCACTTCACAAAATAGATGGCATCATGAGGCAGGAAAATGATGTGGATATATTGAAGCAACATCTCAAGACACCAGTCAGGAAGTTAAAGCTTGGTCACAAATGGGTCTTCCAAATGGACAATGACCACAAGCATACTTCCAAAGTTGTGGCAAAATGGCATAAGGACAACAAAGTCAAGGTATTGGAGTGGCCATCACAAAGCCTTGACCTCAATCCCATAGAACATTTATGGGCAGAACTGAAAAAGTGTGCGCGAGCAAGGAGGCCTACAAACCTGACTCAGTTACACCAGCTCTGTCAGGAGGAAGGGGCCAAAATTCACCCAACGTATTGTGGGAAGCTTGTGGAAAGCTACCCGAAACGTTTGACCAAAGTTACACAATTTAAGGCAATGCTACCAAATACTAATTGAGTATGTAAACTTCTGGGAATGTGATTAAATAAATTAATGCTGAAATAAATCATTCTCTCTACTATTATTCTAACGTTTCACATTCTTAAAATAAGTGGTGATCCTAACTGACCTAAGACAGGGAATTTTTACAAGAATTAAATGTCAGGAATTGTGATAAACTGAGTTTAAATCTACTTGGCTAAGGTGTATGTAAACTTCAGACCTTCAACTGTAGGTCTGATTACAAACAACAATGAGAGGGCCGACAGGGAGGATGGAGGCACTCTGACGATGTGGTGCCAGGTAAACAACCTCTCTCTCAACATCAGCAAAACAAAGGAGCCGATTGTGGACTTCAGGAAGAACCAGGCTGGGCACGCCCCCATCCTCATCAACAGGGCCACCATGGAGACTGTCAAAAACATTCAGTTCCTCGGTGTATTGTTGTGGAAATTCTACCTTTAAATAATAATGAGAAGAGGCAAAGTCAATAATCAATCAAGGTATTACTTTTAATAAAAACGTATTGCAATAAGGAGGCTGGTCACTCCACACACAAGAGAATGGAGTGAGAATGGAGCCTTATATAGATAACTTTCCGGAAATTTTCCATGGGAAGTTATTCTCTGGAATTTGGGGGATTTTGCTTAAATTCATCAAAAAAGTTAGCTTATAACAGTGAACCTTTTTTGTCGGATACACATCAGGCAATTCTAGGTCTTGTGGCATATTTTGATGATACTATCCCTAATTCAATGGAATTGCAACCCTCTGCATGCACAGTGCATTCTTCCATCACGTATGCATGGCACTCTTCCATAAAATGTACAGCTGATTCTCAAGATCTTGCATACTGTCACGGTTGTTGTAAGAGACGGACCAAGGCGAGTTCCCCATATTTATTTAAAGTGAAACTTCCTTAACCAAAACAATAAACAAGCAACACAACATGACTACGTGGTGACACAAGCACCAACACAATCAATATCCCACAAACACAGGTGGGAAAAATGGCTAACTAAATATGATCCACAATTAGAGGCAACAATTACCAGCTGCCTCTAATTGGGAACCATACAAAACACCAACATAGAAATATTGAACTAGAACACCCCCTAGTCACGCCCTGACATACTACACCATAGAGATCAGGGCATGACAGTACCCCCCCAAAAGGTGCGGACTCTGGCCGCAAAACCTGAAACCTACTGGGGGGGGGGGGTGACTAGTGTCGGTGGCGGCTCCGGTGCAGGTCGTAGCCCCTGCCCAGACCCCGGATCCGGCCCTGGCGCCGGGCTGAACGCCGTGCCTGGACTGGGCATCGGCGCAGAGGAAGACTCCGGCCTTGGAGCGGTACTGGATGCGGTGCCTGGACCGGGCACCGGCACAGAGGAGGGCTCCAGCCATGGAGCTGGGTTGGACGTCGTGCCTGGACTGGGCACTGGTGCAGAGGAAGGCTCCGGCCATGGAGCTGGGTTAGCCACCGTGCCTGGACTGGGCATCGGCGCAGAGGAAGACTCCGGCCCTGGAGCGGGACTGGACGCCGTGCCTGGACTGGGCACCCGGCGCAGAGGAAGGCTCTGACCTTGGAGCGGGACTGGACACCGTGCCTGGAGGCTCCGGGCCGTTGACCGTCACTGGAGGCTCTGGGTCGTTGACCGTCGCTGGAAGCTCCGGACTGTGAACCGTTGCTGGAGGTTCTGGGCTGTAGAGGCGCACTGGAGGCCTAGTGCGGGGAGCAGGCACAGGACGTACCGGCTGGGGAGGCGCACTGGAGGCCTGGTGCGTGGAGCCGGCACAGGTGGCACCGGACTGGTGACACGCACTTCAGGGTGAGTGCGGGGAGCTGGCACAGGATGTACCGGACTGGGGAGGCGCACTGGAGGCCTGGTGTGTGGAGCCGGCACAGGTGGCACCGGACTTGTGACACGCTCCTCCAAACGCCTGCGTTGCCACATACTCCTAGCTAACCCTTCTCTCCGGTATCCTTCCTCACACTGTTCCATCGACTCCCAGGCGGGCTCTGGCACTCCCCGCTGCCCAGTTGACCACCCCTTGTGCCCCCCCAAAAAAATATCTTGGGGTTTCTGTGGCCACTGTACCCGCCGTCGCTGTCCTTCCTGCGTCCTCTGCGACTCCCGCCAAGGAAGGGTGTCGTGTCCTCCCATGATCATGTCCAAAACTCCTTTACCTCATGAACACGCTGCTTGGTCCTTGCTTGGTGGGATATTCTGTCACGGTTGTTGTAAGAGACGGACCAAGGCGCAGTGTTTGTTGAGTTCCACATATTTATTTAAAGTGAAACTTCCTTAACCAAAACAATAAACAAGCAACACAACATGACTACATGGTGACACAAGCACCAACACAAACAATATCCCACAAACACAGGTGGGAAAAATGGCTACCTAAATATGATCCCCAATTAGAGGCAACGATTACCAGCTGCCTCTAATTGGGAACCATACAAAACACCAACATAAAAATATTGAACTAGAACACCCCCTAGTCATGCCTTGACCTACTACACCATAGAGAACCAAGGGCTCTCTATGGTCAGGGCGTGACACATACTAATGAGATGCTATTGAGCCCACACTACTACACTGTTTGAGCCAAGGACTACATGCTTTCTGGGTTTGTGTGAATATATTTTAGATGACATACATTATTTTTTGTTAACTAGTAAACAGTAGCCTACAGCAAAGTGTGTTTAAATCATTTCTAACTTGTTACCAATTTCTGCTAGTTAATTTTTGCTACCATGTGGGTTTTAGCTTGCTTGAGCCTGCTGAGGTGTTAATTCACCTGTTTCCATACATGTTTCATTTTAAAACATTTACCTTACAATGGAGTTGTTTAATCTAACTGCTTAACTATTTATCTGTACATGGAATTGTATTTGTTGTTTTTTTACTCTTTTTTATCATCTTTACAGGAAAATGCCACGGGCACTATCTGATGAGTGGAGACATTTCACTGCAGCTAATGTAGAAGGAAAAGCTGTGTACATTTGCAAATACTGTACCAACTCATATGTGAAGAATGCAACAAAGCTGCAGAATCATCATCTGGCCCAGTGCATAAAGTTCCCTCAGCACTCACAACAAGCAACCTCTGACAAAAGTCCCTCTGCTTCTATTCGAGGTGAAAATGATGAATCATACACCTTATTGATATCAACAGCTCATGGTCCTCCTGGAATCAGTTTTTTGTTTTGACTCAATGAAGGAACGTAGTCAGAGAAAAGCTGATAAATGCCTTGCTCGAGCTGTGTATGCAACTGGTTCACCTCTGATGCTCACGGGCCATGTGTATTAGAAGAGATTTCTGAATGATTTCTGAATGTATCTACTCATTTGCTGGATGCAGAGTTAAACAGAGTTCAAATGAAGGTCAAGCAAATCATAGAGAAAGCAGACGGTATTGCAATCATCTCTGATGGGTGGTCGAATGTTCATGGGCAAGGAATAATTAACTACATCATCTCCACCCCTCAACCAGTATTCTACAAGAGCACAGACACAAGGGACAACAGACACACCGGTCTCTACATTGCAGATGAGCTGAAGGCAGTCATCAATGACCTTGGACCACAGAAGGTATTTGCACTGGTGACAGACAATGCTGTGAACATGAAGGCTGCTTGGTCTAAAGTGGGAGTCCTACCCTCACATCACACCCATTGGCTGAGCTGCTCATGCATTGAATCTGCTCCTCAATGACATCATGGCACTGAAAACAATGGATACACTACAAGAGAGCCAAGGAAATGGTTAGGTATGTGAAGGCTCATCAAGTTATAGCAGCAATCTACCTCACCAAGCAAAGTGAGAAGAATAAGAGGACCACATTGAAGCTGCCCAGAAACACCATTTGGGGTGGTGTTGACATCATGTTTGACAGTCTCCTGGAGGGGAAGGAGTCTCTCTAAGAAATGGCCATATCACAGTCTGCCGATATAGACAGCCCGATCAAGAGGATCCACCTGGATGATGTATTTTGGGAGAGAGTGGTAAGCAGCCTGAAACTCCTGAAACCTATAGCAGTAGCCATTGCATGGATTGAGGGAGACAATCCCATCGTGTCTGATGTTCAGACTCTGCTTGCATATGTAAGAGAAGAAAACCGTACTGCCCAGCCCACTTCACTGTTGCTCCAAGCATAGGAAACTGCAGTTCTGAAATAAATCAAAAAGTGTGAAGACTTCTGCCTGAAGCCAATACACGCCGCAGTGTACTTGTTGGACCCCAAGTATGCTGGTAAGAGCATCCTGTCTGGTGCAGAGAACAAGGCCTATGGTGTCATCACTACCATGTCTCGCCACCTTGGCCTGGATGAGGGCAAGGTTCTTGGCAGTCTGGCGAAGTACACATCCAAGCAAGGGCTTTGGGATGGAGATGCAGTATGGCAGTCGTGCCAACATATCTCATCAGCCACCTGGTGGAAGGGACTTTGTGGATCTGAGGCTCTTTCCCCTGTTGCCTCCATCATCCTCCAAATCCCACCAACATCAGCCACCGCAGAGCATGCAACAGGCTGACCAATACAAGGGTTGAAAAATTGGTGGCCATCCGGGCAAATTTGAGGCTTTTGAGCCTGACAACAAGCCAGAAGAGGTCCAGGGAGGACACATGGAAGCCTAAGATGAAGACAACCAAAGCTTTAGTTTCTAGACTATCATTTTACAGATGTATGTTGAAAAAGTTTTTGGGAGATGCGATGGATCATTGGGGATCATTCAATATTCCCTTTCTTTTGTTGTTCAGTGAAATCATCCCATGTGAAGAGTCAACTCATTTAATTAGTTTTTTTTATTTGTATTGGAAGGATTTAATCATTTGCAGTTATGTCTACTTAAGGTAAAAAAAAAAAAAATTCTGTCTCCATATGATATGGTAAATATATCCAATGCAAAAAACATCTACATTTAAATGGTATTAATATTAATTTGCATATATTTCCGTTAATTCCCATATATTCCCGTTAATTCCCACGGAAAGTTTCCACCCATGAATATTCCCCAAAATGTGCAACCCTATCACACACACACACAGAACAGAACAACAGCTCCAAACAGAACAACAGCTTTATCACTGGTGTGCAGGATATAATCTTTACTCTGTCTCCAGTTTAGCAAAGAGGAACCAGTTGGTTTCTGTCAGGTCTTGGCTGAATGCCCAGACATCATGGGGTCATTCTACACACACAGGCCTCAGTTAATGCACACACACTTTTCTATCTTATATGAGTTAGTTTCTTTAATAATCTCAATCCCAATGCCTAGGTTTAAAGAAGGATATTTTAGTACACAAGCATTAGTAAGGGTTAATAGAAAATGCCCTCACAGTACACATCTCCGAGGGGCTGAAATGGTCAAACCACACAGGCACCATGTTGAAGAAGGCACAACAGCGACTCTAATCTCAGGAGGTTGAAGAAATTCAGTCTGTCCCTGAGGGCCCTTAGTGTTCTACAGGAGCACCATGCGTGACAGTGTGGTATGGCAACTCTACCGCCACTGACCGCAAGGCTCTACAGAGGGTGGTACGCACAGCCCAATGCACCATTGGGTGCACACTGCTTGCCCTCCAGGACACCTACAACATCAGGTGTCGCAGGAAGGCAAAAAATATCATCAAGGATCAGCTACCTAAGCCACAGCCTGTTCCCCCCACTTCCATCACTCCGACGCGGACAATACAGGAGCATTATGGCCATAACTAACAGATTGGTCAATAGCTTCTGACCACAGACCATCAGGCGGCTGAATAGCCACCACTAGTCAGCTACAGTACCTACTCCCCATGCATCACCCCTGCTGCTCCCCCTTTGGACCCCCCCCCAAAACAGACAATTACCCTGCCTACACCCAAATGTATATTTATAGTTATCATTGTCAGTTGTAATTATTATTATTATTTTATTAATATTTTTTATTATTATTATTGTTTCATTCACACCTCCACTGTTGGAGTTCGGGGCTTAAGTATTTAACTGTACACTGTAACTACATCTACGACCCTGTGCATGTGACTAAATAAAATGTTAATTGAATCTGTATGCTAAGTGCTACAGCCACAACCCCTCATCCAGAGAAAATCACGTCAAGCTTAAATGTCACCACTGACATTAACGGCTCTGTAGTGTCTTCGCTCTTATTACTTTATGAATATATACAATAAATAAGACTCCCAATACAAGGATGTGAACTTGACCTTGAAATTTACTGACGTTTCTAGTTAGCAATACAAGAATAACATGGCGTAACACTGCCCATGACCAAGAGTGCTTGGTCCTTAAAGAGGACATAAGTAATTAACAGAGCACAACATTCCCTCCCTTGTACAATCAGATTTCATCTTTACCAAACCACAACCCATCACATTTCACAGAACCTGATGCAGTCAATTTGCTTCTTAGACTTGAACTTGAACAGTCTTAGTTTTTGGTTGTGTTTGATTGTTAATAAGTCCAGTCAATCTGGTGGGCGGTGCTGTCATTCCAGGTAGCGCCTTGGATTGTCTGGAGGCTCCTGCACATCCTCAGTGTGTGCTTGCTCCATTATAGCTTCTGCTATAGCAGCACCTTCATCCACACATTCCCTTCTTTCAGCCTGGGGGTCCCTGTACCGCCCCACTGTCCTCTACAGCTCCCCGTGTGTCACTCTCAGGAGCTCTCTGTGTATTTTCTCTCTCAATTGTTGTGCTGTTTCCTGTGGAATGCATTTGGTTAATGTGAGTCCACCATATCATGTCTGGGCTCACTTGAACCTGGTATTAGTTCTCACTTGTCACATTTTGCAGTTGTGGTGCCTGAATACATTGCAGTGGATTTCATGTCCACAGAAGAACTCACACTTCTGTAAGTTTGCCAGTAGTCTATAGTATTCTTTCAAGTCTTCATAGGACCGCTTCCATGTTAGCCAGGTGCTCTTCGTCTGTGCCTCCTGTTATGATCATGTCATCCAGGATACACAGGGTTCCTGAGAATCCTTGCAAGATCTGGTCAATGATTTGTTTCCAAATGGCTGGGGCCGATACAATGCCAAAAACCAGGTGGTTATAAACTGCATTCGGAAAGTATTCAAACCCCTTCACTTTTTCCACATTTTGGTACATTACAACCTTATTCTAAAATGTATTAAATTTTAATTCTCATCAATCTACACACAATACCCCATAATGACAAAGCAAAAAGAGGTTCTGATTTTTTTGCAAATGTATTTACATAAGTATTCAGACCCTTTGCAATGAGACTTGAAATTGAGCTCAGGTGCATCCTGTTTCCATTGATCATCCATGAGATGTTTCTACAACTTGATTGGAGTCCACCTGTGGTGAATTCAATTGATTGGACATGATTTGGAAAGACACACACCTGTCTATATAAGGTCCACAGTTGACAGTGCATGTCAGAGCAAAACCCAGGATTGTGTCAAGGCACAGATCTGGGGAAGGATACCAAAAATTGTCTGCAGCATTAAATGGCCTCCATCATTCTTAAATGGAAGAAGTTTAGAACCACCCAGACTCTTTCTTGAGCTTGCCACCCCGCCAAACTGAGCAATTGGGGGAGAAGGGCCTTGGTCATTGAGGTGAAGTACAGAGATCCTTGATGAAAACCTGCTCCAGAGCGCTCAGGACGTCAGACTGGGGCGAAGGTTTACCTTCCAACAGGACAACGACCCTAAGCACCCAACCAAAACAATGCAGGAGTGGCTTCACGACAAGTCTCTGAATGTCCTTGAGTAGCCCAGCCAGAGCTCGGACTTGAACCCGATCAAACATCTCTAGAGAGACCTGAAAATAGCTGTGCAGCGATGCTCCCAATCCAACCTGACAGAGCATGAGAGGATCTGCAGAGAACAATGACAGAAACTCCCCAAATACCGGTGTGCCAAGCTTGTAGTGTCATACCCAAGAAGACTCAAGGCTGTAATCTCTGCCAAAGGTGCTTCAACAAAGTACTGAGTAAAGAGTCTGAATACTTATGCAACATTTTTTTCAATCCATTTGCAGTCCATTTTAGAAGAAGGCTGCAATGTAACAAAATGTGGAATAAGTGAAGGGGTCTGAATACTTTCCGAATGCACTGTACCTGTATAAACCTTTGTGTGTTTATTGTCAGGTAGGGAGATCTGCTTAAGCCAACATCCGAATAGCAGTTGTTTTGAAGGTGTCGCAGGTGGAACTGCATAGAATTGTCATAGAGCTGGCTCCTGGCATTATACCTAAAGCGGACATTGCCAATGGCTACACGGAGTCGCATTAAAATAAATCCCATGCAGCCTTGTTTACAAGTTTGAACACCGGAATGTGAGCCGGTGCGCGATGTCTAATATTAAAGAAGTCTCGAGGTATTGCTCGCCTGAGGTAGAGTACCTTCTGATAAGCTGTAGACCACACTATCTACCAAGAGAGGTCTCACCTATATTATTTGTAGCCGTCTATTTACCACCCCAGAACAAATCTGGCACTAAGACCGTTCTCAACCAACTCTATAAGGCCATAAGCAAAGAAAATGCTCACCCAGAATATGTCCCGGGATTCATCCAATGACATTGAGGAGTATACCACCTCAGTCATCGGCTTCACCAATAAGTGCATCGACGTCATCATCCCCGCAGTGACCGTACATACATATCCCAACCAGAACCCATGGACTACAGACAACATCCGCATTGAGCTAAAGGCTAGAGCTGCCCTTTCAAGAAGCGGGAAACTAATCCGGACGCGTATAAGAAATCCCGCTATGCCCTCAGACGAACCATCAAACAAGCAAAGCGTCAATACAGGATTAAGATTGAATCCTACTACTCTGACGCTCATCGGATGTGGCAGGGCTTGACAACTACTACGGACTACACAGGGAAACCCAGACGTGAGCTGCCCAGTGACGCCAGCCTACCAGATGAGCTAAATGCCTTTTATGTTTGCTTCGAGGCAAGCAACACTGAAGCATGCACGAGAGCACCAACTGTTCTGGAAGACTGTGTGATAGCCGATGTGAACAAAACCTTAAAAACAGGTCAACATTCACAGAGCCGCTGGGCCAGACGGATTACCAGGACCTGTACTCAATGCATGCGCAGATCAACTATCAAGTGTCTTCACTGACATTTTCAACCTCTCCCTGACCGAGTCTGTAATTATCTACATGTTTCGAGCAGACCACCATAGTCCCTGTACCCAAGGAAGCAAAGGTAACCTGCGTAAATGCCCGTGGCGCTCACGTTGTAGCCATGAAGTGCTTTGAAAGGCTGGTTATGGCTCACATCAACAGCATCCTCTCGGACACCCTAGACCCTCTCCAATTCGCATACCGCCCCAACAGATTCACAGATGACGCAATCGCAATCGCACTCCACACTGCCCTTTCCCACCTGGACAAAAAGAACACCTATGTGAGAATGCTGTTCATTGACTACAGCTCAGCGTTCAACACCATAGTGCCCACGAAGCTCATCACTAAGCTAAGGACACTGAGACTAAACACCTCCCTCTGCAACTGGATCCTGGACTTCCTGACGGGCTGCCCCCAAGTGGTAAGAGTAGGCAACAACACGTCTGCCACACTGATCCTTAACACTGGGGCCCCTCAGGGGTGTGTACTTAGTCCCCTCCTGCACTCCCTGTTCACCCACGACTATATGGCCAAACACGACTCCAACACCATCATTAAGTTTGCTGACGACACAACAGTGGTAGGCCTGATCACCAACAACGATGAGACGGCCTATAGGGAGGAGGTCAGAGAACTGACAGTGTGGTGCCAGGACAACAACCGCTCCCTTAGTGTGAGCAAGACAAAGGAGCTGATCGTGGACTACAGGAAAAGGAGGGCCGAACAGGCCCCTATTAACATCGACGGGGCTGTAGTTGAGTGTGGTGAGAGTTTCAAGTTCCTTGGTGTCCACATCACCAACGAACTATCATGGTCCAAACATACCAAGACAGTCATGAAGAGGGCACGACAAAACCTTTTCCCCCTCAGGAGACTGAAAAGATTTGGCATGGGTCACCAGATCCTCAAAAGGTTCTACAGCTGCACCATCGAGAGCATCCAAACCGGTTGCATCACCGCCTGGTATGGCAACTGCTCGGCATCTGTCCGTAAGGCGCTACAGTGCTTACGGCCCAGTACATCACTGGGGCCAAGCTTTCTGCCATCCAGGACCTATATAATAGGCGGTGTCAGAGGACAGCCCATAAAACTCCAGTCACCCATGTTATGGACTGTTTTCTCTGCTACCGCACGGCAAACAGTAAGTCTCAGACCAAAAGGCTCCTCAACAGCTTCTACCCCCAAGCCATAAGACTGCTGAACATTTAATAAAATTGCCACCGGACTATTTACATTGACCCCCCCCCCCCCTTCCCCCCTTTGTACACTGCTGCTACTCGCTGTTCATCATCTATGCATAGTCACTTCACCTCTACCTACATGTACAAATTACCTCAACTAACCTGTACCCCCGCACACTGATTGGTACCGGTACCCCCTATATATAGCCTCGTTATTGTTATTCTTATTGTGTTACTTTTTATTATTATTTTTTACTTTAGTGTCATCATTTCTATTTAGCCTACACTTTCTTGTTCTGAACTTTTAACGCGAGTGGGACAGGTGTGGCTTCCTGACAATGATCAACTGCTTAAAGCAGTTACACCTCTGACACCGCTAAAACATCAGCTATGTGAGTGTCAGGTATCGTCAGTTAAGGCTTGATCTGATCTAGGTATAAATATTTGTTGCAGCGGTTCACTGTATGGATGGAATGAGCAGGACTAGTGGGTGGGTGAATGGTACAGTGCCTATGGAATGCTCTTATCTCCCTCAGGGATGAGAGATCTACTCCTGATTAGAAGATCATCTGGGCTATCTCCTCTTTACCTGTTGCACTGAGGCTCCCTAGAGCTAGCCTGGCTGACACAACTCACGTGGTCAGCAAGGGAGAGCTGACACACTGGTCTGGACAGGAGTCTGATGTAAATGCAGTATTTACACAGAAATGTGCTGAGCCTTTATTGGTTCTCTTAACCAAAATAAATGTTTCGTGTTGGGTTGAGACCTCTCGTTGTTTGGATATGAAACAAAATCCAACAGTTGTATTGGAAAGAGGAGGTGCACAGGGACTGTGGGTGGCTGTCCATGTGGGTTTTTGAGTGAGAAAGACACGGAGAACCAATCAGTAAAAAAGCACAGCCCCCTTCATTATCGACGCATCATGCTGACAACATCAAAAGAGCCTTTCCAGACTCTGGAGGACTTCGAGTTAGGTGTCAGCCAAACTACCTCAGTGCTCCCATGGCTTACAACCATTATTGACTATCTTCATTCAAAACAAGTAATGACTTCATGTATAATTTAATACAGCAGGGATTTTTACTGGGTGAAAAAAACTATTACTCATGTAGTTCCTGGCTATTTGCTTACATTTGTCTTCACACTAATGTTATAAAACAATGACAAATAAGTTCTTACATTTTCTGTCAAATACATTTTTTGACCTAAGATCTTGAACTTGATTTGACCAAACTGCTGAGGCCCACCCCTGCCCAGTCATATGAGATCCATATATTAGGCCCTAATGGCCTCAATTGACTGATTTCCTTATATTAACTGGAACTCTGTAAAATCTTTGAAATTGTTGCATTTATATTTTTGTTCAGGATACATTTGATCACAGTCTTGCTACCCTGAGTTAACTATAAGGCAGTCGTTTGATCTAATGCAGTGTTTCTCAATGTGTGTACCTGCATCAGACCTTTATGCACTCAGTCAGATAATCATCTGACACCTCCTCTTACCAACGAGAGTGGTGTATTTTTTATTTCACCTTTATTTAACTAGGCAAGTCAGTTAAGAACACATTTTTATTTACAATGACGGCCTAGGAACAGTGGGTTAACTGCCTTGTTCAGGGGCAAAATGACAGATTATTACCTTGTCATCTCGTGAATTCGATCTAGCAACCTTTCGGTTAATGGTCCAACGCTCTAACCTCTAGGCTACCTGCCGTCCCTCGGATCCTTCACTTTGACTTCCCCATAATCTGTTAAACTTCCTGTGAGCTGAGCCCCCTGTAAAGCTGCATCAGCCAATTTGTCATTAGCCGATGTGCTGCAATGCTTGCTCTTGCCAAGTCTTCTTGATCTCAGCTCCAGGGGCTTAATTTATCAATCATGCGTAGGCACAAATCTGTGGGTAAACCATCCGTGGGATCGTTTCTACACAAAGTGTGAGATTTATCAATATTAACATTTGCTTGAGTGTGCAAACAGCTTGTCAAGCGTAGAATGGGGAGAACATATGTTGAAAATGTGTGAAATTGTGAGTAATAATTAAATCATTTTTCGATTTCATTGTAATTCCATTGAAAATTCATGCGACATACAGTGCATTCGGAAAGTATTCAGACCCCTTGACTTTTTCCACATTTTGTTACATTACAGGCTTATTCTAAAATGGATTAAATTGTTTTTTCCCTCACTAATCTACACACAATAGCCCATAATGACAAAGCGAAAACCGTTTTTTAGAAAACTGAAATATCACATTTACATAAGTATTCAGACCCTTTACTCAGTACTTTGTTGAATCACCTTTTTAAGCGATTGCAGCCTCGAGTCTTTTTGGGTATGACGCTACAAGCTTGGCACATCTGTATTTGGGGAGTTTCTCCTATTGTTCTCTGCAGATCCTCTCATGCTCTGTCAGGTTGGATTGGGAGCGTCGCTGCACAGCTATTTTCAGGTCTCTCCAGAGATGTTCGATTGGGTTCAAGTCCGGGCTCTGGCTGGGCTCCTCAAAGACGTTCATAGACTTGTCCCGAAGCCGGTCCTGCGTTGTCTTGGCTGTGTGCTTAGGGTCATTGTCCTGCTGGAAGTTGAACATTCACCCCAGTCTGAGGTCCTGAATACTCTGGAGCAGGATTTCATCAAGCATCTCTCTGTACTTTTCTCCGTTCATCTTTCCCTCAATCCTGACTAGTCTCCCAGTCCCTGCCGTTGAAAAACATCCCCACTGTAACGATGTGCGTTGAGAGTCGGGAAGCAAGTTCAGGGAGTGTTTTAATAAAATAAACAGAACATAATACAAAACAAGAAACACTAACAGCACACAGACATGAAACAGAAACAATGACGCCTGGGGAAGGAACCAAAGGGAGTGACATATATAGGGAAGGTAATCAAGGTGGTGATGGAGTCCAGGGGATTGTCATAATGTGCGTAACGATGGTGACAGGTGTGCGCCATAACGAGCAGCCTGGTGACCTAGAGGCCGGAGAGGGACCACACGTGACAGTACCCCCTCCCTACGCGCGGCTCCAGGCGCAGGACATCGACCAAGATGACTATCCCAGGGATCAGGAGCAGACCGGTCACCTCTGCTAAGGTGCGGGAACCTGTCAATCCAGCTGAGGTGCGGGAGCATGGCAACCTAGAGCGCCAGAAAGAGAGAGAGCATATCTGACAGTGCCCCCTCCCCGGTGCATTCGACTCCAGCCGCAGGACGCCAACCACAGGGAAGATCCCGGGGATCAGGAGCGGACCAGTCGCCTTCACTGAGGCACAGAAACCTGACGAACCGGCTGAGGCGTGAGAGCCTGATGAGCCAGCTGAGACCTCCCCAGTTGCCTCGGTCGAGGCACGGGAACCTGTTCACCCAGCTGAGGCATGGGAGCCTATCAATCCCGCTGAGGTATGGAAACCCATCGAGCCAGCTGAGGCATGGAAGCCTATTGATCCCGCTGAGGTATGGAAACCCGTCGAGCCAGCTGAGGCAGGGGAACCGGTCGAAACCGCCGAGGCATGGGAATCCAACAAACCGGCTGAGGCCTCCCAGGTAGCTCCGGTTCTAACTCCACACCCGACATTACCTCCAAAACGAACAACAAAAAAACACTCCCTGATGGTGAGGCGTCATTCTGTAACGATGTGCACTGAGAGTCGGGAAGCAAGTTCAGGGAGTGAGTGTTTTAATAAAATAAACAGAACATAATACAAAACAAGAAATACTAACAGCACACAGACAAGAAACAGAAACAATGACGCCTGGGGAAGGAGTGACATATATAGGGCAGGTAATCAAGGAGGTGATGGAGTCCATCAATTGAATTTCCACATGTGGACTCCAATAAAGTTGTAGAAACATCTCAAGGATGATCAATGGAAACATGAAGTACCATAGCTCAATTTCGAGTCTAATAGCAAAGGATCTGAATACTTACACTACCGTTCAAAAGTTTGGGGTCACTTAGAAATGTCCCACTAAGCCCAAACCAGATGGGATGGCATATCGCTGCAGAATGCCGTGGTAGCCATGCTGGTTAAGTGTGTCTTGAATTCTAAATGTGGCAGTCCCGTGTGACTCAGTTGGTAGAGCATGGTGTTTGCAACGCCAGGGTTGTGGGTTTGATTCCCACGGGGGACCAGTACGGGAAAAAATGTATGAATTGTATGCATTCACTACTGTAAGTCGCTCTGGATAAGAGCATCTGCTAAATGACTAAAATGTAAAAAAAAATCACTGACAGTGTCACCAGCAAAGTACCCCCACAACATAACACCTCCTTCTCTGTGCTTTACGGTGGGAAATACACATGCGGGGATCATCTGCTCACCTACACCGTGTCTCACAAAGGCACAGTGTTTGGAACCAAAAATCTCAAATTTGGACTCCAGACCAAAGGACAAATTTCCACTGGTCGAATGTCCATGGCTCGTGTTTCTTGGCCCAAGCAAGTCTTTTATTTGTATTGGTGTCCTTTAGTAGTGGTTTCTTTGCAGCAATTAGACCATAAAGACCTGATTCACACAGTCGCCTCTGAACAGTTGAAGTTGAGACGTGTCTGTTACTTGAAATCTGTGAAACATTTATTTGGGCTGCAATTTCTGAGGCTGGTAACGCTAATGAACTTATCCTCTACAGCAGAGGTAACTCTGGGTCTTCCATTCCTATGGCGGTCCTCATGAGAGACAGTTTCATCATAGCGCTTGATGGTTTTTGCGACTGCAGTTAAAGAAACTTCCAAAGTTCTTGAAATGTTCTGTATTGACTGACCTTCATGTTTTGAAGTAATGATGGACTGTCGTTTCTCTTTGATTATTTGAGCTGTTCTTGCCATAATATGGACTTGGTATTTTACCAAATAGGGCTATCTTCTGTATATCCCCCTACCTTGTCACAACACAATTGATTGATTGAATACATACACTTAGGTTGGAGTCATTAAAACTAGTTTTTCAACCAATCCACACATTTCTTGTTAAAAAACTATTGTTTTGGCAAGTCGGGTTAGGACATCTACTTTGTGCATGACACAAGTCATTTTTCCAACAATTGCTTACAGACAGATTATTTCACTTATAATTCACTGTATCACAATTCCAGTGGGTCAGAAGTTTACATACACTAAGTTGACCGTGCCTTTAAACAGCTTGGAAAATGATGTCATGGCTTTAGAAGCTTCTGATAGGCTAATTGACATCCTTTGAGTCAATTGGGGGTGTACCTGTGGATGTACTTCAAGGCCTACCTTCAAACTCAGTGCCTTTTTGCTTGACATCATGGGAAAATCAAAAGAAATCAGCCAAGACCTCAGAAAAAAATTGTAGACCACCACAAGTCTGGTTCATCCTTGGGAGCAATTTCCAAATGCCTGAAGGTACCACGTTCATCTGTACAAACAATAGTATGCAAGTATAAACACCATGGGACCACACAGTCGTCATACCGCTCAGGAAGGAGACGCATTCTGTCTCCTAGAGATGAACGTACTTTGGTGCGAAAAGCGCAAATCAATCCCAGAACAACAGCAAAGGACCTTGTGAAGATGCTGGAGGAAACAGGTACAACAGTATTTATATCCACAATAAAACGAGTCCTATATCAACATAACCTGATAGGCCGCTCAGCAAGGAAGAAGCCACTGCTCCAAAACCGCCATAAAAAAGCCAGACTACGGTTTGCAACTGCACATGGGGACAGATTGTACTTTTTGAAGAAATGTCCTCTGATCTGATGAAACAAAAATAGAACTGTTTGGCCATAATGACCATCGTTATGTTAGGAGGAAAAAGGGGGATGCTTGCAAGCCAAAGAACACCATCCCAACCGTGAAGCACGGGGGTGGCAGCATCAAGTTGTGCGTGTGCTTTCCTACAGGAGGGACTGGTGCACTTCACAAAATAGATGGCATCATGAGGAATTTAAAATTATGTGGATATACTGAAGCAACATCTCAAGACATCAGTCGGGAAGTTAAAGCTTGGTCGCAAATGGGTCTTCCAAATGGACAATGACCCCAAGCATACTTCCAAAGTTGTGGCAAAATGGCTTAAACTTCTTGCATCTGGCGGAACGCCTAGCCAACAGCCAATGGAACAGCAGGGCGCGAAATTCAAAACATCAAAAATCGAATAATTTCAATTTCTCAAACATATGACTATTTTACAACATTTTAAAGATACACTCCTCCTGAATACAACCACGTTGTCCGATTTCAAAAAGGCTTTACAGCGAAAGCAAAACATTAGATTATGTTAGGACACCACCTAAACAAGAAAAGCCACACAGCCATTTTCCTAGCAAGGAGATGTGTCACAAAAACCCCAAATCCAGCTAAAATGAAGCACTAACCTTTGACGATCTTCATCAGATGACACTCCTAGGACATCATGTTACACAATACATGTATGTTTTGTTCGATCAAGTTCATATTTATATCCAAAAACAGCATTTTACATTGGCGCGTGATGTTCAGAAAATGATTAGCCTCCAAAACCTCCGGTGAATGACCACAATGTGCACATTCATTTACAGAAATACTCATCATGAACGTTGATAAAATATATAACAATTATTTAAAGAATTATAGATATACTCCCTCTTAATGCAATCGCTGTGTCAGATTTGAAAATAACTTTACGGAGAAAGCACATTGTTCAATATTCTGAGTACAGAGCTCCGCCATCAATGCAAGCTATACAGTTAGCCGTCAAGCCACGGCGTCGTCAAAACTCTAAAATACTGTTATAAATATTTTCTTACCTTTGCTGATCTTCGGCGGAATGCACTCGGAAGGACTCCCACTTCCACAAGAAATGTTCATTTGTTTGATAAAGTCCATAATTTATGTCCAAATACCTCAGTTTTGTTGGCGCGTCCAGAACACTATTCCAAAGGCACGAGACGGGGGCGCAAATCAATAGACGAAAAGCTCAAAAGTTCCATTACCGTTTGTAGAAACATGTCAAACGCTGTTTCCAATCAAACCTTAGGGTGTTTTTAACATAAACAATCAATAATTTTCCAACCGGACAATAGCGTATTCATTACAGAAGAAAAATAGAAAATGCTATCCATGCGTGAACGCGCATGAAGTAACTACATGACCTCAGACGGTCCACTGCTTGAACCGGCTGTTATTCGGTCAGAATCCACCATAGAAGACTCAAACAACTTTGTAAAGACTCTTGACATCTAGTGGAAGCCTTAGGAAGTGCAAGTTGACCCTACAGACACTGTAGTTTCAATAAAAAATGGTCTGAAAGACTACAATTCTCAGACTTCCCACTTCCTGGTTGGATTTTTGTCAGGTTTTTGCCTGCCATATGAGTTCTGTTATACTCACAGACATCATTCAAACAGTTTTAGAAACTTCAGAGTGTTTTCTATCCAAATCTACTAATAATATGCAAATATTTGACTCCGGGCCCGAGTAGTAGGCCGTTTAATTTGGGTATGTTTTTCATCCGGCCGTGAAAATACTGCCCCCTATAGCGAAGAGGTTAAGGACAACAAAGTCAAGGTATTGGAGTGGCCATCACAAACCCTGACCTAAATCCTATAGAAAATTTGTGGGCAGAACTGAAAAAGCGTGTGCGAGCAAGGAGGCAAACAAACCTGACTAAGTTACAGCAGCTCTGTCAGGAGGAATGGGCCAAAATTCACCCAACTTATTGTGGTAAGCTTGTGAAAGGCTACCCGAAACGTTTGACCCAAGTTAAACAATTTAAAGACAATGCTACCAAATACCAATTGAGTGTATGTAAACTTCTGACCCACTGGGAATGTGATGAAAGAAATTAAAGCTGAAATAAATCATTCTCTACTATTATTCTGACATTTCACTTTCTTAAAATAAAGTGGTGATCCTAACTGACCTAAGACAGGGACTTTTACTAGGATTACATTTCCGGAATTGTGAAAAACCGTCATTTAAATGTATTTGGCTAAGGTGTATGTAAACTTCCGACTTCAACTGTCGATAATAAACAGTAACAGCAGCATATGTGATGAGTCAAAAACGTTTGTGCAAAAAGGGTCAATGCTGGAGGGAAGCCAAAGTCATTCCGCTAGCCAAGAGTGGTAAAGCAACCTTTACTGGTTCTAACAGCAGACCTATAAGCTTGCTGCCAGCTCTTAGCAAACTGTTGGAAAAAATTGTGTTTGACCAAATACAATGCTATTTCTCTGTAAACAAATTAACAACAGACTTTCAGCATGCTTATTGAGAAGGGCACTCAACATGTACTGCAGTGACACAAATGGCTGATGATTGGTTGGAAGACATTGATAATAAGAAGCTTGTGGGATCTGTACTGTTAGATTTCAGAGCAGATTGACATTATTGACCATAACCTCCTGTTGGAAAACGTGTTATGGCTTTTCAACCTCCAGCCATATCTTGGATTCAGAGCTATCTATCTAATAAAACTCAAGAGGGTTTTCTTTAATGGAGGCTTCTCTAACGTCAAAAATTTAAAGTGTGGTGCACTGCTGGGCAGCTCTCTAGGCCCTCCACTCTTTTCTATTTTTACCAATGACCTGTCACTGGCATTAAACAAAGCATGTGTGTCCATGTATGCTGATGATTCAACCATATACGTATCCGCAACCAAAGTTAATGAAGGCACTGAAATCCTTAAAGAGTTCAAGTCTGTTTTGGACTGGGTGGCCAGTAATTAACTGGTCCTGAACATCTCTAAAACTAAGAGCATTGTATTTGGTACTAATTTAAATCTAGACCTCAACTGAATCTGGTAATGAGGAGACTAAATCGCTTGGTGTTACCTTAGATTGTAAACTGACATGGTTAAAACATGTAGATTCAATGGTTGTAAAGATGGGGATAGGTCTGTCTGTAATAAAGAGATGCTCTGCTTTTATGACAATGCACTCCAAAAGTCTTATCTTGATTATTGTCCAGTTGTGCTGCGAGGAAAGACCTAGTTAAGCTGCAGCTGGCCCAGAACAGAGCGGCACATCTTGCTCTTCATTGTAATCAGAGGGCTAATTTAAATAATATGCATGCCAGAAACAATGTGTTGAAAATTCCAAATTGTTTGCATAGTCAACTTATACAAAGCTCTGACACACACACTTACCCCACCAGCCATTCCACCAGGGGTATTTTGCAGTCCCCAATTCAGAACAAATTAAAGAATTCGTACAGTATTATATAGAGCCATTATCATCGAATTCCCTTCCATCTCATATTGCCCAAATGAACAGCAAACCTGGTTTTAAAAAACAGATAAAGCAACACCTCACTGCACCACGCCTCTCCCCTATTTCACCTAGATATTTTTTTTTGTATGTATTGATATGTGGCATGTTTCATGTTTTGTGTGGACCCCAGGAAGTGTAGCTGCTGCTTTCACAACAGATAATATGGATCCTACTAAAATACCACAAAAAAACAATTTAACTATTTAGCAGCTTATAGCTTAGGGGTAGAAGCTGTTCAGGATCCTGTTGGTTTCAGACTTTGTGCATTGGTACTGCTTGCCGTGCGGTAGCAGAGAGAACAGTATGTCTTGGGTGGATGGAGACACAGCATGGTATAGAGGTCCTGGATGGCAGGGAGCTCGGCCCCAGTGATGTACTGGGCTGTATGCACTACCCTCTGTAGCACCTTGCGGTCGGATGCCAAGCAGTTGCCATACCAAGCGGTGATGAAGCCAGTCAAGATGCTCTCAGTGCTATATAACTTTTTTAGGATCTGAGGGCCTGTCATGCCAAATAATGTCCCCCAGCCAAAAAGTGTCCCCCTCTGCGTCACAATGGGATTCATTGACTACAGCTCAGCATTCAACACCATTGTGCCCTCCAAGGTCATCACTAAAGCTAAGAACCCTGGGATTAATTAAACACCTCCCTCTGCAACTGGATCCTGGACTTCCTGTCGGCCGCCCCCAGGTGGTGAGGGTAGGCAACAACACATCTACCTCGCTGATCCTCAACACCATCATTTTGTCGGATGTTTTCCCCACCCTTGTTTTCACTGCTTGGCTGGCTCCCCACCTCATTTACAATAACATACAAGATGTAATGTAGTGAAATACCTACCGTCTTACGAGGGGTAGCTGGCCAAGCAGTGAAAACAAGGGTTGGGAAATCATCAAACAAAACAGACGATGGACACGATGGACAGATAAATTCACGCACATTGACGACATGAGACAAACAAGACACATGAAAATGCTTGCCGCATATTATGCACCAGGCCACCTCATTACTTTCTCTCACATATTTCCAGCAGAAGCGGTGGACGGTGACCTCTGTTGTGTAGGGTTTGGACACCTCGGGAGGCCTGGACCCAGGACGGGGACTGGAATCGGGAATGGGAAATGGTGCCAGGCGCCCAGACTGAAAACAAGAGAAAATATGTTTTCTCATGAATTTCTGAAGGTATTGTGCCAGAGAGTTCCTCATCTCTGCAGAGAGTAAGACTGTTTGCAGTAGCAAACAGCACAAAATCTGTGCCCACTTTCTGCTGCTGGACTGCCGGCCACTCCACAGTCACAGAGGTCCCTGGAAAAGATAAGAGAGAGGTGAGTTGTGAGAGAAACTCTGGGTTGGTGTCATGACCACTGGAATCATACACCTTAACAGTACCTACATGGAAGCGAAGGTTATTTACCATGACCCAGTGGTTAGCCTTGAGATTGACTATCTGGACAAAACCCTGGGTCAGTGTTGGTACTGCTGACAGCATGGCAATGCCACCCACCGCAAGGAGGCCTCCTACTTCCGGATGCTGCACCTGCAAAAGAGCTTGAGCATGATCAATTGTAAAATTGTCTAACAAGGAGTGTGGCAGAAGAATGACCCCCCGAAGGTTCTCCATCCAGCCAAAGAGAGCAGCTGGCCTCACCTGCCCCTGTTGGACCCTAGAGATGAGAACCTCACTAGTGTTTTCTAGTCCAGTGACTGGACTTACATGCCCCTGTTCCTCCAGTCTGACGCAAGCCACCTGTTAGAACATTTTATGGATTAGTGCATTGTTATGAAGGGGAGATATGTACTTTTCAACAGTTTTTGAAAGTACAGCCTACCTCAAGCTGGTCCCCTTCCCACTCAGAGTCAACAGCAGACAATCATTTTTACCTTGTCAAAAACCTCCACGTCCTTCTCAGCGCATGCCTGAACGTGGTCCTCGAAGGCATTCTGATCTGGTTCGACAACTTCCACCACATCAGGTGGAGTTTCAGTGATCTGAAAGTATGTTATTCAAAAATAGCAATAGACAAACACTAACACTAAGTCAACTACAAATTTGAATGACTGCAGTATATGCAATAATTTGATATAATTGTATATACAATAGCATTGTTTACCTCAATCAACAGCTGCAGCTCCCGTCCGTACAGCAAGTGATAGGGCGAGTACTTGGTGGAGGCCTGGACACTGCTGTTGTGTGGAAAGATTAATTACCTTCAGGTTTTCCCACCGTTCCTGCCCATGGCAGTCTTGAGGGTCTGGTTGGTCGGTTCATTCAAACTTGGAGGAGGGGGTAGAAAAGGGATATTTATTGACAATGTAAGATATTGAAATATGTCTGATTACAAAAACAAACCTTTGGTCTGTGGATGATATGCAGCGGAGACCCGGTGCTTCACCCCCCCAGTCCTCGAACAAGGCTTTGTTGGTCTGAAGAAAATCGCACATCAGTAAATAAACTTGGCTATTTATATAGTTGGTGACAGATATAGCCTATTATTATTATTATTATTATCTTGTTCCAGAATTCAGGACCTTGGTCACGCAAGATGACCTTAGGAGCACCGTGGGTGTTGAAGATGTCCATCATCGCCTTGGAGGTAGCCTCGCCAGTCTTGTCCTTGATGGGTATCATACAAACATTTTTCAGGCCTACCACCATCATGTCGTCTGCAAACTTAATGATGATGTTGGAGTCGTGCGCGGCCATGCAGTTGTGGGTAAACAGGGAGTACAGGACGGGGGAGGGAATAATCACGCACCCCTGAGGGGCCCTGGTGTTGAGGGTTGGCGTGGCGGATATATGTTGTTGCCTACCCTCACCACCTGGGCCTGGCCGTAAGGAAGTCCAGGATCCAGTTGCAGAGGGAGGTGTTTAATCACAGGGTTCTTAGCTTAGTGATGAACTTGAAGGGCACAATGGTGTTGAATGCTAAGCTGTAGTCAATGAACAGCAATCTCACGTAGGTGTTTCTTTTGTCCATGTGGGAAAAAGCCGTGTAGAGTGCAATAGAGATTGCGTCATCTGTGGATCTGTTGGGGTGGTACGCAAATTGGAGTGGTTTCAGGGTGTCTAGAATGATGGTGTTGATGTTAGTCATGACCAGAATTTCAAAGCATAGAACAAATACTGCCATGATATCTGAAAGGACTTTCTCTGCTTGTTTTGTCAACTCACAGAACCACCTGAAGAAATTAGCTGTTTCCTATTCTTGTTGTCCAATTTCAATAGTAATTCCATCTATTATCAAATAAAATAAAATATTTAACAAGTAGGATAAAATAAAAAGTAATAATAAAAAGTAACACAATAAGAATAACAATAATGAGGCTATATACAGGGGGTACCGGTACCGAGTCAGTGTGTGGGGGTACAGGTTAGTTGAGGTAATTTGTACATGTAGGTGAGGGTGAAGTGAGTATGCATAGATGATCAACAGCGAGTAGCAGCAGTGTACAAAAGGGAGGGGTGGGGTCAATGTAAATTTTCCGGTGCCGATTTTATTAATTGTTCAGCAGGCTTATGGCTTGGGGGTAGAAGCTGTTGAGGAGCCTTTTGGTTCTAGACTTGGCGATTCGGTACCGCTTGCCGTGCAGTAGCAGAGAGAACAGTCTATGACTTGGGTGACTGGAGTCTTTGACAATTTTATGGGCTGTCCTCTGACACCGCCTATTATATTGGTCCTGGATGGCAGGAAGCTTGGCCCCAGTGATATACTGGGCCATACGCACAACCCTCTGTAGCGCCTTACGGTCAGATGCTGAGCAGTTGCCATACCAGGCGGTGATGCAACCGGTTTGGATGCTCTTGATGGTGCAGCTGTAGAACCTTTTGAGGATCTGGGGACCCATGACAAATCTTTTCAGTCTCCTGAGGGGGAAAAAGTTTTGTCTTGCCCTCTTCATGACTGTCTTGGTATGTTTGGACCATGATAGTTTGTTGGTGATGTGGACACCAAGGAACTTGAAACTCTCGACCCACTCAACTACAGCCCTGTCGATGTTAAAGGGGGCCTGTTCGGTCCTCCTTTTCCTGTAGTCCACAATCAGCTCCTTTGTCTTGCTCACATTGAGGGAAAGGTTGCTATCCTGGCACCACACTGCCAGTTCTCTGACCTCCCTATAGGCTGTCTTATCATTGTCGGTGATCAGGCCTAGTAGCACTGTTGTGTCGTCAGCAAACTTAATGATGGTGTTGGAGTTGTGTTTGGCCACGCAGTCATGGGTGAACAGGGAGTACATTAGGGGACTAAGTACACACCCCTGAGGGGCTCTAGTGTTAAGGATCAGCGTGCAGATGTGTTGTTGCCTACCCTTAACACCTGGGGGCGGCCCGTCAGGAAGTCCAGGATCCAGTTGCAGAGGGAGGTGTTTAGTCCCAGGGTCCTTAGCTTAGTGATGAGCTTCATGGGCACTATGGTGATGAATGCTGAGCTGTAGTCAATGAACAGCAGTCTCACATAGGTGTTCTTTTTGTCCAGGTGGGAAAGGAAAGTGTGGAGTGCAATTGAGATTGTGTCATCTGTGGATCTGTTGGGGCGGTATGTGAATTGGAGAGGGTCTAGGGAGTCCGGGAGGATGCTGTTGATGTGAGCCATGACCAGCCTTTCAAAGCACTTCATGGCTATGACGTGAGCGCTACGGGGCGGTAATCATTTAGGCACGTTACCTTCACTTCCTTGGGCACAGGGGCTATGGTGGTCTGCTTGAAACATGTAGGTATTGCAGACTCAGTCAGGGAGAGGTTGAACATGTCAGTGAAGACACTTGCCAGTTGGTCTGTGCATGCTTTGAGTACATGTCCTGGTAATCCATCTGACCCTGCGGCTTTGTTAATGTTGACCTGTTTAAAGGTCTTGCTCACATCGGCTATCGAGAGTGTTATTGCACAGTCTTCCAGAACAGTTGGTGCTCTCGTGCATGCTTCAATGTTGCTTGTCTCGAAGCGAGTATAAAAGGCATTTAGCTCATCTGGTAGGCTTGCGTCACTGGGCAGCTCGCGTCTGGGTTTCCCTTTGTAGTCCGTAATAGTTTTCAAGCCCTTCCACATCCGACGAGCGTCAGAGCCGATGTAGTAGGATTCAATCTTAATCCTGTATTGACACTTCACTTGTTTGATGGAGGATCAGGAGGATAGAATTATGGTCGGATTTGCCAAATGGAGGGCAGGTATGTATGCATCTCTGTGTGTGGAGTAAAGGTGGTCCAGTTTTTTTTCTCCCTCTGGTTGCACATGTGACATACTGATAAAAATTACTGCGTCCTCTTTTCCTCCTTCTTTTCTTCACGCAAATGACGTGTATCTGGGCCTGTATATCTTTCTCATCAGACTCATTAAAGGAAAAGCTTCTTCCAGTCCATGGTGAGTAGTCCCAGTTCTGATGTCCAGAAGTTATTTTCGGTCATAAGAGACAACATTATGTACAAAATAAGTACAAAAAATAAGTTACAAACAATGCAAAAAAACGAATAAAATAGCACAATTGATTATGGGCATGTAAAATGTCCGCCATCCTCTTCGGCGCCATTTATTCGAAAAAAGCATAGCGAGGCTGGGAGTAATGGAGTGAAAGAGTCCATTTGAAAAATCCCATTCATGCAAACAAAGAACTGTAGAGCAGAAAGAACTGTAGACTGTAGAGCATAGTGAAACAGTAGGCAATACTGTACAGTGAGGTTCAGAGTATGGGGGTGAAGATTCGGTCACAGTATAATGGTCAGATATGAACTAGAGAATAGGGGTTGGAGAGTCCTACTGCTCACACTATTCGTTTGTGAGAGAAAAGGAGAGCCATTGTTTTCCTGGCCTCCCTCCCTCCCTCCCTTCCGCCCTGCCTATGTGGATAAAGCCTGTTAATATAAAGATTTAACACACAGCCATGTTGGCCCATCTGTGCTTATGACTGTCGGCACACTGCCAGCTCTAATCCTCCAGGGTGTTAACTGGGAAACTGTGTGTGTGTGTTTGTGAGTACATATCTGCGTGTGACTATGTGCATTCCAAATATATGCATGCTGTTCCTCTGCATAATCCATATGGTAGTCATATGGTTCCACACAAAGACTATTTTTCCAGGTTAAACTAAGGTCATTCACCAGATACAGTATTAATTGCTTCAGACATGTCTGTGCTGTTCAATGGTCCTTACAGCCGTTACTCATAGCCTGCCTCTGTAATTTTCCAAGCTCCATACACACGTTTACTGGCAGGCCAAACTGTCCCTACGCATTCCCCTCACTCACTGGAAAAATCATTTTGACAAAGAATCCAACCCCTAAGCCCAGTGAAAACTCACCAGCGTAACCAGAGTTTTTTCCATTGGAGATCACAGGGTCTGGGCAAACAGCATCAGCTAGCTAGAGTTGGGTCTTTTGTTACGTACAGCAATGTTCAGAGAGCAAGATCAATAGTAACAGCAAGATCCATTGTATGCTTTGGCAATGTAAGGGGTAAACTTTCCATGCCAATAAAAGTATTTTAAATTGAATCAATAGCACTGTCACACATCATGTGGGAGATGGGGTCCATATGTATGACCTGAGGCTATTTAGATAACAGGGTAATTAATGTATTTTTGTATTTATTTAACTAGGCAAGTCAGTTAAGAACAAATTCTTATTTTACAATGACAGCCTACCCTGACCAAACCCTACCCTAACCCAGACGACGTTGGGCCAATTGTGCACCACCCTGTCGTGACGTTGTATTAGTTAATGTGACGACTGTTGCTCATCGAATGATTAACGGTTTATAATTACGTGATTAAATGAATTAAGCAATGAATCAAGCAATTATTAACTCATTAACCTGGGGCACCATGGGAACATTGTTTTGATTGAGTTTCTATTTCCCAAATTAACTCAAAGGATATCAGAATATCGATTACAACAGTCGCTAAATTAATCAGTTTCCTCTACAGTCTCATTATCTGAAAGTCGTATAATCCGGGAATCTGCACGGACCCGGGCTTTACCACTGAATTTACCACACCAATCTTAGTTGATTATTTATTTACTAGCAAGCTAAAATGATGATAAAAATGCACATACACAAAACACAGTCTAGCTATTGATTAGGACTTAGTACAACGGGCCAACACACTCTGGCGCTTGTTACCCAAAATGGGGATTTTAAAGAGAGAGAAAGAAAGGAAGTACACGAGAGAAATATACATTTGGGTTCATTTGTCAGCCATGCTTATTTAAAATTAGCCTTGCCCCGAACTGCCGCTCTTATGGGTCAGAATATAATGATGTAATTACGTGTTGTAGTTCTCAGGTGGGAAGCTCCGCGTGGGTCGTTTAGGCTTCTAAATGACGCACTTCTACGGCGCAACTCTCCGGTTGTCCTCACGATGTCAGTGTCCTTCTTGGCTAAGTGGTCTGATCCTCACCCTTGATCTGAAAGGGGTCTTCTGAGGACAGACAGCTCTGTAGCTCAGAGCTCACAGCTTCGGCTCGAATGGTGTCGATACCACGATTCAATCGAGAGTGGAGGCTGGGTGGTTCGGCTTGAATTCACCCGCTTAGACACAGCTACTCGTCCGTAGCTCGTGTAGAAACATATTTCTTTGTCTTCAACCTTGTGTTTCGTTTTGGGGTTCGTCGACTTTGTTAGACCTTCGCTGCAGCTTGGGGTCAATAGTCTCCCATGTTAATTCTCCAATCTCCTGTCTTATACCCTCGGGTCAGAGGTGGGTGTGACAGCCTTTAGGGCGATTCTCTGGGCGGACCAAGTACAGGGGCAAGGCTTAGATTTGGCTAAAAATCCGATTTTAGACACTAACTTCACATTTCATCTTTGCCAAAACATTCTGTTTGATTTGGATATTTTCCAAACAGCGTACAATGTATAAACATCAGGCATATACTGGGAAAACTCTTAAAGGTACAATGTTTTCATAATAACGTCATCTCTTAACCTTTAAAAACAAATACAAAAGTTACATACATTTTAATATTCCACTTTTCGTCATAACCACCATTGTGGCTGACGGAAACCATTGTTCCAAAGTTCCTTTATTGCATGTTTAAGGTTCTGAGGCCAGTTCTCCATTGTTAGGACAAAGGAATTTCTCTGTATTATGGGCATGAGGTGTCATAAAACCCCCACATCTTCAGACCCCTAGATCTCTCCTCCTCTGTTGGGGGTTTGGGAGATAATCTGTAGGGTGGTGGTCTCCTGTATCCTGACCTGATCAGGACAGTCATGACAGTCCCCCTCTGGTAGGTTCAACTTGGAATGATTCTGCATGTTGCAACCCACCATAAGAATGACCATCGGATGTCCTGGTCTGTGGATCATCAGAGCAGCCCCCCCCCTTTAGTGGTTCCCCCTGGTAGGCTTTCCGCAAGCTGTGGATCACCACCAGAATGGATCAAGGAGGTCTGGCAGTGGCTCTGTGTTCCGGCCCGTCGTCCGGTTATCCCGGTTAGTGGACCTAGGCAGTAACTTGGCAGACGTTAATAACGCACAACACTCAGGCAATACATCATTACATTTCCTCCCCAAAGGAGCGGTGTCTTGGCTCTAAGGCTTCCTAAGTGTCAAAGGTAATGAAACGAAAAATTGGAATAAAAACATAACAGTATACAAAATATGTCTACCACACCTTAATCATCTAATATGGACTATGTTCTATATATGTCCAAGGCCTTGGCTAAATAGCTCTATCATGGCATTGTCTCTAATGTCATGTCTAGGTTGATCCTACTTGCAGGTGGGTAGTTAAGGCACTTGGAAAAACTTGGCCCCTGAAGGCCAAGCTTACATTAGGGACATTACTGGGCTGACCTAGCGAGTTCGGGAGAGGAGGCTGGGACTGGGCCCTGTAAGAGGGTTTCCGGATCCATTGCCACCTTTCCAAAAATCGGGATCGCTTCCGTCCCACGGGTGATCCTAGTATAAGACCTCATTAGGTCTTCCATTGCACGTGTGCGCCTGTGTACGTAGTAGGTGCACACGCCAAGGGAAATGAGACCAAGGATCATGGTAACAGTCAGGATACTGTCCGGCACCGTCCAAGAGCGGGCGACAGACCAATCTTTTGGTCTGTCGTCAGTCGGGTCGACTAACAGTGCCTCATCCAGTACGCTAAGATCGACAGTCATGGGTCCCTCGTACTGGATTTGGTATTGAATGGCTTGTGGTAACTCAAGGGAACGTTTAGCAAAAGCGTCCGGCATTTCAATCTCTGTGTCTATCCGGTCGTCGGGAAGGTGGTATAGAGCGAGGTCGTCTACGTGAATAATCGCCCCCTCTGGTACCGTAACAAAAACAGTCTGGTTGGGGAGGTTTAATTGGGTGATGGAGTCATGGCGTTCGTAAGTCATAGTGGCGGACGCGAACGGTGTGTTGACCAACCATCGGCTTACCAAATGGTTTGCTAGGACAAAGGTAGTGGACATCTTTGGTTAGAGTACACATTAGCAGGTTAGGGGTGAGATAGAAATCTGGGTTGTTTTCCTGGTAAGCTACAACTGGGGGCGTGGCAATCTTTACGTGGGTACTGTCGCGCCAAAATCCTACATTGAGAACCGTTTTCAATCTATAGATATTCTCCAGTTCAACAACCGGCAGCGTCAGTAGAAAACCCACTTCATTACGATCAACATCAACGTGTATTGGGATGGCCGACCCCAGACTATAGGCCAAATGTGATTGTAACGGCCTTAGTGTGGTTGAAGTAGCTGAGGTCAATATGTCGTGCACCATTGAGAGGGGCACTAGATATGAGGGGATTCTATTCATGGCCAAGTGGTCCATAGAAGAGCTAACTTCACGGAGAAAATCCTCCAGTAACAATCGAACCAATTGGACATGGGCATAGTCATGGTTCATGACCTCTGCTAGCTTTCCTACAGACAGGATAGTTTTGTTCAGGAGAGTAGCGTGTGTGTTGACCACCAGAATAGTGTCCTGGAGAGACTTTCCCACATGTTGCAACCTAAGGGCCTGTGCCTTCATCTGCTGCTGGATAAGTGGCATCTCTTCAGTAATCTCCCTAACATTCCTCTTGACTGTGGCTAGACTGACTGCGTTGACGGCAGTGGTACCTAGGGCAAATAGTGACCCTACGGCTGCCCCTATCGATAGTAGCGCCCCGACGAATCGTTTTTCTCGCCTGGGCTCAGCTAGTTCTGACTGGGTTACTGTGAACTTTTGGAGTTGGGCCAACATATGGGCAGTGTCTAGCTGGGCGTGCTTAATTGCCTGGCTGGTCCAGTCAGCCCCGGCCCAACTCAAATGCGCCGCAGGTGGAATGTGTTGGCGGTACACATTCTCTGCATCTAGGCGGACATATACCCTCTGCGTGTGTACTCTGCAGTTAGTTATGAGGAGTCCTGGATCGTCGCGGAGAACGATTCCCGTAGGGGGTCCGTTCGTGATTACGTCTGCTGGGTTGGTTTTGACCAGGGCGCAGAGTGTCAGGATCATCCAAAGGAACTCCATCCTACAGAAACGCATAATCAGAGATTGTTGGATTATTTCAGTTATTTGTATTCGTAAACAAAAATTGTTTTGACAACTATTTTTCTGTTTTTCTTATTTTTAATCAGTACAGCGCAGGACGATATCACTAGTGACAACAGATGTATATCTGGTAGCTGGGAAGAGAATAAAAGATATTAGGTGCAACGTACTGGTCTCCTGGAAGGGATCAGCTGAGGGTACTTAAGAATTTTCTTAGTACCTCTGGTTTTTTTGCTAGGGTTTTTATCTATTCGGTGCTGGCTAGCACCCCTTCTATTCCCATGGGGGGAGTGTACAACTTGATTTGGTTCCGGTGGACCCACTTTAATGTGGCGGTTTGTCGACCTTTGCTGATTTTGATCTGGTAAGCTACAGGTGATAGCTTCACCACAATCTCATGTGGCCCCGTCCAGTGGGGCAGGAACTTTGTTGCAACGCCCGCGGGTTTGGTGTATATGTAGTACCACACCTTATCTCCGACCTCGAACACCTGGTGTGAGGCTTTTTTGTCGTAATGGGTCTTGTCACCTTCTGCACTTCTTTCCAATTGTCCTTGAGCGTACGCAAAGGTAGTCTGGAGATGGTTCCGCAAGTCGGTCACGTATTGATGAGCCGTGTAGGCGGTGGCTGCGGCGACATCTCCCGGTTGGTACAGGAGATGCAGAGGAAGGGTCATTTGCCGGCCCGTCATCATCTCAAAGGGTGTCATTCCCGTAGACTTGTTGCGTGTGGCTCTGATTGCCATCAGTACCAATGGGAGTTTGAGGTCCCAATCTTTGTGGTTGGCTGCCACATATTTCCTCAAGATTCTGACAATTGATTGTTTGCTCTGGTCTACCCCCCCCCGAGCTCCTAGGGTGGTACGCGATGTGGAGTTTAGCTTTGACTCCCAGGAGCTTCCACAGTTCGGTCATTACAGCTGCCGAAAAGTGGGTTCCTCTGTCGCTGTCCACGGTTTCTCCTGGCAGGCCGAAACGACTGAAAACGTGGTTTAGCAAAAGAACGGCAGTGGTTTCCGCTGTGTCATTAGTCGCCGGCAGGCACTCCACCCACTTTGTGAATGCGCAAGTCACTGTGAGGAGGTACTTGTTGCCTCTGGCAGACCTGGCAACTGGGCCGACCCAGTCGATCTGGATCGAGCTCCAGGGGTAAGACACACCCTTGCGTTGCAGGGGTGCTCTGTGAAGTGGCTTGGTGGGTTGAAACTGGCAGCAAACTAGACACCCCCTCACGTATCGTGCCACGTCTTGTTCCATGTGAGGCCAGTGGGCCACCTGTCGCAATGTTTCGCATGTAGCCTTGACCCCCCTATGGCCTCCACATGGCTCGTCGTGGGCATGAGCTATCATTATCCCCCTCTGTGTTTTAGGAACCACCCACCTTCGAGCGGTGTCGGTTTCTGAAACATACACCAATAGGTCATCTACACGTGTGAGGTGCTGTTTAGTTGCGTACAGCGAACGCAAGTCGTGTGAACCTGCCAAAGCCAGTTCGGACACTGGGTGGTTGACAGGATCCGACAGGAATGCCATCAAAGTGGCGAGGGACTCATCTTGGTGTTGCATTGCTACCAGGTCGCCATTCATGAATGAATGCGTTAGCAACACATTATGTTTGTGCGACGACGTTTTCCGTGGTGCTACATGGCTACGCGTTACCGCAGACACCATAGCTTCCTCAGTGGGTTTTTCGTCTCGAGCAGCAAACACCCAAGGGGTGCCGTGAATTGCACCAGATTTCGCCATGCTGTCAGCATGGTCGTTGCCAAGTTTGTCACGACCAGGTGATTTGGAGTGTCCCTTGACTTTCTTCCAATACACCTGTATGTCGTGTTTGGTGATGAGATCATCACAAGCTAGAATGAGCTCTTTGTTTTTCACCTCTTTACCACTTGAAGTAGTCATGTGCTTTTGTTTCCAAAACGGCAAGTGGCATAAGAAGGTGAGTCTCGCGTAGTTAGAGTCGGTGCAGATCGTCAGTTCTGCCAATTCGTGTTTCACCGCGGTTTGCAGGGTGATCAGCACGCCAGCCACTTCTGCAAACTGGCTGGTCTTGTTGCCAAGCTGAAATTGAAGTGGTTTGCACGGAATGTCGTTGTGCCATACCAATCCCACCCCAGCTTACAAGTGGTCTAGATGGCGGTAAGAACAGCCATCTACAAATGCCATCGGCATGTCGAGACACACGTTCTCTTCGAAATAGTGATGGTTCGAAGGCAATGGCGGAGCGATGTCACGCGGGGGTGGTCCGGAGTCGGTTTCATCGTCACCACAGTGTTGACACACCGCCAAAGCACTGCCCAAAGGCAGGTTCTTTGCTTTTGCGTAGTTGATTACTACATCATGGCTCTGCAGCGTCATGAGCCAAGCCGCTATCCTGCTGTTGTGTACAGCACCCTCACGGATTCGTTGGCTTTTCAGAAAAGTCACAGGCTGGTGACATGTTTCTATGATCACCTTTTGTCCGCCGACATAACTGGTGAAGTGTTTGATCGCCCAGACTGTCGACAGCAGCGCTTTTTCGCAGTCTGAGTATTTGTGTTCGGCGGGGTTGAGTGTTTTGCTCGCGTAAGCAACCACACGTTTGTCTTGGTCGTATTTTTGGTACAACCCAGCGCTAAGGCAGTGCTCTGAGAAACCGACTTCCAAAAAGAATGTCTTGTCTTTGTTGGGGTATACCAGGCAGGGTGCCTCGCAAAGCATGTTTTTCAAGGAAGCCACCGCTTCGTTGTGAGTGACATCCCAAACGAATGGGGTGTCTTTCTGAAGAAGGTGAGTCAACGGTTTTGACAAGTCGGCGTAGTTTTCGATGAATTGACGGGAGTAATTACATACTCCCAAGAAGCTGCGCACCTCGTGAAGGTTTGTAGGTGTTTTGATGTTGCGGACTGCTTGGATTCGGTTAGACTGTGGCAGGATGCCCTCGGCACCCACCAGAAGCCCAACGTAGTTTACCTTGGTCCTGCACCATTGCCCTTTCATGATGGCCAACTTAGCCCCTGCAGTCCCGAGTTGGGTGAGAACGTGGTCCATTTCATTGAGGTGATGTGACCAAGTCTCACTTCTCATGAGAACGTCGTCCACGTAAATTATCGTCCCCCTAGAGGCTGCGTCTGGCATCGCCTTGTGCAGGAAGATGTTGAACTCTGAGGGGGAGTTCGCATACCCGAATGGGCAACGATTGAACGTGAAGAGCTTGTTCGAGAAAGAGAAAGCCAACTTGTGTTGGTCACGCGGGTCGACTGTCATGGTCCAGAAACCATTTGCCACGTCGACGGTGGAGAAGTACTTGGCGTTTGCCACCTTTGGCAACTCTTGGTCGAGCTGTGTCATTGGCCAACGAGACAACGGAACCAGTTTGTTGAGTTGTCTATAGTCAATGGTAAGACGCCATTTACCCGTTGGTTTCAGAACAGGCCACACGGGAGCGCTGTACGTACTGTTACATTCCCTGATTATCCGTTTAGCTAATAAGGAATCGATAATCTCTTGTACTGCTGCGTATGCTGCGAGCGGGATTTTGTATTGTCTAACGAACGTAGGAGTTGCTCCGGGTGGCGTAGGAATACGCACCACATGGATACTCGTAACCCCGCAATCCAGCGAGTCTGTCGACCAGATCTCACTGTGTTTGTTAAACAATTCTCTCAACTGATGGCGTTCAGTGTCATTGACAAGTGCATCAGCCTCCGACAGTAGTTGTATTACCTGTGCATGGAAACCAGGATATGGTTCGGCGAAATTGTACAGGTCTTCATCGGGTGGTGACGGCATGTCACTTTTGGAAGAGTCATCGGTTGTTACCTCACAAGAGTGTACTTCGCATGCAGGAGGAGACGCAATATCATCCTCCGTGACGATGGAGTATATTAACTGGTTGCTGTCAGGGTCGACATCCAGCCGGAATGCCGATGTGTCGTCCAGTGGCAATACAGGAGTTAGTGCTATTGCTTTTGACTGACAAGTAAACAGCGTACCTCCCTCGCCATCTAGGTCTAGGGAGGACGGAAGAGGCCCAATCACAGGAACAACTAGTTCAAAATCATGGAAGGCGTAATCGATCAATGTTCCTAGCTGAGTGTGCCGAGGAATGGAAATATCCGCTTGAGTCAGATTTTGTACCAGGAGGTAAGTGGATCTAGCGGTTAGTTCCAACAGTGGGTTGCCATTGATAGTTAGCCCCAAGTCGAATAGTTTTGGAGAGGGTTGGAAGAACGCAGTGGTGCCTTCCATCCGGTATCCGGGCGCCAGGTTCAGTCTTACAGAAACCTCTGTGGTTCTTGCCGGTATCAACATGGCGGACTCAGTTATCGTCTTGCAAGCTTCAGGAATAGTCTGCCCGGAAGCCATTCGCACCGGGTCGAAAGACAAGGCATGTTGGTTTGGCTGCGCCAAAGACCAAAGAACTTGGTGTATGGTATCAAGTTTAACACCCAATCTTACCAAAATGTCCGCTCCCACATAGACTGTATGTGGGAGGTCCACGACAACCAGTAGGTAGTGGGATAATTCCTTGGTTCCAATGCGGATCGATAGCGCACACACCACTATTGCGGTGAGTGTTGTCTGGGGAGTCGTTCCCAGTGGAAATCTAAACGTTTTCTGCACAAGGGGATGGCAGTTAGCCGTTTTCGAAATTTCGTTGAACATTTCCAAACTGATTGCTGATTTTTCTGACCAGGTGGCCAGCCTGGTATCCTCAGCCATAGTGCCGTTTAGGCACACGCCCCCTATCAGAGGAGGGCGGTAAGTGTCGGCTGGTGAATCACCCAAGCCGCACAAGAAAACCACATGTTCGGTTAAGTTCCGAGTCGAACTCACATTGTCCTTTGCCACAAATGGCGGGCTCATGGCCAAGTTCACAGGGTTTGCGTCAGATGCTGACATCGGACCCTCGTCGTTGCACAATGTAAGGCAGGTAGCCTTGGAAGAATGCGGCGAAGTCAACGGAGTAGGCATAGGTATTTGTGACCAGATTTGATTGGTTTTCCAATCCATTAGTGGTACCAAACGGTCAATTAAATCACTCCCAATCAGCATTAGTTCGATTTCGATGCTAGTCACATACACGGGGTGTATCAGTGACACGCTTTCGAAGTTGAGTTTAAGTAGGAGACGTTTGGTTAGGGGCGAGGTAGCTTGAGTGAAACCTCGAAGATTCGTATCGCAATGTTCCGTTTTCAACCAACGTTTTGTTGGGTCCACTGCCCTTTTTAGTTCATCCAGCAAGGTTTCGGATATGAGGGAAATTGTTGAACCCGAATCTATCAGAGCGTGACAGGTCACACAGTCCTCCAGGACTGTTCTAAGGTATGGCCTGTTCGAGTTGGTTTTTCTCGTCATATCTCCAACAAAATGGAGTGGGTTGGGAGAACGGAGCGGTTTGTAATCTGCGTCGATTTCCAAGACAGATAAGTTACCTACGTGACCCAGTGGGTCCTCTATCGGAATGGTAGAGGAATCATCTGTTACAAAGCTGCTTATCTCGTGCATCTCCACCTCCGTGTCCAAGTCTGTAGACAAAACCTGCGGGCTTGTGTCTAGAACGGGCGGTACCTGGACAGGGATTCGAGTGGGGGCGGGGGTAATGGAAATGTTTGCGTCCTCTTGAATTGCATGAATTTCGGCGGACTCGGTTTCCAACGATTTTACGCCTAGTCCTGAGGATTTATCCTTGTCCTCTTTCTCAAATTTCTTACGATGCAGTACATCTTTTATCAGAGCTTCTATATCATTTCGGTTAGCGTTTAAATCATTGTTGAACACTTTGTTGCCCTTGTTACGCTTATTACCCTTGTGTCCTGACCCTTTGTGAGAGTTGGGCGGAGGGGCATGTCGGCTAGGTTGATCTCTACGGGACCTGTTAGATTGGGGACGTTCATCGTAGCTATTGTTACGGCGGTGGTTGTCGGGGTGGTGGTTACTTGGTAGCCACCCCCTTTGATCGTCCTCTTTTACAGCATATGTCCCTGATGCAGCCCCTTCTAATTCGAGTGATGGTTCCCGCCTAAGCTCGAAAGTCGAGGTGTCCGGGCTCTTAGCCCGGCTTGCTTTTGATGCTTCAAAAGCGGTGCTTGCCAGCTCTCGTAGCGTCGAGATTGGCAACCCGACGTGGGCAGTAGGGCCCAAGTAGTTAATGAAGTTGGGAGACATGTTTGACAGAAAAAGTTGTTTGAACGGTAATAGGTCTTCCATTCCTGTTTCAGTGAGCATGCCAAAGTAAGCTGAACGAAGCCGGTGATAGTAGGCTTGTGGGTGTTCATTTCGAGCTTGTCTGATATTGTTAGCCAACGAACTATCGTGTTTGCGAGTCGCAGAACCACTGAATTCTATTTTCAAAACCGTGGCAAGTTTAGCATAGTCGTTTTGCACGTGTTGCTCTTGTAGACGGATGAACCTTGTCACGTGTCTGTTGGACGTTCGCTTCAAAAGATAGAGCCTGTCTGCATTCGTAGCGTTTGGGTAGCCATCCAAGGCGTCCTCTATGTCGGCTAAGAATGTCTCAGTGTCGTTTTGCTTTCCCGGAACGGGGTCGAAGAGGCGGAAGTTTTTGACGATTTTGTCAAGGCGATCCCCGCCAAGTGCGCGGGGAGCATCTGCACTCTCCCGTGGAGAATTGTCGGCCGAGAGGCCAAGAGGAAAAGTCAAGCTGTGGTTGTGTTGGCGAGGAGGCCCCAATTCACTGTGGGCCGAATGGCCAAGAGAAAGAGGCTGAAATCTCCTGTCATCTACATTCCCTCGTTCTCTTAGCTCCGGATGTGAGCTAGGTTGCTTGGATTGGTTGTCCCGCGATAGCGCGTGACTGTTCTGGAGTTCCTCCAGATGATACCTAAGGGTGGTGTTATGCTGCATCGCAGAGTCCACCTGGGAGTTGAGGGTGTTTATTTTCGACACGTAGGTGTCGCCCTTTTTTCGCTCGGCCTCATACTTATCTGTCATGGTTTGCAGGGAGAGGTCGCGAGTGTGGAATGAGAGATCCAGTGATGCGATGTCCTCCTTTTGTTTAGAGGTCACATTTTCCAACTTTCTCACCTGGTCTTTCTCATCCTTCATTAAATCAGCGACTTCAATGAGTTCTGCTGTTTTGTCCTCCAACCTGGTCATTGTGTTCATTAACTGATCGTCTTTGGTCTGCAACTTTTGGAATAGAGCATCATTGCTTTGAATGGTTTCATTCACAACTGTTTGTAGGGCATCAATTTGCTCGCCCCGTTTTCTAGCTAGCTCGTCCGATTCATCTAGTTTCGCGTGGACTTCATCGTATTTAGTTTTGGCTAAGCCGAGTTGTTCTTTTAGAATACGGACTTGGTCAAGAGATTGTTCGCGTTCTTTGTTATAAGTGTTAGACAGATCTTCCAATTTATCTGTTCTCACACACAGTTCCTCAGCTAGCAGTAGCTTGTCTTTTTCGGCTTTCGATGCCAGCTCCCTGGTTCTCTCCACCTGTACCTTGAACTCCCCAGCTTCCTGCTCGTGCCTCTGCTGGGCACTGAGGTACTGGTGCACTGTCCATCTCTGCTGGTGGGCATAGTTGAGGGCTAAACTGGAGAGAACCTTCACAAGGCCTCCGCCTGATGGTCTATTTTGAAGAGCGTCTGTCGCAATGTCTGCATTTTTCTCGCTTATGGCATTGAAATCTAAAATTTTCAGCCCCTCGGCATAGTTAGGATTTGCATCGTTGCTGAGGTCCGCGATCAATCTTTCCGTGGGTGAAGGTCCACTGATTAGAGGGGAAATGGGTGGAAACCCATCTGATGGATTGCTCATTATTATGATTGTCAGTTATTTCAATTTACGTAATGTTTGGGGTTTTTAGTTGGAGGCTGCAAACACGATTTAACTCAGTTTGTAAACGTCAATGAATCATCAAGACTGGGTCAATAATGTGAGTTGGTTATTACTGAACTTGCCAAAACAGGTTTAATTGATTAAATCGATTTTAATGATAAATCTAACCTGTATCGGCTATTTGGGAATTTTAATTTTAATTCACCTGAAAGAGTTGCTATCTCTAAGTTAACGTTGAAAAGTTTAACTATGTCTCATGGGTTAGTACACATTAGTTTGCGTATTATTCCAATAACCAACCTGGACGGTAGTGTAGCAATTTAATGTATATTAAATTGAACGAGACAATGATATCCAATAAGTTGAGACCGGTTAGATATCGTACAGCATAACCTGACTTATTTCACGAAAAATGACTGGCGATTCTTCGCCAGAGGTTACGGATAGCCCAAGCTGAGGTCACACAGGATTCCCGTCTAACGCGGGAATTCACTATGAACAAAGAGGAAAACAAAAATGGCGGCTCCCCTTTGTTAGCTTAACATCTGGCGCAAGGCTCAGCTTTCCTTGCGCGGGGTTTCCCCCTCGCCGCACAAGGGATGTTCCCTCCAACAAGGGAACGGGTTTACTTGGTGACGTCTCACGTTCAACCCTTAACCTCTCCCCGTTACCCAACGCGAGAGGTAGAGAGATAATAACTTCGCTTCGGTCAAACGAATATATCTACTCTAATTTCCGTAATGGCTGGCTCATATGTCCTCTGCTCTAGGAATTACTTATGACCGAGTCAGATCACTCCTGAAAGCGATCGACAGAAATAACACTACGTTAGGCCCAACTAGTATTATATCTCAGAATGCCTGCATCGGCTGGTACATATGCCCTAGCTCGTAGCATTCAGTAGACCCCCTTCACACTGGCTTTGGTCAGATATACAACAGGGGTCGTTCTCTCCCGACCAGTATCTGGGTCAAATGGAACGACACACACACACTTCTCTCCCGCACTAGTCCTGCCTATAGCTATTAATGGAATGTATATATATTGCTACACAATTGATATGGAATAACACAACAGTGCGGCCTAGTCCTATCTTAGATGCCTCACACGGGGCACCATATGTCGTGACGTTGTATTAGTTAATGTGACGACTGTTGCTCATCGAATGATTAACGGTTTATAATTACGTGATTAAATGAATTAAGCAATGAATCAAGCAATTATTAACTCATTAACCTGGGGCACCATGGGAACATTGTTTTGATTGAGTTTCTATTTCCCAAATTAACTCAAAGGATATCAGAATATCGATTACAACAGTCGCTAAATTTATCAGTTTCCTCTACAGTCTCATTATCTGAAAGTCGTATAATCCGGGAATCTGCACGGACCCGGGCTTTACCACTGAATTTACCACACCAATCTTAGTTGATTATTTATTTACTAGCAAGCTAAAATGATGATAAAAATGCACATACACAAAACACAGTCTAGCTATTGATTAGGACTTAGTACAACGGGCCAACACACTCTGGCGCTTGTTACCCAAAATGGGGATTTTAAAGAGAGAGAAAGAAAGGAAGTACACGAGAGAAATATACATTTGGGTTCATTTGTCAGCCATGCTTATTTAAAATTAGCCTTGCCCCGAACTGCCGCTCTTATGGGTCAGAATATAATGATGTAATTACGTGTTGTAGTTCTCAGGTGGGAAGCTCCGCGTGGGTCGTTTAGGCTTCTAAATGACGCACTTCTACGGCGCAACTCTCCGGTTGTCCTCACGATGTCAGTGTCCTTCTTGGCTAAGTGGTCTGATCCTCACCCTTGATCTGAAAGGGGTCTTCTGAGGACAGACAGCTCTGTAGCTCAGAGCTCACAGCTTCGGCTCGAATGGTGTCGATACCACGATTCAATCGAGAGTGGAGGCTGGGTGGTTCGGCTTGAATTCACCCGCTTAGACACAGCTACTCGTCCGTAGCTCGTGTAGAAACATATTTCTTTGTCTTCAACCTTGTGTTTCGTTTTGGGGTTCGTCGACTTTGTTAGACCTTCGCTGCAGCTTGGGGTCAATAGTCTCCCATGTTAATTCTCCAATCTCCTGTCTTATACCCTCGGGTCAGAGGTGGGTGTGACAGCCTTTAGGGCGATTCTCTGGGCGGACCAAGTACAGGGGCAAGGCTTAGATTTGGCTAAAAATCCGATTTTAGACACTAACTTCACATTTCATCTTTGCCAAAACATTCTGTTTGATTTGGATATTTTCCAAACAGCGTACAATGTATAAACATCAGGCATATACTGGGAAAACTCTTAAAGGTACAATGTTTTCATAATAACGTCATCTCTTAACCTTTAAAAACAAATACAAAAGTTACATACATTTTAATATTCCACTTTTCGTCATAACCACCATTGTGGCTGACGGAAACCATTGTTCCAAAGTTCCTTTATTGCATGTTTAAGGTTCTGAGGCCAGTTCTCCATTGTTAGGACAAAGGAATTTCTCTGTATTATGGGCATGAGGTGTCATAAAACCCCCACATCTTCAGACCCCTAGATCTCTCCTCCTCTGTTGGGGGTTTGGGAGATAATCTGTAGGGTGGTGGTCTCCTGTATCCTGACCTGATCAGGACAGTCATGACAACCCTATGGGATGCCCGATCACGGCTGGTTGTGATACAGCCCGTGATTGAACCAGGGTCTGTAGTGACACCACTAGCACTGAGATGCAGTGCCTTAGACCGCTGCGCCACTCGGGAGCCCATGATAGTATCTAATGAACTATTCTGTTGGTAAATAGAGTTGGAGCAAAGAGTGTTTTGTCTGCAGCGAGGGTGTAATGTGATAACATGATAGTTTATGAGGGTGATGCACTGTTACAGCGATAACATGAGCTATTTTTTTTCCTAAGGATTTCAATAAAGGACAGTGAAAAAAAGGACTAGGCCAAAAATGGGTATCTGTGTACATGTATCTAATTCAATTAACAAAACTATGGATATTATATAACAAAGTATGTGCTATTTAATGTAACTGTTTAAAGATTGAGGGACAAATGGTTGTCTTAAGAATAATGCAATTTCTGTGCCCCAAAGTATAACCACAACACAATACCACTAGCCTACTATTTAATAGTCTCCACAGTGACTGTACGTACATATCCCATCCAGAAGCCATGGATTACAGGCAACATCCGCATCAAGCTAAAGGCTGAGCTGCCGCTTTCAAGGAGCGGGAGACTAATCCGGACGCTTATAAGAAATCCCGCTATGCCCTCAGACGAACCATCAAACAAGCAAAGCGTCAATACAGGATTAAGATTGAATCCTACTACACCGGCTCTGACGCTCGTCGGATGTGGCAGGGCTTGACAACTACTACGGACTACACAGGGAAACCCAGACGCGAGCTGCCCAATGATGCGAGCCTACCAGATGAGCTGAATGCCTTTTATGCTCGCTTCGAGGCAAGCAACACTGTAGGTATGCACGAGAGCACCAGCTGTTCTGGATGACTGTGTGATAAGGCTCTCGGTAGCCGATGAGAACAAGACCTTTAAACAGGTCAACATTCACAAAGCCTCTGGGCCATATGGATTACCAGGACATGTAATCAAAGCATGCACGGACCAACTGTCAAGTGTCTCACTGACATTTTCAACCACTCCCTGACTGAGTCTGCAATACCTACATGTTTCAAGCAGACCACCATAGTCCCTGTGCCCAAGGAAGCGAAGGTAACGTGCCTAAATGATTACCACCCCGTGGCACTCACGTCGTAGCCATGAAGTGCTTTGAAAGGCTTGTCATGGCTCACATCAACAGCATCCTCCCGGACTCCCTAGACCCTCTCCAATTCGCATACCGCCCCAACAGATCCACAGATGACGCAATCGCAATTGCACTCCACACTTCCCTTTCCCACCTGGACAAAATGAACACCTATGTGAGAATGCTGTTCATTGACTACAGCTCAGCATTCAACACTATAGTGCCCACGAAGCTCATCACTAAGCTAAGGACTCTGGGACTAAACACCTCCCTCTGCAACTGGATCCTGGACTTCTTGACTGGCCGTCCCCAGGTGGTAAAAGTAGGCAACAACACGTCTGCCACGCTGATCCTTAACACTGGGGCCCCTCAGGGGTGTGTACTTAGTCCCCTCCTGTGTTCCCTGTTCACCCACGGCTGCGTGGCGACACATGACTTCAACACCATCATTAAGTTTGCTGACGACACAACAGTGGTAGGCCTGATCACCGGCGGAGATGAGACGGCCTATAGGGAGGAGGTCAGAGAACTGGCAGTGTGGTGCCAGGACAACGACCTCTCCCTCAATGTGAGCAAGACAAAGGAGCTGATCGTGGACTACAGGAAAAGGCGGGCCGAACAGGCACCTATTAACATTGACGGGGCTGTAGTGGAGTGGGTCAAGAGTTCTACAGCTGCACCATCGAGAGCATCCTGACCGGTTGCATCACTGCCTGGTATGGCAACTGCTCGGCATCTGTCCGTAAGGCGCTACAAAGGGTAGTGCATAAGGCCCAGTACATCACTGGGGCCAAGCTTGTTGCAATCCAGGACCTATTCAATAGGCGGTGTCAGAGTCACCCAAGTTATAGACTGTTTTCTCTTCTACAGCATGGCAAGCGGTACCGGAGCGCCAAGTCTAGGACCAAAAGGCTCCTTAACAGCTTCTACCCCCAAGCAATAAGACTGCTGAACAATTAATCAAATGGCCACTGGACAATTTACATTGCTCTAGAAATCACTGCTTGAAAGTCATGGAGCTGACTGAGAAAATGTATTCACAGATATCTGTACACTAGAAATGAGGTGTTCTCTCTACATTGCTGACAAATAATAAGACCAGATATGAGATGCAGAGTGGAAGTGGTGTTTAAGACAGAGCTGAGAGAGCTCCTGGTGGACACACAGAGAGGCAGAGAAGCATCCAGATAAATAACTGCAGTGCTGTACCAACCAACTCTGGAGGGAAGGTCACGCATTAGCCAGGGGGATATTTCGCCTGGAACAGGGGCATTTGGAAAGTCAGAAGCTTGTCAGACTGGAAACGAAGCGTGGCACAGCAGTCTGGTTGAGTGGTCTGACCTAGTTTAACCCGGCAGCATGGCCATGGTGGATGAATAAGATGAATAAGAAGGTAACTGCATGAGACTGGGGACATGACTGGAAAGAACTTAAATGGAATTGGGTAAGACAATTGGCTCTGATATGGCCAAATTGTCAAGAAGACTGCAGACAATTTTATGGGTGTTTGTAAGATAATTCATAGCACATTTGTCTGGAACAGAACACTTAGCAAAGGACTTGCCTTTCTGCCTGGCTTTTGGGAATGTAAACCAGAAATATCTAATCTGTTGGCACCATGCTCAGCAATAAAATTCAAATAGCAATACAGATAAAAATGTCCTTTACCATAATAATAGGTCTCTCTGTTATCTTCCTTACCACACCAGCTGGCTGCCTGCCGTAGCAACCAATCTATAGGTTCACTCAAGTGATCCAAGTGGGGATTACAGATGCTGTTCTATGAATTTCCAATGACATGGTACGACAGAGAGACACATTGGCTGTTATCATTATCATCATAGAGGATTAAGAAGTCAATATCTTATCTACTCACTCTCTCATCTGAACAAGCCAATTGGACAGTGAGTTGAAACATGGGGAAAAAGCAAGCATTTGGATTAATGAAATTAAACCAATAAGACGCCAACTCAGAGGGCCTAAGGTTTTATGCGATTACTCTATTGGCTTTGGCCATAAATCTAAATCCTGTCATTCATTCAGAAACATCCAATGACACTGTAAGAGGTCAATTAGTGCCACAGCTCCCCAGACAGACCTGGCTGGGCTCAGGGACAATTTGTCAATGTAATCACAGTGGGATCCTGTTATCCCAGTAGTCCCACCCTGCTGGAGGTTATGTGCTGTTCAGATTATGAAATTTTCCCTGTGCCTCCACAACTGAGGTTCCAAATTGTTTTGACTTGCAGACATACTTTGGTTCCTTTTCAGATGCTTTGAGGGCAGAACAATGTGGCATGTGAGATGTTATCCTATGCATAACTGTGGTGGATGTCATTTCCCCCTGCTCTAATTTTGTGTATCTTCCATCCATTGGGTGTGCTTCTAACGAGACAGGGTGAAAACAGCTCCTGAATTAAAGACAAGATGCTTCTTCACAGCAGATGCCTCTCACAGGAGAGTTTTCTACACCTCCCAGTCTCAGCACATTTTCCACAAACCACTCAAAAGCAACATGGAAATGTGCCATTCAAGAAAGCAGAATGAGAAAAAGAAACCCACCCTAAAATTCTTGCTTGAGAAATGTTTTTTTGCTAAAAAGCTGTTTTTGCCCATTTTAATGGAAATCTATTACTTCATTGTTCCCCAGGAATAATTGTATATTGATATAAAAACGTCTGCATTGGGCCTTCAGGATGATCTCTAATAGTGACATTGAATGATGTGCTTTGGGATCAAGTTATTGTTGATGCACTAAAGTGCATAGTGGGTTCATTAATTCAGTTATTTTCATATCCTATTCTTCTGAACATCATACATGTAATCCGCTACTTAGTCAGCAATGTCGTCTGACTTCCAGCACAGTGAGATTCAATTCCCAGTGGTCCAGATTAATACCCACACACTCAAATTACACATGCTCCTCAGGCATTTCTGTGTTTCTGGTTTGACATGAATAATCTGCCATCCCATGCATAAGCACAACTGGATGTGCATTATCATTATGCTTCAAATAGTGAGCAAAGGGACTGGAAACTTCCCGCAAAACTTTCCTTGTCATATTTCAAGTCATGCATGCCTGTGGAGCAGTTGGGCTGAGGCCAATTTCCTTTGAAGCATACAGAACTGTTAGAGTGAATATGCTGCTGAAGCTTTGACACCCTGGTTCTGGGGGATTGAGCACGTCAACTATTCATAGGCCTTGCAGATGTGGTGCTTGAGGGATTGGGAGTGCCTCTGGCTTTTTGTTTTGATAGTACTCACTAGCGATGTTACAAGGAGCACGTTGCCAGATGGGAGCTCCATGCTTAACCGCCATATGGGACTGTGATGATTAATCAAATCACGATGCCATTGGTGCCCCCAGCCCCCCCCTACCCCCCACCTGCTGCCAGCTTATTCAGATCATTTTATATCCACTGATCTTTGTGTTTGAGGAAAACATTACATCTGAGGAATGGTATAACACAACTCAATTCCCTTCCCTGACCAACCATAGACAGAACATGAAATAGAAACTGGACAGGAATAAATACTGGTATGCCATTATGACCACATTGCTTATTATCACGTGTAATGTTACAGGGAGGATTTCTGAGATTAGTGTCCCTTCCTTCGTTTTTTACAAACCCCTCTGAATCCACCTAGTATAGCTGATAAACAAGGGAATTGCATTTTATATTTTCACTCATACTGTTATTTTTCATCTATGGTTTCCAGTCAATTTCAGGCAAGTATGATAACAACCAATCAAGTCAACCCACCAGACAACCACCTCACGTTCTCTCTGTGTATGATAAGATTATGTTTTCCTGCCACCCACAGCAGCAGAGGGATCTCTGTGTACTGAGACATGTCCCTGTTAGCATCTGACTCCTGGGCTGCATCTCAAATGGCACCCTATTTCCTATATAGTGCACTACTTTTGATCAGAGCCCTATGGTTGTAAAGTAGTGCACTAACAAGGTAATAAGGTGCTATTTGGGACACATATCTGGTTCATTTGGCTGTATTGGAGAAAGCAGATGTCAGATGGTGATTTTTGTTGGTAAGTGAAACAGGAGTCCCTTGGAGGTCTCTGGTAGTTGTTGCTCTACAGCAGAGGCCCGAGGCTTCTGTTCTTGGCTATTTCTATCTCCTGTCACTCTGCACGCTTCTGTAGCCCATACACCACTTCATCAGCTGGTGACACTGCTGGAGTCCACTAGAATCCAATTATCTCAGAGGAACTGCTAGCTACCACACCACAGGAGACTGGCACTGTGGCTAGCCTACTGTACATTAGGTTATCTGACAGAAAACATCAATGTTATTGATCGTTATATAAAGGTATATAAAGATTGTTATATAGAAAAAATGTTCTAGTGATTGTTATGCAGAGGTTCTTTGTCCCACATTTACATAGCTATAGTGTTCCTTAGACTCTCTAGAACTGATCAATGACTATGTTATTGATGAACAGGGGGAGGGGAGTAATCACAAGAAAACATTTAATAAATTGTGAAGATCCTAATTTACTTCAATGTTCTACACAGATTTGATCTCAGAAAGTGCCTGCTGTGCCAGACTGGTCTCATAGACTAGACCTAACATAGTAAATATACATTGGGGATACTCAAATGTGTATGATATGTTACGTTTGGTATGGTTACATAAGACAGAAGGTTACTTAATGCAAAAGCAAAACTTGGTTGGGGTGGCTGGGTGGGTGTATAACGCAAACGTTTTGCAACTCAAAGGATGCGTGTTCGAATCTCATCCCTAACCTTAACCTTTCAACCTAATTCCTAACCTTAACCCAAAATAAATCGTAACATATAATACAAAATGATGATGGACATTCAGAAATGAATACATACCATACTAATTGGAGTGTCCTTGATTTACATTTACTATGTTACGTCTACTCCTGAGTCCAGGTTGGCTGTCCCTGGCAAACACACACAGCTACTGTATACCCACAGAAAGAGAGAGGGAGAGTATCCTCTGTGTTCAGTCATTCATAAAGGATGCCTCAATGTGAATAGCTCCCCTCGGGGGGCTGTGTCAATGAGGTAAAGAGGAAGGATGGATAAGAGCATCAAGTGAATTAATCATGCCCACTGTGGTGACCATAGACAGAAAGTCATGTGGAAAAAAGCTCTCTCCCTCAGGCCTAATTGTTTCATTTTGGAAGGGCGTAGCGTTAACAGTGATTCTCTTCCCAATCCATCCACCCAACCTCTCTGCAGAATGAGCTGTCCACAAAGCTGATGCAATAGTTCTCACTTAACCACGCTGAACACGAACGAGGCAGGGTCAGTTGGTACACAATTGTGGGATTTGGAGTAGGGTTAGAGTTCAGAAATGATTTGATAAGGACATAACCATAAACTGTTTGTAAAAGCATTCTGTATCAAGACAATGTGTGGTGTGCTCCTCTGGGATTATACAGTACAATGCAATATATTACATGTTCATTTATGTTCACTACTTCTCATTTTGAGCGAGAGGCAAAGTTGGACACTGAAATAGCTGAGAAATGAAAACGTTGTATTTTCAAATAGTACATCAGGTTGGCCTTCTCTCCCTCCAGTACCTCTCCTCTCCACACTGTCATCGATTTTTCACCCCATTCCCTGCACTCTGAGCCATCCATACTCAGAGTGAAAATAGTGGCCATCCCTCCATCTCCCTCCCCCTCTCCCTCTGACAGTTTAAGGAGATCCCTCTATCTATGACACCCAGCTCTGTCACCCACGCCTCTCCACAGACAGGAGCACGGCTCTTAAAAGCTGAGCCAAGGAGAGAGAGTCTGGGGATAGGGGGACAAAGAGAGGGACTGAGAGGAAGAGAGAGTGTGTGTGTCTGTGCTAGAAAGATTTGTTCACTTGGCCTGATAGGTCTCCCTTTTCGCTCTCCCGGTGGTTGGATGGATTCTCTATCTCTTTAAGCATATACCCGGAAAGTGACCCTGAGACCGGTGTGTTTTTTAATTGTCTGTAATGGAGCACTCTATCTGTCTCAGTCTCCTGCTGCTTCTTTGTTCACAGGCCTGTGTTGTGAGCACACACGATACCTGACGTGAGGAATTGTCTATCTTATACCAGCATAGTGCAGGTATCACATCATTGATTCATCCCTATGCAGATCATACAAACACTTGTGCCTATACGTAAAAGAGACATCATTAAAACAATTTGCCTGGTGAGAGAGGTATGAACAGTGTGCCTGTCTCTCACCGCTGGCCCATTGTTCACGTACCATGCATAGCACTAACGTGGCACGACTAATCTGGGAGATAACAGAATATTACTCTGTCCCAGATAACAGACGCCTAACCTGTTTTTATAAGACTTTCATTTCAATAATAATACCAGTGACATAAGCATTTAATTGCATCTGCACTCTAAACGCTCTGAATTAGCACTCATCAGGGATTTCATTCCTTCACCCACACAGTTGTATCCTATTCTTGCAGCCAAGAGGTTTCTGATCAGCATATGCCAGATGGATGCAGAATTAGCCCACATTATGACCCGAGGGTCATCCATCTCATAACTTCGCGTTTCCCTGCCTCAAAGAGAATTCCCTTTCAATGATGCTCTATTTTCAACTGGAGTGTTGTTGTGAATTCTATATGATGTCACTGTATTGCAGATCAGAGGTCTTTTGACTGTGTTCTCAGTCAAAGTGACTGGGAAAATAGCTGCAGATAACATTAAACAGCAAGGGCTTTGGTTATTTTACTAAAGGTGGATAGCCGAACATACACTGAACAAAAATATAAACGCGACATGTAAAAGTGTTGGTCCCATGTTTCATAAGCTGAAATAAAAGATAGCCAAAATTTGCCATACGTACAAAAAGCTTTTCTCTGAAATTGTGTGCTCAAATTTGTTTACATCCCTGTTAGTGAGCATTTCTCAATTGCCAAGATAATCCATCCACCTGACAGGTGTGGCATATAAAGAAGCTGATTAAACAGCATGATCATTACTCATTACACACCTTGTGCTTGGGACAATAATCTTGTCACAACACAATACCACAGATGTGTCAAGTTTTCAGGGAGTGTACAATTGTCATGCCGACTGCAGGAATGTCCACCAGAGCTGTTGCCAGAGAATTTAATATAATTTTTCTATCATAAGCCGTCTCCAATGTCCTTTTAGACAATTTGGCAGTACGTCCAATCGGCCTCACAACCACAGACCATGTGTAGCCACGCCAGCCCAGGACCTCCACATCCGGCTTCTGAGACCAGCCGGATCATCTGAGACCAGCCATCCAGACAGCTAATGAAACTGTGGGTTTGCACAACCAAAGAACTTCTGCACAAACTGTCAGAAACTGTCTCAGGGAAGCTCATCTGCGTGCTTGTCGTCCTCACCAGGGACTTGAACTGACTGCAGTTCGGCGTCGTAACCGACTTTGTTGGGCAAATGCTCACCTTCGATGGCCACCGGCATGCAGGAGAAATGGCCTGCTCTCAAACTTTATTTGGAATGGAAAGAGCTAGAGACAAATTGACTGCTTTACACTTGCCCTATAAATCTGGAGGTTTTGAACTACCTTATATGAAGATGTATTACTGGGTTGCACAACTGTGTTCACTTAAACAATGGACCGCAGACCATCCTTGTGCATGGAGGAGTGTCAAAGCCACAAAAGTAATACCTTATGATCTAAAATATATTAACTTATTTCGGTCCAAGTTGTTGAAGAAAAAAACAGACAATCCAATGATTCTCAATTCCATTTGTATTAGGGAAAATGTACATAAATTCATGAGGTGGAAAGAACCAACATCGCCAGGCACCCCTATTTGGAATAACCCCACCTTACCTCCAGTGTTTAATGACAGCACCTTGAAGTCCTGGTTTCAAAGTTGCATCATGAGTTTTGAACATGTGTACTGGTGCACGGGTCAGCCCACCCACAGTTGCTAATCCATCTGCAACCGTCCGACTATACAGTGCCTTCAGAAAATATTCATACCCCTTGACTTATTACACATTTTCTGTTACAGCCTGAATTCAAAATAGATTAACAATACCTAATAATAAATAGGGAGATATCTCCATCTCTGAACATCGGATTCAATCTTATCTTTTAAAAGGAAAGTAATTGATTTTATATGCCTCCTCCAGATTGCATGGTATCGGTACACCCAGGTATTTCATACGTTTCTTTGTCCATTTCCACTTAATTAAATGTACTTTCTAAACTTGAGAAGTCCTCATTAGAAATTCTCCCAATTGACTTTGAATCCTGATACAGCACCACATGTATCTAACAGTAGTAAAATAGATGACGGAGATTGTTCTGATTCAGATAAGTAAAGTAAAATGTAATCTGCATACAATGATATCACACGTTGATCTCAACCAATCTCTACACCCCGGATTGAGCCATGAGTTTGAATTAGTTTCTTCCCTGTGGCTCAGTTGGTAGAGCATGGTGTTTGCAATGCCAGCATGGTGTGTGTGCAACGCCAGGGTTGTGGGTTCGATTCCCACGGGGGGCCAGTACAAAAAATAAAATAAAAAATGCGTGTAATGTATGCATTCACTACTGTAAGTTGCTCTGGATAAGAGCGTCTGCTAAATTACTAAAATGTAAATGTAAAATTATTGATGCTACGGGTTCTGTGGCTAAAGAAAAGAAATATTTAGGGCATCCCTGTCTTGTCCGTCTTGATAACTTGAATGATTCCGAGATATGTCCATTTGTTTGTATATATATACACACTTTGGGGGATTTGTACAATAGCTCAATCCAGGAAATAAATATCAGACACCCACCCCCCCAAAAAACAAACATTCTAATCAACAGACTGCAGTAGGTTCCTCGACTTGCCTTGTGTTCGGTAGCCTTGCCTTTCAACTGAAACAAGGTACACTACCACTAGAGAACACTCACATTTCCTGAGTTATTAGATGAGCCGTTATCCCGCAATTAAAAACTAATTCACAAAGTCGTTTTTGTCAGCAAGTCATTGTGCCAAATCTGTCCATTGACTTACTTCAGTGCCTGTCCCTGGCCCTGCCTGTCCCCCAGCAACCTCCCTGGCCCTGTCAGTTTATTCCTCTACATTGGCCCTCTAGTCTGATTTGATGAGCTCTTTATAAAAGTCAACGCTGAGGTGTAGCAGGGGCTTTAGCCATGCCAGTATCACTGTTAAATGTCTGAAGAGGCCACACGGGTTGAATGCTCTGCCACTATGTGATGGAGATTTAATTATCATTGTCCTCAGATGGCTTTTGTTAACCATCTGAATTACATACATTTATTGTAAGACTTTGAGGATAGTGGGCTGAGTTGAGCCATAGGGGTAAGTTGAACCACGCTTGTTTCTAGGAAACAATCCATTAAATGTATAATTTTACCAAATATTTAGGACCAGGTTGTCATTTCATGGAGTCTGTAAAGGAAGAAACCACATGGAAAAAGTGGTAAGCAAGTTAGGTCCAAAAAACAAGTCAAGTGAATTTATTGTGTTAAAGGTTTCATGATCCTTGTATCAAAATCAAAATCCAATTTTATTGGTCACATACACATGGTTAGCAGATGTTAATGCGAGTTCTGACAGTGCAGTAATATCTAACAAGTAATCTAACAATTTCCCAACAACTACCTAATACATACAAATCTAAAGGGGTGAATGAGAATATGTACATATAAATATATGGATGAGCGATGGCCGAGCAGCATAGGCAAGGTGCAATAGATGGTATAAAATACAGTATATACATGTGATATGAGTAATGTAAGATATGTAAACATTATTAAAGTGGAATTATTTAAAGTGGCATTTTTTACAGTGACTAGTGATTCATTTATTAAAGTGTCCAGTGATTGGGTTTCAATGTAGGCAGCAGCCACTCTGAGTTAGTGATTGCTGTTTAGAAGTCTGATGTCTTGAGATAGAAGCTGTTTTTCAGTCTCTCAATCCCAGCTTTGATGCACCTGTACTGACCTCGCCTTCTGGATGGTAACGGTGTGAACAGGCAGTGGCTCGGGTGGTTGTTGTCTTTGATGATCTTTTTGGCCTTCCTGTGACATCAGGTGCTGTAGGTGTCCTGGAGGGCAAGTAGTTTTCCCCTGGTGATGCGTTGTGCAGACCACACCACCCTCTGCGCCTTGCGGTTGAGGGTGGTGCAGTTGCCGTACCAGGCTGGGATACAGCCCAACAGGATGCTCTCAATTGTGCATCTGCAAAAGTTTGTCAGGGTTTGTCAGACAAGTTTGTCAGACAAGCCACATTTCTTCAGCCTCCTGAGGTTGAAGAGGCGCTGTTGCGCCTTCTTCATCACACTGTCTGTGTGGGTGGACCATTTCAGTTTGTCTGTGATGTGTACGCCGAGGAACTTAAAAAAAACTTTTCACCTTCTCCACTGCTGTCCGTTCGATGTGGATAGGGGGGTGCTCCCTCTGCTGTTTCCTGAAGTCCACAATCATCTCCTTTGTTTTGTTGACGTTGAGTGAGAGGTTGTTTTCCTGACACTACAGTGCCCACACCTCCTCCCTGTAGGCTGTCTCGTCGTTGTTGGCAATCAAGCGCACTACTGTTGTGTCGTCTGCAAACTTGATAATTGAGTTGGAGGCGTACACGCCCATGCAGTCGTGGGTGAACAGGGAGTACAGGAGGGGGCTGAGCACGCACCCTTGTGGGGCCCCAATGATGAGGGTCAGCGAAGTGGAGATGTTTTTTCCTACCTTCACCACATGTGCGGTCCATCAGAAAGTCCAGTACCGAATTGCACTGGGCGGGGTTGAGACCCAGGGCCTCCAGCTTGATGATGAGCTTGGTACTAAATGCTGAGCTGTAGTCAATGAATAGCATGTTTACATAAGTATTCTTCTTGTCCAGATGGGATAGGACAGTGTGCAGTGTGATGGCGATTGCATCATCTGTGGACCTATTGGGGCGGTATGCAAACTGTGTGTCTAGGTGTGTCTAGGTTGGCCGGTAAGGTGGAGGTGATATGATCCTTGATTAGTCTCTCAAAGCACTTCATGATGACAGAAGTGAGTGCTACGGGGCGGTAGTCATTTAGTTCAGTTATCTTTGCCTTCTTGGGTACAGGAACAATGATGGCCATCTTGAAGCATGTGGGGACAGCATACTGGGATAGGGAGCGATTGAATATGTCCGTAAACATACCAGCCAGCTGATCTGCGCATGCTCTGAGGACGCGGCTAGGGATGTCGTCTGGGCCAGCAGCCTTGAGAGGTTAACACGTTTAAATGTTTTATTCATGTTGGCCACAGAGAAGGAGAGGGGGGGCACAGTTCTTGTTAGCGGGCCGTGATGGTGGCATTGTATTATCCTCAAAGCGGGCAAAGAAGGTGTTTAGTTTGTCTGGAAGCGTGACGTCAGTGTCCGTGACGTGGCTGGTTTTCTTTTGTAGTCCGTGATTTCCTATAGATCCTGCCACATACGTCTCATGTCTGAGCCGTTGAATTGCGACTCCACTTTGTCGCTGTACTGGCATTTCGTTTATTTGATTACCTTGCGGAGGGAATAACTACACTGTTTATATTCAGCCCTATTCCCAGACATCTTTCCATGGTTAAATGCGGTAGTTTGCGCTTTCAGTTTTGCACAAATGCCGCCATCCATCCACTGTTTCTGGTTAGGGTAGGTTTTAATAGTCACAGTGGGTACAACATGTCCAACGCGCTTCTTTATAAACTCACTGACCGAGTCAGCATATTCATCGATGTTATCTGAGGCTGACCAGAACATATCCCAGTCCGCGTGATCAAAACAATCTTGAAACGTGGATTCCGATTGGTCAGACCAGCGTTGAATGGTTCTCGTCACTGGTAAATCCTGTTTGAGTTTCTGCCTATAAGACGGTAGTTCAAGATGGTTTCGTGGTCGGATTTGCCAAAGGGAGGGCGGGGGAGGGCTTTGTATGCATTGCGGAAGTTAGAGTAGCAGTGATTGAGTGTATTACCCCGCGCGTAGTGCAATCAATATGCTGATAGAATTTAGGTAGCCTTGTTCTCAAATTTGCTTTGTTAAAATCTCCAGCTACAATAAATACAGCCTCAAGATATATGGTTTCCAGTTTACAAAGAGTCCAATGAAGTTCCTTGAGGGCCGTCTAGGTGTCTGCTTGAGGGGGAATGTACACAACTGTGACGATAACTGACGAGAATTCTCTTGGGAGGTAATATGGTCGGCATTTCATTGTATTTCATTCAGTACAGAAATTTGTAAGCGGCTTAACTTACCCTATCTCGCGGCTCAATTTACCTCACACCCAGGGTAAGTTGTGCCAAAAGACCACTTTTTGTGGACAAGCTATGTTTTCAAAACTGTCATGTTTACGTGAATTCTGATTATTTCCAGGGATACACAACATCCTGAAATATATGTAGATATCTTTGTTAGAAAGAATACTGTATTTCCCTTGACTGAGTGATGCTGAATGTAAAAAATGACTCAATTTACCCACTTTACCCTATCATTGACTTACCAGTACAATCATTCTAGTTCTTTAGGTAACATGTGATGTTTGTACAGAGATTAAATGTTACAGCTGACCAAATCAGTTTTATATGGCTGTAAATTAAGTCAAAGTAAAACTTTGACTTTGCATCAGTAACAACTTTGACATGTTGCTTTTACCTGTAGGACTTAAAAACCTCTTAGGGATAGGCTTCCCGCTAGCGGGACACCTGTCGACAACATCCGGTGAAATTGGAGGGCGCGCAATACAAATAAATAATCGTAATATTAAACATTCATGAACATACAAGTATCTAATATAATTTAAAAGGTCAAATTCTTGTTAATCTATCTGCGTCGTCCGATTTACAATAGGCTTTACAGCGAAAGCATACCATGCGATTGTTTGAGGATGGCACCCCACATAAACATATTTTTCAACCAGCACAGGCTTCATAAAATCACAAATAGCAATTAAATAAATCACTTACTTTTGAAAATCTTCCTCTGTTTCCAATCCCAAGGGTCCCAGCTACAACATGAACGGTCTTTGTTAGATAAAATCCTTCTTTATATCCCAGAAAGTCTGTTTAGTTGGAACCATCGATTTCAGTAATCCACTCATTCAACATGCAGACAAAGGAGTCCAAAAAGCTACCGCTAAACTTTGTTCAAAGAAATCAAACTACATTTCTATTTAATCCTCAGGTATCCTAAATTGTAAATAATTATTTCATACAGAAAGAAGTATGTTCAATGGAAAAGTAAAATTAGTAAGCGCACGTCCTCTTCATCACGCGCCAACAGACTGATTTTTGAACTGGAAATCTTTGTACAAAAACTCAAAATTCTTGCTTGTTTTTGAAGAAACAAGCCTGAAACAATGAACAAAGACTGTTGACATCTAGTGGAAGCCATAGGAATTGCAATATGGGAGCTGAAATTACATAGAACCCATTTCTTTCTATTATAAGAGCCTGGGAGCTCAAAAAAAAAAGATGGTTGGTTTTTGTGGTTGGTTTTTCTTTGGAATTTCGCCTGCCATATCAATTGTGTTATAATCTCAGACATTATTGTAACATGTCTAGAAACTTCAAAATGCTTTCTATCCAATGCTACCAGTTATATGCATATCCTGGCTTCTGGGCCTGAGTAACAGGCAGTTTACTTTGGGCACATCAGTCAGGCGGAAATTCAGGAAAATAGACCCTAGCTCTTGTAGTGCTAAACATTGGCACAGTCTCTCAGAGGTGTTCATGGGAACCACCATGGCTGATGGATGGTTTGGCCTCATCACAATTAGACAATACAAACAGTATGGCTAACACACACACCCTGTCTGAACTATAACACAGGGACAAAATTAGATATACTGTACATCTGATAGGCAATCAAAAGCAGACAATTTTATGAGGGGTGCAAACAAGATTAGCCTACCTTGCAGACAAATAAACTGCACAGTATGGCAGGCTAATTTAAAAACAACAGGAGTGGATCTTACAGTAATCTCATAAGCACAGAATCAATGAGAGATTGATAATAACTGGCTTCCTACTATACGGGTTTCAGACTCTGAATTATCTCTGCTCAAGTGATCATAAGCAGATACACCACTGTACAATATCAAGCAGGATGTGCTGTACAACAGATGGAAGAAGGCCTTCTGATTTATTCCTGCTCTGTAGAAGTACCGTAACACACAGCCAAGGTAAAAATAGCCTCAAACACGCAGTTTGGATGCGTGGGATGGCGTTGCGCACCTAGATGGCATACTAAGTAGACTGTCTACGGGAAATGGGGTGAAGAGACACCTCTTTTCTCCCTCTGACATTTCTTCAGATGAGGGAATAAAAGCTTTGAATTGTCACATGAAAGGATGAGCCATTGGGGTAGTTTTTTTCTCTCAGAAAATCTGTTTACCATGGGCCAGCAACATAAGACATTGGCTTGTTTCATGAATTGTGGAAGGCCTTCTCCTCCAATGCACACATGTAATAATATATGTGGGCCGGTGAAGAGAGAATTGCATATACTGAGGGTTCTATCTTCAAACCCGCCATATGTAGCGTACAGTATGTGAGGGCAAGGGGGGTTGACAGTTTAACAGCATTTTATCTCCCTACAGCAGATATAATGCTTTTATCTGTAACATTTTGATTAAAGTTCTCCCAAGGATTGATATTTCTCTTTCTCTCTCTAATAAATGCTTTATTGGCATGAATGGGTGGTTGCCAAAGCAATGTACAGTATATGAAGTATTACATAAATTAACAATATTTTTTTCTCTCTCTCGTACACCTCCACCCCTATTCGATTGAGTGAGCAGGATGGAGCCTTTACAGTAAATACACTTGGCTGCTAGAACTGCTTGGGGTTGGAGAGGAGAGCTCTCTCATGCTATAAATCACACTTTCTCCTTGGCCCAGCAGAAGACACAGACAACTGCAGTTTTAGCTGGTCTCAGCCTGTTGGGAAGGCTGTGTTTATCTATGTGGGTGTGTTTACTCGTGTGTGTGTGTGTGTGTGTGTGTGTGTGTGTGTGTGTGTGTGTGTGTGTGTGTGTGTGTGTGTGTGTGTGTGTGTGTGTGTGTGTGTGTGTGTGTGTGTGTGTGTGTGTGTGTGTGTGTGTGTGTGTTTGTGTGTGTTTGTGTTTGTGTGTGTGTGTACACAGTAAACGTAAATCCGGGATACCCAAATAAGTATGACATGTTCCGTTTGGTATGGTTATATAAGACAGAAGGTTACTTAAGGCAAAAACGAAATAATGGTGGTTATACAGCGCGAATGTCTAGCAACCCAAAGGTTGCTTGTTCAAATCTCATCACAGACAACTTTAGCATTTTAGCAACTTTGTGACTACTTACTACTGTTTAGCTACTTTGCAACTACTTAGCATTTTAGATAATTAGCAACTACTTACTACTTTTTAGCTACATTGCAACTACTTAGCATATTAGCTAACCCTTCCCCTAACCTTAGCCCTTTAACATAACCCTTAACCCTAACCCATCATTCAATGTTAACTGTGAACACGGAATGATGAATCCTCAGGGAGTAGTACCCCAGGAGGTCCAAAAGAGTACACCTAAAATCGAATTAAATGAGGGAGGGATGATTACTAAACCATTTTTAAAAAAAATAATGTTTACCTTTATTTAACTAGGGAAGTCAGTTAAGAACAAATTCTTATTTTTAATTCAATGATACATTGTTGGTGTAATAATCACAATGATCTTATCAGAGTGGGGAAAAACAAGAGGCAACGTATTTCACGATGGCAATGACGCAGTAACACTGGCAGCAGTAGTGTTTCTCTTGTTGTTCATTGATATTGCTGTTATCAAACTCACAGTAATTCAGCTCTGAAAAATGTCAAGAGTATGGCAATACTGCCCTCCCCTGTTTATAAGTGAAACTACAGAGAAATGCACAGCTCGTGGAAAAAAAAACATTACACATCAGAATATTAACATTTTATATGGCTTTACAGTGACTGACTAAAATGTGATTGTATAAATTAGAATGTAAGCATTCAGATCAAATGGAAATACAAAGACTGAATTATGGGGAAATCCTTTTGGTCGGCTGCAGATCGATCTGAGGCCTTTAACTAGCTGTCACCTCAATCAGGCTAAGCAGTGCTTTAAATTGACATCAGTAGTAGGACATTTTAAGTATATTTCTCTGCAAATGCATATTTTGTTCTATGCCTTTTAATGAATTTCCTTCCATAGCCTCCAGTAGCAGGGATCTACAGAGCAGGGCTCTCATTAACCTATCAAAATGAGCAGAATCAACTGCTCCCCCAGGGTTTTGGCTTGTGCTGGTCTAATTACAAGCAAAGCCTGTTCCTGCATTACACCGCTGGCTGGTGTTCCTCTGAGGCCCTCCACACTGCCTGTACTCTAATTGAGCTGTAACAGGGAGAGAGAGCTAAGCATGACACTTGAAGGGTTTATCTTATAACACAGTATTGCCTATAGATGTTTATATGCTAATGCCAAAAAATTGCAAATATCCACTGTTTTTTCCAGGAAGAAATAGCCCTTCAATTTGCAATGAACACCTACTCAATGCAACAATGACTGGATTATCAGTGGGTCGAGAAAATATTGGTTTAGCTGATAGGCCTACACTGATATTCACACCTATGTACTTTTTCCACATTTTGTTGTGTTACAGCCTGAATTTAAAATGGATTAAATTGAGATTTTGTGTCACTGGCCCACACACAGTACTCCATAATGTCAAAGTGGAATCATGTTTTTGAAATGTAAACAAATGAATAAAAAATTTAAGCTGAAATGTTTTGAGTCAATAAGTATTCAACCCCTTCGTTATAGCAAGTCTAAATAAGTTCAGGAGTAAACATGCTTAACAAGTCACATAATAAGATGCATGGACTCACTCTGTGTGAAATAATAGTGTTTAACATGATTTTTGAATGACCACCTCATCTCTGTACCCCACACATACAATGATCTGTAAGGTCCCTCAGTCAAGCAGTGAATTTCAAACACAGATTCAACCACAAAGACCAGGGAGGTTTTACAATGCTTCACAAAGAAGGGCACCTATTGGTAGATGGTTTAAAATGTAAAAAACAGACATTGAATATCCCTTTGAGCATGGGGAAGTTATTATACAGAACAAAAATATAAATGCAACATGCAACAATTTCAAAGAATTGTAATGCGATGCTACTGGCGGCAGAGAAGTCAGGCGCAGGAGAGCGGAAACTGATTAACGGTTGTGTTTAATAACCATAAACCGCCGTCAACAGAATACAATAAATGGGTCAAACAAAACCCGGTAAAATACCAGCATACCGTGCAAAAGCACTACAACAAACAATTACGTACAAGGACATGGGGGGGGGGGACAGAGGGTTAAATACACAACATGTAATTGATGGAATTGGAACCAGGTGTGATGGAAGACAAGACAAAACCAATGGAAAATTAAAAGTGGATCGGCGATGGCTAGAAGGTCGGTGACATCGACCGCCGAACGCTGCCCGAACAAGGAGAGGGACCAACTTCGGGGGAAGTCGTGACAAGAATTTATTGAGCTACAGTTCATTTAAGGAACTCAGTCAATTGAAATAAATAAATTAGGCCCTAATCTATCAATTTCACATGACTGGGCAGGGGAGCAGCCATGGGTGGGCCTGAGACAGCATAGAGCAAGGCCCAGATAATCAGAATGAGTTTTTGAGTTTTTCCCCCACAAAGGGGCTTTATTACAGACAGAAATACTCCTCAGTTTCATCAGTTGTCCGGGTGGCTGGTGAAGTTATTATTTACACTTTGGATGGTGCATCAATAGACTCAATCACTAAAGAGATACAGGCGTCCTTCCAAACTCAGTCGCCGGAGAAGAACGAAATCGCTCAGGGATTTCACCATGAGGCTTTAAAACAGTTACAGAGTTTAATGGCTGTGATATGAGAAAACTTAGGATACATCAACGACATTGTAGTAACTCCACAATACTAACCTAATTGACAGTGAAAAGAAGAAAGTCTGTACAGAATATAAATTATGTTTGCAACAAAGGCACTAAAGTAAAACTGCAAAGAATGTGACGAAGTAATTCACTTTTTGTCCTGAATTCAAAGTGTTATGTTTGGGGCAAATCCAATACAACACATTACTGAGTACCACTCTCCATATTTTCAAGCAGAGTGGTGGCTGCAACCATGTTATGAGTATGCTCGTAATCGTTTTGGACTGGTGAGTTTTTCAGGATACAAAATAAAAGGAATGGTTCAGACTGCTTTCTATCAGACACTGGGAGATTAATTCACCTTTCAGCAGGACAATAACCTAAAATACAAAGCCAAATCTACACTGGAGTTGCTTATCAAGAAGACAGTGAATGTTCCTGAGTGGCCGAGTTACAGTTTGGACTTAAATCTGCTTAAAAATATATGGCAAGACTTGAAAATGGTTATCTAGCAATGATCAACAACCGATTTGACAGAACTTGAAGAATTTTGAAAAGAATAATGGGCAAATATTGTACAATCCAGGTGTGCAAAGCTCTTAGAGACCTACCCAGAAAGACTCACAGCTGTAACCGCTGCCAAAGGTGATTCTAAAATGTATTGACTCAGCGGTGTGAGATATTTCTGTATCTCATTTTCAAAACATTTGCACAAATGTTACAAAAACATGTTTTCACTCTGTCATGTGGTATTGTGTGTAGATGGGTGAGAAATAAAATCTATTTAATCAATTGGGATTTCAAGCTGTAACACAACAAAATAATAAGTCAATACTTTCTTAAGGCACTGTATCTGTCATGACAGATACAGTGCCTTGTCACAGTTGATCTCAAAGCTTGCAGGAAGCCAGGGGACAGAATGTACTGATGTGTTTTAATTCTCTGTAATAGCTGCTGGATCTATAATTAATCAAGACACAGTGCCTTGCGAAAGTATTCGGCCCCCTTGAACTTTTCGACCTTTTGCCACATTTCAGGCTTCAAACATAAAGATATAAAACTGTAATTTTTTGTGAAGAATCAACAACAAGTGGGACACAATTATGAAGTGGAACGAAATTTATTGGATATTTCAAACTTTTTTAACAAATAAAAAACTGAAAAATTGGGCGTGCAAAATTATTCAGCCCCCTTAAGTTAATACTTTGTAGCGCCACCTTTTGCTGCGATTACAGCTGTAAGTCGCTTGGGGTATGTCTATCAGTTTTGCACATCTAGAGACTGAAATTTTTGCCCATTCCTCCTTGCAAAACAGCTCGAGCTCAGTGAGGTTGGATGGAGAGTGTTTGTGAACAGCAGTTTTCAGTTCTTTCCACAGATTCTCGATTGGATTCAGGTCTGGACTTTGACCTGGCCATTCTAACACCTGGATATGTTTATTTGTGAACCATTCCATTGTAGATTATGCTTTATGTTTTGGATCATTGTCTTGTTGGAAGACAAATCTCCGTCCCAGTCTCAGGTCTTTTGCAGACTCCATCAGGTTTTCTTCCAGAATGGTCCTGTATTTGGCTCCATCCATCTTCCCATCAATTTTAACCATCTTCCCTGCCCCTGCTGAAGAAAAGCAGGCCCAAACCATGATGCTGCCACCACCATGTTTGACAGTGGGGATGGTGTGTTCAGGGTGATGAGCTGTGTTGCTTTTACGCCAAACATAACGTTTTGCATTGTTGCCAAAAAGTTTGGTTTTGGTTTCATCTGACCAGAGCACCTTCTTCCACATGTTTGGTGTGTCTCCCAGGTGGCTAGTGGCAAACTTTAAACGACACTTTTTATGGATATCTTTAAGAAATGGCTTTCTTCTTGCCACTCTTCCATAAAGGCCAGATTTGTGCAGTATACGACTGATTGTTGTCCTATGGACAGAGTCTCCCACCTCAGCTGTAGATCTATATATATTATCAATATTATCGCTTGCACAGTGCTCCTTGGGATGTTTAAAGCTTGGGAAATCTTTTTGTATCCAAATCCGGCTTTAAACTTCTCCACAACAGTATCTCGGACCTGCCTGGTGTGTTCCTTGTTCTTCATGATGCTCTCTGCGCTTTAAACGGACCTCTGAGACTATCACAGAGCAGGTGCATTTATACGGAGACTTGATTACACACAGGTGGATTCTATTTATCATCATTAGTCATTTAGGTCAACATTGGATCATTCAGAGATCCTCACTGAACTTCTGGAGAGAGTTTGCTGCACTGAAAGTAAAGGGGCTGAATAATCTTGCACGGCCAATTTTTCAGTTTTTTATTTGTTAAAAAAGTTAGAAATATCCAATAAATTTCGTTCCACTTCATAATTGTGTCCCACTTGTTGATTCTTCACAAAAAATTACAGTTTTATATCTTTATGTTTGAAGCCTGAAATGTGGCAAAAGGTCGGAAAGTTCAAGGGGGCCGAATACTTTCGCAAGGCACTGTATCATGGAAAGTAATTATCCAGTGTTCTGGGGGCAAGGATTTCTTTGCTAGAGAGTTGATATTGGGTCATTCCACGAAATGAGTCCCTTTGATATTTTAAGTAGAAATTGTGCAGCAATATTACATTTGAAAAACCTGTTTTATTAAAGTGATGAAGTGCCCTTGGAAAATTAAATAAATTCAGCATTTTGGCATGTCTCTCTGTGTACTCTCTGTGACTAGGAAGATTTGAATTCACTTAACGCAAACATTTCTCCAAGTTTTCACCACTTCTCCACAGCCGTAGTTATTTTGTTGCTTTGACAAAGTCATACCTGAAAAGTATTATTTATTTTATGTGATTAGTGTTTCATTTTAAGGTAAAAAAAAAGAATCTAATAAAAACTGGCCCTCATTTTAAGGTCAACCCTGTTATGTGAAATTAACTCTCATTTTAATATGGTGAAACTATTCCTTAAAAAAAAAAAAAAACATTAACGCATAGATAGACAGACTAGAAATGTTTTAATGCTAAACATTTCTGGGGTGAAGCTTGCATTCAATTGCCCCGCCATGTAACAAGCTTCCATTCCCCCTGTCACAAGTGGATTCATGACTGATTTGGTACTAAGTAATTTCTTTATTTAACATCTTGAGATGAGAAAACATGTTTTTTATTAAGTTGAGTATGTGCTCATGACAGAATATAAAAATCTGGTGAAATAAAACAGTTTTTTTTTTCTCACCAAGTTACACTACCCTGAAGGGACTCATTTAGTTAAATGACTCTATTACCCACCCGCTTAAACTGGTAGAGGATGCTTCTCAGCACTGACTCTCATGGTACTGCCATGGTAAAATAAAATGGGAATATCTATAGGCCAATTTGCAATTTAGGAGTAGTGTTAGAAGTGTTGCATGGTCACCAAGTTAGTTATTCAGTGCTGACTGTCAACATAGGCTGCAGTCTAGGCTAGGTTGCTACTTATACAATACAGATCGACCTATTTAATCAATGCATAACGATTTACTAACCAAATTCTATTGTCATAATGACAGTTATTACATTATATACTGTTAACTCCGGTTAATAGATAAAAGGCCTACATTTTCATCCAACATCCAATCAATAAGGGCTACGACCCGGTGTTTGTTTTGCTGAATAAAAGCACGCTTGGGAGATCTGAGCCAATGAACAGCAACGAACAATCTTGTTGTGACCAATCATATTCCAGCACATATACCGGCTTGTTTTCCCAGGAAGTGGATGATGTGTATTTACAAGACGTTCATAGCTAGCTAAGCAGCGCTTTAGCTACTTAATGTATCTTTAGTCTACAAACGATAGTGGTTACTTAGAGACTGATACTTTTATTTAACATTTACACGTAGCTTGTTTGATTTCTAGTCAAGAATGGTGTAATAAGGTGGGTACGCTGATGAAGATGCTTTGCTAGCTAGCTAACAGCTGTCAGTGCCATTTTTGCAGTACGTGCCTGGCTTGTCGAAAATACTGCCAGTAGCTAGCTATGTATCCTGTGTATTGGGTGATTATATTTAGCCATATAGCTAGTTAGGCGTACTAGTTTTGTATGGGTTATTTAGCTACTCAATTTAACACTTAAGCTCTACGTTAGCTAAAGACTGCCTCCGCAGTTTTTCGTTTGACATGTACACAACTGCCAGCTGTCAAAATGAAACGACCATAAATTCTGTGTGAAAACTGCTTCTGATTCTGCCTTTCTCCTACACAGCTGTTCCTCGGCTAGCCTAACTCGAATAGATGGGGGACGTGTCACTTGAGAATGGAGGATACTATCATCAGTGATGATGGCTTCATTAACGGTGTGGTGGCGTTACACAAGTGGCCATCTCCTTGGCGGATGGGGACCGCTGCTCTGCCTGTTCCTGGGCTCTCTGGTGGCGCTGTTGATGCCCATGGTGGGGGTGGAGGACGAATGCTGTATCACTCTAAAGGGGATTGCCCAGTTGCACTGCCAGCTGTGGGGTAAAACTCAGCGCCCCACTGTCCAGTCCACCAGCCTCACTGTCCCCTTTACAGCCCTCGATCTCCTGCCCCTTAGGGCCAAGCCCAGTATAGGTAAGGTTCTCATGAAATATATACTTCTGGTTGTAAGAATCTAAATCAACCGTCGTGGTAGAGCACTGTTCAAAATGAAAATACAGCGGTCAGTTAATAGGGATAATTCATTTCCAGAGTGTGTTAAGAGTGGGAGGATAATACCCTCCATACTCTTGGGTTCATGAGTCATATTTAAAAGTACAAATATGAAATCACCTCTTTGATTGGGTTAATACATGTCTTGGACAGCACAGCCTAGTTATGCAATGTATTTGGTGTGTGCTGATTGCAGAGACCCAGCTGGAGGCCAAGGCAGCACTGCAACAGGCTGTGGAGATGAAGAAGCAGGGGAAGAGAGAGAAGGCCCACAAGCTGTTGGTGCATGCACTCAACATGAACCCAGACTTTGTGGAAGCTCTGACGGAGCTGGGGACCATTCTGGAAGAGAAGGACGTTGTCCAGGCGGACCATCTGTATACCAAGGCCCTGGTCATCTCGCCATGCAACGAGAGGGCCCTGGTGAGCCGTGACCGCACACTCCCCCTGGTGGAGGAGATTGACCAACGCCACTTTGGGGTTATCGACAGCAAAGTACGCAGGCTGATGTCCATCCCCAAGGGTAACTCTGCTCTTAGACGTGTCATGGAGGAAACGTACTACCACCACATCTACCACACAGTGGCCATAGAAGGCAACACACTCACTCTGTCTGAGATCCGCCATATAATTGAGACTCGCTACGCTGTGCCCGGCAAGAGCCTGCAGGAGCAGAACGAGGTCATCGGTGTGGACGCGGCCATGAAGTACATCAACACAACGCTGCTGTCCCGAGCTGGGGCCATCACCGTCAATGACATCCTGGAGATCCACCGGCGCGTGCTGGGCTATGCAGACCCTGTGGAGGGTGGGCGACTGCGTACCAGCCAGGTGTTTGTAGGCCACCACATCCCACCTCACCCACAGGACCTGGAGCGCCACATGCAGGACCTGGTGCAGTGGCTCAACTCAGAGGAGGCCCTGCAGCTGCATCCCGTGGAGTATGCAGCACTCGCCCACTATAAGCTGGTGTACGTGCACCCCTTTGTGGATGGGAACGGACGCACATCACGGCTGCTAATGAACTTGGTGCTCATGCAGGCACGCTACCCACCCATCACCATCCGCAAAGAGCAAAGGTCAGAGTACTACGCCGTTCTGGACACAGCCAACGAAGGTGACGTCCGTCCCTTCATCCGCTTCATAGCCAAATGCACAGAGATCACCCTGGATACCCTGCTGATCGCCACCACTGAGCACCCTGTGGGGCTGCCTGGCTCCAGCCACCACCAAGCTTGTCCAAACTGCAAACAAACCATACCTGTCCACAACAGTGAGAGGGGACGGGAGTGAGCGGGGCAGGAGGGTACATGACTGTTAGATTAGATAATCTAATTTTGGGTTAATCCTGCTTTGTGTAAAGATATGTCAGTTGATGTATGTATTACTAATAGCAGCCCTGTGTCAAAATGATAGCATGACCTTGCACATTTCTACAGGGAAATTGCATCTTTACATAAAACAAATATTCTCATACCAGGTAGTTTGAGGTGCAGGTCAGTGGAGGCTGCTGAGGGGAGGACGGCTCATAATAATGGCTGGATCGGCGTGAATGGCATCAAACCATGTGTTTGATACCATTCCACTCCAGCCATTACCATGAGCCTGTCCTCCCCAATTTAGGTGCCACCAACCTCCTGTGGTGCAGGTGTTTGAACTAATTATGGTGAGTTGTGATTTAGAAAACACATTTTCAGTTGCAGATTGTTTTTCATAAAGGGGAAAAAAAGGGTCATGAATTTGTTGACTCAAATGGGGCTGTTTCATACTCTTGGCAATGCTACTTATTGTTTTTAGTGTAGTTTCTAAAGGACATTTAGGCCTAAACTGCATTTCACCCATCTATTATCAGTAGTTTTTTGAGTGAATTCATTATAACTGAAGGTGTTATGAATGGGTACATTCTGAGAAGATTGAGTTGTGATTCTAATTAGCTGTTTCTCCCTTATGGATAAGACAGACCAACAAAGATTGGCCGTGCGCAGTAGGTCACCTGTTGGGTGTCGAAGAACGGTGTTGTAATGTAGCTTATCCAACTGGGTCATACCGTCTGATATTTCACTGAAGCACTTTCATGTATTTGAGTTTATTTACTACAAAATAAATGTATTTTCTGTTGAATGTGACTTTGTTAGTTTAAAAACCTCAAACATTATTTGAATTGCTTTAATAAACTTTAGGCCAAAACAGCAACAAAACCACAAGATGGCAATTTTACAACATCCAAATAACTAGTAAAATCACTGAACAAAAATAGACCACGTACAATCTCAGAAAGTTGCATTGATAATTTAGTAAAAAAAAAAAAAAACACTAGTTTATTTTATTATTAGAACAAATTTAAACACCATGACATTTTAAAATGACCACACACCCCATATTTTTGTATTGGACGAAACAGAAAGTGACTTTTAAAGATCAAACATTTGTAGTCTAACTAGATTAGGCCAAGGTTTCCCAAACTCGGTCCAGGGGGCACCCCTGGGTGCACGTTTTTTCCCCTAGCACTATACAGCTGATTCTAAGCTTGAGTTGGTTATTGAATCTGCTGTGTAGTGCTAGAGAAAAAACAAATGTGCACCGGGGGGAAGCAGGATAAAGTTTAGGAAACCCTGGATTAGGCCACTGTGGTGATAGAACATATAGATATAGCTAATAATTCTCAAAACGTACAAAACTATGGCCAACCATTTGGGAGTCTGAACACACATTTGACGTTCCCCACTCATCCAAACAGGATTACTTGTCGATTGATTTGAAAGGAAAAGGAGACAGTTCTGAATTAAGTATACACCTACATTCCCATGATGTTATCACTTACTGAACATATATTGTAGGCAGATTTGATACATGGGCATGGAGGGCTCTTGCAATCAAACAGCTGCATAGATTTTTCTCCCAACAGTTGATTCACTTGTGGACCGTACTCATTACAATACTAAGATGACAGTAAAGGCCTTTTAGGGCTTCTCCAAACTGTCAGTTCTTCATTCCCTACCCATCTCAAGACTTTCACAGATAGTTTATTAAATACCTTAACCAAGTTACCTAGAAGTAAATTGGAAACAATCTCAGGAAAATGACATACAAGAGTACAACAAAAATGGCTTCCCTTCAACATGATAGGCAAAATGGGGCACTGGGTTAATGACATGCACACAGACTACCTGTTAAATTATAGTGCCAGCAATAAAAGTTTTAGTAAGGGATTAGAACATTAAAGGATTTTAACAGCTATAGATGATACATGCCTTTCCTTCTTTGTTTCCTATGAACAGAGACTTTTGAAAACTACATTGGAAATGTGAGCACAGAACAAGTAAGGAATTAGTACATCTGCAAATAAATTATTTGTACAACTGCCATTTAAGGTAATATTCTGTAAAGCGAAGCATTAGTCTTTCACTGTTTGGGAACAAATATCGTTGCATGTTAGCTGCCCTGTAACGGACGCAAAAGATTTTAGTGGCATGTTGACATCTGAAGATACCTTAGAGGAAAGATTCACCCATTCTGAATGTTATATTGCTTTTGTGCATCTGATGCAAAACGCATCATACCGGCTGTATTTCTGCCTGCTTGAACAGCGAACAGCTCAGATAAACATGAAATTACCCCAGGATTCGATAGAATATCGCTCTAGATACACAAAAATGATCTTCAAAATGTGTGAAACTTAAACACAAACAGGGGAAATTATTTTCATTGTTGTAATACATAATCTATAACACATCTCAAATGTCAAGCTCTTGCATATACTTTTTAAAAACAACAAGAAACATAATTCACAAGCTGGGTTGTTTTAGCAGTTAAAAAAAAAAAACTAAACTCAGAACCCTTTTCTCAATTCAGAACAAAATAATTTACACACAAATCTATAAAAACACCCTTTCCAATCTAAAAAAAAGCAAGCCGAAATTGGTCACTCACACTTTTTCAAAAGGAATATCAATCAATCATTGTTCAAAAGAATGGTAATATGGAGTTTGGGGCCAGTCGAAGGAGCCAGGGAGATTAAGGCTTTCTCACAAAAAGTGACAAGGAGAATGAGGCCGTGGGAGTGATTAAAGGTGAGTCAAACACAGCACAATATCTGCCATTTCTTCTCCTCAAGGACCCAAGATGGCTTTCCATACAAAAGGCAGTCATTTGATTATTTTCACTTTCTGAGAAGAAATTTGGCAAAGTCTGAATTGGACATGGGCTTGGCCTGTGCTTCAAACCCAGCGTCTCCGGATGCACCCCCTGTGGGTTTAGGTGCAGTCCCATTTTCTGCTTTACTTTCTGCCCCAGTCTGCCGATGTAGGGAACGAGGGATTAGTGAGAGTTGGGTTCGCCCTTTTCCCCTCCTGAAAAAGAAAACCAAAAGCTCTCATTCACATGTATATATTTCTTCTGTGAACATGTGAGAATAACCGATTTAAAAGGCAGCTTATGTTTAATGAGTTGGAGAAACAAAGCTAATTGGATATTTGTAATGAGTACTATCGTCAGGGTAACTAACATCTTTCCTTGTTAGAAGAGTATTATTACTAGAGTGTTGGAAACTTACGATCCATAGACCATAGCCCGGGGCATCATGGCTCCCATGGGCCTGCTGAAGTCAGGCTTGTCGGCTGCATTTCTGCGAGGTGGGTTGCTAATGGCAACAGAGAGTGTGTGTTCCTGTAGTACCGTGCCATCCAACTTCAGCACGGCCTGGGAGGCCTGAGCCTCATCTTCAAACTCCACGTACGCCAGACCCTGTAGAGACACGCCACAGCAGCACATTAGAGCAGCGACTCACATGAGAGCTATCCATTTTACGTATAAGTCAATGGAGATTCTACATGTATGATTCAAATGATCTGTTTGGATGTTTACAAAGATTATATTTGTTATGTGTAAAGTTACTAACTTATTACTCAACTGGAGAACTCAAGAGCAAATTAATACTCTAAACCTAACATCTGGATGGAGAAAAATACTTAGCCTCCCAGCCCTGTACAGCCTGACCTCCCAGCCCTGTACAGCCTGACCTCCCAGCCCTGTACAGCCTGACCTCCCAGCCCTGTACAGCCTGACCTCCCAGCCCTGTACAGCCTGACCTCCCAGCCCTGTACAGCCTGACCTCCCAGCCCTGTACAGCCTGACCTCCCAGCCCTGTACAGCCTGACCTCCCAGACCTGTACAGCCTGACCTCCCAGACCTGTACAGCCTGACCTCCCAGCCCCAGACCTGTACAGCCTGACCTCCCAGCCCCAGACCTGTACAGCCTGACCTCCCAGCCCCAGACCTGTACAGCCTGACCTCCCAGCCCCAGACCTGTACAGCCTGACCTCCCAGCCCCAGACCTGTACAGCCTGACCTCCCAGCCCCAGACCTGTACAGCCTGACCTCCCAGCCCCAGACCTGTACAGCCTGACCTCCCAGCCCCAGACCTGTACAGCCTGACCTCCCAGCCCCAGACCTGTACAGCCTGACCTCCCAGCCCCAGACCTGTACAGCCTAACCTCCCAGCCCCAGACCTGTACAGCCTAACCTCCCAGCCCCAGACCTGTACAGCCTAACCTCCCAGCCCCAGACCTGTACAGCCTAACCTCCCAGCCCCAGACCTGTACAGCCTAACCTCCCAGCCCCAGACCTGTACAGCCTAACCTCCCAGCCCCAGACCTGTACAGCCTAACCTCCCAGCCCCAGACCTGTACAGCCTAACCTCCCAGCCCCAGACCTGTACAGCCTAACCTCCCAGCCCCAGACCTGTACAGCCTAACCTCCCAGCCCCAGACCTGTACAGCCTAACCTCCCAGCCCCAGACCTGTACAGCCTAACCTCCCAGCCCCAGACCTGTGCAGCCTAACCTCCCAGCCCCAGACCTGTACAGCCTAACCTCCCAGCCCCAGACCTGTACAGCCTAACCTCCCAGCCCCAGACCTGTACAGCCTAACCTCCCAGCCCCAGACATGTACAGCCTAACCTCCCAGAGTTATGCCTCCTAACCTTGGGTTTGCCTGAGCGGTTGGTGACCAGGCGGATGTCTTTGATGGTGCCTTGATCCTTGCACAGCTCCTCCAGCTGCTCCTTGGTGCAGGAAAAGGGCAGGCCCGAGATAAAGATCTTGTGTTTCTCCAGGTTTGTGTTGTACTTAAACACCTAGAGGAAGAGACATGAAAAGAGTAACTCACTATCTATATGGTGAAACCACCATTCCCATTCATCCACCCCTAAATCAAAATGAACATACTGAACAAAAATATTAAAAACCGCAACAGCCAACAATTTCAAAGGTTTTACTGAGTTACAGATCATATAAGGAAATCAGCCAATTGAAATAAATTAATTATGCCCTAATCTATTGATTTCACATGACTGGGAATACAGATATGCATATGTTGGTGACATATCTTTAAAAAAAAGGTAGGGGCGTAGATCAGAAAACCAGTCAGTATCTGGTGTGACCACCATTTGCCTCATGCAGGGCAACATCTCCTTTGCATAGAGTTGATCGGGCTGTTCATTGTGGCCTGTGGAATGTTGTCTCAATGGTTGTGTGAAGTTGCTGGATATTGTCGGGAACTGGAACATGCTGTCATACACGTCGATCCAGAGCATCCCAAACATGCTCAATGGGTGACGTTTGGTGAGTATGCAGGCCATGGAAGACCTGGGACATTTTCAGTTTCCAGGAATTGTGTACAGATCCTTGCGACATGGGGCCGTGTGACAATGCTGAAACATGAGGTGATGGCAGATGAATGGCACGAGAATGGGCCTCAGGATCTTGACACAGTATCTCTGTGCATTCAAACTGCCATCAATAAACTGAAATTGTTTTCGTTGTCCATAGCTTATGCCTGCCCATATCATAACCCCACCATGAAGCACTCTGTTCACAACGTTGACAACAGCAAACAGCTCGCCCACACGACGCCATACACATGGTCTGTGGTTATGAGGCCGGTTGGACGTACTGCCAAATTCTCTAAAACGTTGGAGGTGGCTTATGGTAGAAAAATTAACATAAAAGTATGTAGCAACAGCTTTTGGACATTCCTGCAGTCAGCATGCCAAATGCACGCTCCCTCAAAACTTGAGATATCTATGGTATTGTGTTGTGTGACAAAACTGCACATTTTAGAGTGGCTTTTTATTGTCCCCAGAACAAGGTGCATCTGTGTATTGATCATACTGTTTAATCAGCTTCTTGATATGCCACACCTGTCAGATGGATGGATTATCTTGGCAAAGGAAAAATGTTTACTAACAGGGATGTAAACTAATTTGTGCACAACATTTTAGAGAAATAAGCATGTGTATGGAACATTTCAGCTCATAAAACATGGGATCAACACTTTACATGTTGCGTTTATATTTTTTGTTCAGTGTAGATGGGTCTCACTCACCTTAAAATCAGGGTTCTTGTTTTTATCCACACAGGGCGATACGAACATTGGCCTGCCGTCGACCTCACGCCGGTCCATCTTCAGGGCCTCGGGCACAGACGTCTTGCCCTCAAACTGTACGTAGCAGTACCCTCTGAAGCCCTTGGCAGCATAGACGGGGCGCACTGACTGTACAGGACCACAGGACTCAAACAACTCCTTCAGTCTCTTCTCTGGATCCTCCATGCTGAAGGCCAGGTTGCTGATAAACACACTGCAGTCATCCTTGCGTTGTTCGGGGTTGTCTTCCTGGGTCTTCCGTACGGTGTCTGGTGCTATCTGCTGGCCCCTCTTAGCACCAGGGGGTTCCTGTCTGCGGCAAGGGGGGGCTCTCCTCCCAAACAGTCCACTCTCTGTCTCCATGAACTCCTCAGCACCTCCCCCCCTAAAGCTGCCATGGTTGCCCTCCCCTCGGTGCCTCTTTGGAGGTTGCTCTGTTGCACAGAAGATAAATTGGGGGTAAGGCCCTGCGTTAGACTAGCGTCCTGTCCAGGGGGTGTACTTGTACATCATGCTGCCTCACGCTACAAAATCAGGAGATAGGTTCCTGCCCTATGAGCTGTTCCGGCTCAAGGCTACTTACTTACTGTTGCCCAAAGGTGACACAAAGCTTTAGCAAACACACAGGATGACTTTTATACTTGCCACTTTGTTAGCATAAGCGGAAACCAAGCAATAACATTCCTATGTAAAAATAATGAAAGAAAAAAAATGGTAGGATTGTCATGTCGCCTCTCCTTACCCGATTCCTGATACCTCTCCTTACCCGATTCCTGATGCCTCTCCTTACCCGATTCCTGATGCCTCTCCTTACCCGATTCCTGATGCCTCTCCTTACCCGATTCCTGATGCCTCTCCTTACCCGATTCCTGATGCCTCTCCTTACCCGATTCCTGATGCCTCTCCTTACCCGATTCTTCCCCCCACTCATCCTCGTTATCCTCATCCTCTGCCTTCCTCTTCTCCCCAGGCCTGCTGCCTTTCTGTCCCTTCTTTTGGTTCTTCTTGTCTGCCTTGGCCCTCCGCCGCTGTTCAGTCTTCTCCTCTTCCTGTCGGACCAGATGGGCCTCTTTCTCTGCCACCTGAGAGAGGGACAGGGATGAAGTTATGAACATGACAGCACAGAAACAGACAGCTGCACAAGCAAAGCGTGTGTTTTTCCCTTTCAATTCTGTCATAAAAAATCTACAACTGTTGAAAAAGCCGAATCTTGACCCAGAAATTATAAAAAACTATCGGCCTATATCGAATCTTCCATTCCTCTCAAAAATTTTAGAAAAAGCTGTTGCACAGCAACTCACTGCCTTCCTGAAGACAAACAATGTATACGAAACGCTTCAGTCTGGTTTTAGACCCCATCATAGCACTGAGACTGCACTTGTGAAGGTGGTAAATGACCTTTTAATGACGTCAGACCGAGGCTCTGCATCTGTCCTCGTGCTCCTAGATCTTAGTGCCGCTTTTGATACCATCGATCACCACATTCTTTTGGAGAGATTGGAAACCCAAATTGGTCTACATGGACAAGTTCTGGCCTGGTTTAGATCTTATCTGTCGGAAAGATATCAGTTTGTCTCTGTGAATGGTTTGTCCTCTGACAAATCAATTGTAAATTTCGGTGTTCCTCAAGGTTCCGTTTTAGGACCACTATTGTTTTCACTATATATTTTACCTCTTGGGGATGTCATTCGAAAACATAATGTTAAATTTCACTGCTATGCGGACGACACACAGCTGTACATTTCAATGAAACATGGTGAAGCTCCAAAATTGCCCTCGCTAGAAGCCTGTGTTTCAGACATAAGGAAGTGGATGGCTGCAAACTTTCTACTTTTAAACTCGGACAAAACAGAGATGCTTGTTCTAGGTCCCAAGAAACAAAGAGATCTTCTGTTCAATCTGACAATTAATCTGGATGGTTGTACAGTCGTCTCAAATAAAACTGTGAAGGACCTCGGTGTTACTCTGGACCCTGATCTCTCTTTTGAAGAACATATCAAGACTGTTTCAAGGACAGCTTTTTTCCATCTACGTAACATTGCAAAAATCTGAAACTTTCTGTCCAAAAATGACGCAGAAAAAATAATCCATGCTTTTGTTAATTCTAGGCTGGACTACTGCAATGCTCTACTTTCCGGCTACCCGGATAAAGCACTAAACAAACTTCAGTTAGTGCTAAATACGGCTGCTAGAATCCTGACTAGAACCAAAAAATTTGATCATATTACTCCAGTGCTAGCCTCCCTACACTGGCTTCCTGTTAAGGCAAGGGCTGATTTCAAGGTTTTACTGCTAACCTACAAAGCATTACATGGGCTTGCTCCTACCTATCTTTCCAATTTGGTCCTGCCGTACATACCTACACGTACGCTACGGTCACAAGACGCAGGCCTCCTAATTGTCCCTAGAATTTCTAAGCAAACGGCTGGAGGTAGGGCTTTCTCCTATAGAGCTCCATTTTTATGGAATGGTCTGCCTACCCATGTGAGAGACGCAGACTCAGTCTCAACCTTTAAGTCTTTACTGAAGACTTATCTCTTCAGTAGGTCCTATGATTAACCTGTTAGGGTATAGGGGGCAGTATTTTCACGGCTGGATAAAAAAATGTACCCGATTTAATCTGGTTACTAATCCTACCCAGTAACTAGAATATGCATATACTTATTATATATGGATAGAAAACACCCTAAAGTTTCTAAAACTGTTTGAATGGTGTCTGTGAGTATAACAGAACTCATTTGGCAGGCAAAACCCTGAGACAGATTCTGACAGGAAGTGGATACCTGATGTGTTGAATTGACTTTAAGCCTATGCCATTGAAAAACAAAGGGGCTGAGGAATGTTTTGGCACTTCCTATTGCTTCCACTAGATGTCACCAGCCTTTACAAAGTGTTTTGAGTCTTATACTGTGAGATCTGACCGAACAAGAGCCATGGAACGGTGATGGCCCATTAGACACCTGGCGCGCAAGTTCATGTTGGGTACTCTCGTTCCAATACGGTTTAAAAGAGAACGCAATCGTCCGCCTTGAATTTTATTCATGTTCTGGTTAAAAAAGGCACTAATGATTTATGCGATACAACGTTTGACATGTTTGAACGAACGTAAATATATTTTTTCCGTTCGTGAAGTGAAGTCCGGCTGGCTTAGATCATGTGCTAACAACATGGAGCTTTTTGGACATAAATGATGAGCTTTTTGGAACAAAACTACATTCGTTATGGACCTGGGATTCCTGGAAGTGACATCTGATGAAGACAATCAAAAGGTAATGGATTATTTACATAGTATTTTCGATTTTAGATCTCTCCAACATGGCGGTTAGTCTGTATCGCAAAGCGTATTTTTCTGGGCGCAGTGCTCAGATTATTGCAAAGTGTGATTTCCCAGTAAGGTTATTTTTAAATCTGGCAAGTCGATTGCGTTCAAGAGATGTAAATCTATAATTCTTTGAATGACAATATAATTTTTTACCAATGTTTTCTAATATTAATTAATTATTTTGTTGTCATGACTTGACTGCCGGTTATTGGAGGGAAACGAGTTCCTGAACATCAACGCCATAGTAAAACGCTGTTTTTGGATATAAATATGAACTTGATAGAACTAAAAATGCATGCATTGTCTAACATAATGTCCTAGGAGTGTCATCTGATGGAGATTGTAAAAGGTTAGTGCATAATTTTAGCTGATTTTATGGTTTTGGTGACGCCTGTCTTTGAATCGACAATACATTACACACAGCTATTGTCAATGTACTCTCCTAACATAACCTAACTTTATGCTTTCGCCGTAAAACCTTTTTGAAATCGGACAACGTGGTTAGATTAAGGAGATGTTTATCTTTCAAAGGGTGTAAGTTAGTTGTATGTTTGAGAAATTTGAATTTTGACATTTATTTGGTTTCAAATTTGCCGCTCTTGAAATGCACCTGCTGTTGATAGGGTGCGCCACGGGTGGCACGCTAACGTCCCACATAGCCCCAAGAAGTTAAGTGTAGTCTGGCCCAGGAGTGTGAAGGTGAACGGAAAGGCTGGAGCAACGAACCGCCCTTGCTGTCTCTGCCTTGCCGGTTCCCCTCTTTCCACTGGGATTCTCTGCCTCTAACCCTATTACAGGGGCTGAGTCACTGACTTACTGGTGTTCTTCCATGCCGTCCATGGGAGGGGTGCGTCACTTGAGTGGGTTGAGTCACTGACGTGGTCTTCCTGTCTGGGTTGGCGCCCCCCCTTGGGTTGTGCCATGGCGGAGATTTTTGTGGGCTATACTCGGCCTTGTCTTCGGACGGTAAGTTGGTGGTTGTAGACATCCCTCTAGTGGTGTGGGGGCTGTGCTTTGACAAAGTGGGTGGGGTTATATCCTGCCTGTTTGGCCCTGTCCGGGGGTATCATCGGATGGGGCCACAGTGTCTTCTGATCCCTCCTGTCTCAGCCTCCAGTATTTATGCTGCAGTAGTTTATGTGCCGGGGGGCTAGGGTCAGTCTGTTTCATCTGGAGTATTCTCTTGTCTTATCCGGTGTCCTGTGTGAATTTAAATATGCTCTCTCTAATTCTCTCTTTCTCTCTTTCTTTCTTTCTCTCAGGGGACCTGAGCCCTAGGACCATGCCTCGGGACAACCTGGCATGATGACTCCTTGCTGTCCCCAGTCCACCTGGCCATGCTGCTGCTCCAGTTTCAACTGTTCTGCCTGCGGCTACGGAACCCTGACCTGTTCACCGGACGTGCTTGTTGCACCCTCGACAACTACAATGATTATTATTATTTGACCATGCTGGTCATTTATGAACATTTTAACATCTTGACCATGTTCTGTTATAATATCCACCCGGCACAGCCAGAAGAGGACTGGCCACCCCTCATAGCCTGGTTCCTCTCTAGGTTTCTTCCTAGGTTTTTGGCCTTTCTAGGGAGTTTTTCCTAGGGAGTTTTTCCTAGCCACCGTGCCTCTTTCACATGCATTGCTTGCTGTTTGGGGTTTTAGGCTGGGTTTCTGTACAGCACTTTGAGATTTCAGCTGATATACGAAGGGCTATATAAATAAATTTGATTTGATTTGCTCTCCAATGTAAAAAAATTAATAAAATCCCATTCCCCTTCCATCCTCCCCTGCCCAGTATAATCAACGTTCTATGTTCACAGGCTGTGAGTGTTGCGGGGTCAGCTTACCTTGGCCCTCTGCTCGTTTACTCTGTTCAGCCTTATCTCAGTCTTCTGCACCGCTGCATCCCAGTCCTCCAGAGACCCTGGTGGCGACACAACAAACTGCACTGAAACACTCACCTTACTCTCACACCATGACTTACCAATTCAGTGTTGTTTTCTACAAATCAGCCAATCAATCCCAACTGACACCTATCCACTTATTCATGGCATTTCCATCACAAAAAGACTCACCCTCAACCCTCTCAAAGGTGAGCAGTACCTCACACACATGCTCAGGGTAGTCGGCGGTACACTGGACGGCCCTGTGAAGGGCTTTCCTGCAGTGGAGAGCATCTCCGTACGACCTGCAAAGAGTCAAACCATATCACAACCACCATCAGATTTGTCATAGATAAATCAATCTCTCTAACCATCAAATCAACAGTTCACAGGTGACCACTAAATAGTGGCCTCCCTGACCTCTCCAGGTTATAGGGGCCTCCCTGACCTCTCCAGGTTATAGGGGCCTCCCTGACCTCTCCAGGTTATAGGGGCCTCCCTGACCTCTCCAGGTTATAGGGGCCTCCCTGACCTCTCCAGGTTATAGGGGCCTCCCTGACCTCTCCAGGTTATAGGGGCCTCCCTGACCTCTCCAGGTTATAGGGGCCTCCCTGACCTCTCCAGGTTATAGGGGCCTCCCTGACCTCTCCAGGTTATAGGGGCCTCACTGACCTCTCCAGGTTATAGGGGCCTCACTGACCTCTCCAGGTTATAGGGGCCTCACTGACCTCTCCAGGTTATAGTACTCCAGCCACATGTTGGCGAATTTGGCATTCCCTTTTGTCATGATGCTGTCCCACAGTTCTCTAGCTTTCTGAATGTTCTTACAATGCAGGGCCTGGTCAGAGAGAGGAGGGAGAAAATTGTATACAATCACATTTTAAATTGTATAGATGCCATTTTTGCACTGACTTGTATCTGCAATGAAAGAAGCAAGTGAACAAGACAAGTTTGTCATGATCTTCACCCTTACCTCTATCTTTGCCCAGACCTGCATGATGGTACAGGAAGGGTCTCCACTTTCACTAAATCCTAGACAGGAGTAATGCACAGTGGTGAGTCTCCAACACAAACACACAAGGACCAAGAGGAAGAGTACTGTACACAGGCCGCAGGTCCACTTACTCTCTTCCACGTCCTGTTTCATATAGTCTAGAGAACGGGTGAAGGCTGCCCGCAGCTCCTCCAGCTCTCTGCTCGACTCTGGAACAGAAACACCATTATCAACAGAAGACTTCATTCATCCATGCATTTGACTTTCTCCACACCACAAATATGATCTTATTACTTATGTTACTTTGCATTACCCAATGTTAAGGTGCTTTCACCTTTGCTGAAATCGACGCGCCTCCTCAGGTAATCAAGGTATGCTTCCCAGATATTAACATAATCTGTGGCTTGTATGAATCCGGCATTCAGGGCCTTTTCAAAAATGTCTGTGGAGGGGGAAAAATAGATGGTCTTCCATGATTCCACAGTCCCAGTACCAATAACAGGGGCAATACAACATCTTTAACCAAGTTCACCCCTTTTCATTGAAACATTTCATTCATGTTTAAAATCTCCTTGTTTACATCCACACCATACATGACACATGAGTGCTGCCTCCATAACCCACCTGTGGTCCAGTGCTTACCTGATATAGTTTGGTGGTCGGCCCCATGCCTCTCCAGGGCAAGCAGGTAGTTCTTCCACAGGCCCATGGTCCAGGGGCAGTTCCTGACCGCACGGTCGTGAGAGGACAGGACCAGGTCTTTGATTTTTAGTTGACGATCCTGAGGCAACAGCAAAAGACTTGTTAATAAAACAATCCATCACAACCTACATTGACAAGGAACTCAAAAACTATGAATCTACAGTCATTTCTACCTGAGTGATAACTGACATCTTCGCTAGAAAGGTGAACCTGTGGGACAGCGTTCATTTTCCATCATAACGCTGCACAAAAAAATATTATACTGCCCAACACCATTAGGCAAGGTCATAATTTGATTCATGTGTGGAAGCATATAATGCCGTTAAATCGCACCTCCATCAATTTAATCACTTCCTTTAGTATATGCAGAAGGCCAAAACTTGGCTTTTAAAAGAGCCTAATGGATCACAGGTTTGGAACAATAAGATTAAACTTTTGTTTCTTCATCAAACTGGTGAAACGACCAGGCTCTGATGAATTAATGGATGTTGTCCGTGTTTAAGGTTGCAATCTCAGCATCTCATTGCCATCCCATTAAAGCAATTAGGCCATGAATACATTTCAGGAGCTGCTGGAGAGAGCGAGAGACGGCTGGCTGTGAGTAATTAAAATGAGCCCAGTGCAGCACATCGCCCGGTGCAGTGGAAGGGGGGTGGGGGACACTCACCAGGTACTTGGTGTACTTGGCCCACATGTCTGGTACCAGGCAGTTCTCTGCCAGTGCCCGCTCAAAGATGATCTGGATCCGTGCCGGGTCACCCTCCATTTGCTCATAGTCAATGTAGGTCTGATATTCTGCTAGCTTGGGTGGCTCGGCTGCCATCTGAAACACAAACGTTGGCATGTTAAAGGCATTGAGCAGATGACCATGTCTAGCATACAGACTCGCAATGATTTCAGAGGTACACGTAGGAAAAAGCAATCAATTTGCTTAAGCACATAATGCTTAATTATACTGACAAAACTTTCCCAATAATCTACTGCTACTTTCTTGGCAGTGCAATCAGAATTGAATGCTTCAAATCCATTGAAAATCCTTCCAAAACAAACAGCATGGTACAAAATGTCCAGGGTAGAATACATCTAGGTAAGTACCAGAGTCTCCTCATAAGGCTTGCTCTTCTCCATCTGTTGCAGGGCCCTCTTGTACTTCTGGGAAACTGTATCAGACACCCCCTGGTCAGACCACTCCTCATACTCTGCATATGTTCCTTCCATGTCTGCAAAAGAGCAGTTATCATTAGGAGAAACCTTTTTCACATTCTAAGTGTGGCTTAAAATGAAGGTGATTATATAAAAAGAGCATCCTGTTTATTTATTACAATAAATTAAAAGGGAGGAACACCAAAAGGTTAAAATCTCATTCAGAAGGATATTGGCTTTTGACATTTTGAGTGTGTCCTCATTTTAGCAATAACACACAGCCATGTAAATGCTTCAGCCTGTTTTCTTTTTCTTTGTGTCATTATCTTGTGGAGGTAGAAAACAGTGACTGACAGGCCGTAGATAAGGAGGGATTATACACTGAGCATGGCACCATGGTTGGCACGGGTCATAGAAGCGAGAGCTGGGTTTAGCCATTCCAGAAATGCCTCCGGTGGCCTTTCAGCCGGACCAGAAAAAAGGCAGCAGACAATGCCAGACCATCTGGCTATCTCTTGGCGAGTCCTGCGCTTGGATGAAAGGCTGGTCAGGGACCACATTACTGGGCCTGGTGAGAATGAGTGCTTTCTCTGTAAACCTCTATTGAGTCTTTGAAAAGCAACATAGTAACAGCAAGCAACACTAAGCAACTCTCCTAGTGGCCGGTAATTTGAATGCAGGAAAACAAATCAATTTTACCTAATTTCTACCAGCATGTCGCGCCTGTGCAACTAGAGGGGGGGGGGGGGGGGGCAACTCTGAGCTAAAGGCTAGAGCTGCCGCTTTCAAGGAGCGGGACACTAACCCAGACGCTTGTAAGAAATCCCTCTACGCCCGCCGACGAACCATCAAACAAGCAAAGCATAAATACAGGACTAACATCTAATCCTACTACGCCAGCTCTGTCACTCATTGGATGTGGCAGGGCTTGCAAACTATCACGGATTACAAAGGGAAACCCAGCTGTGAGCTGCCCAGTGACACGAGCCTACCAGATGAGCTAAATACCTTCCATGCTTGCTTCGAGGCAAGCAACACTGCCTCGAAGTTCTCCGTAGCCAATGTGAGTAAGACCTTTAAAACAGGTTAACATTCAAGGCCAGACGGATTACCATGACGCGTACTCGGAGCATGCGCTGACCAGCTGGCAAGTGTCTTCACTGACATTTTCAACCTCTCCCTGACCCAATCTATAATACCTGCATGTTTCAAGAAAACCACCATAGTCCCTGTGCCCATAAACACCAAGGTAAACTGTCTAAATGACTATCGCCCTGTAGCACTCACATCTGTAGCCATGAAATGCTTTGAAAAGCTGGTCATGGCTAACATTAACACTATCATCCCAGACCTACTCCAATTTGCATATCACTCCAACAGATCCACAGATGACAATCTCTATTGCACGCCACACTGCCCTTTCCCAATTGGACAAAAGGAACTAGGGTTGTCACCGACTAAAAATGGTTTCCCATATATAGACACACCCTATGTGTTTAAATAAAATCATCTCGTCTGAAGCTTTAAGTTCAATGTGATTAATAAATTCACACAAATGTCTCAAGAGGGAGCCAGAGATCAAGATAGCCTAACCAGAAGAAAAAACCTGTTGCCGAACCACCTCCTCCCACTGCTGCTGGCCTTCGCAGATTGTGCCATTATGCTCCCGAAATTGCCGGTAATAGGCTACACCAGGGGTTGGCAACCTTTTCCATTTGGAGCAGTGGTGGGAAAAGTACCCAATTGTCATACTTGAGTAAAAGTAAAGATAACTTAATAGAAAATGACTCAAGTAAAAGTCACACAGTAAAATACTTCTTGAGTAAAAGTCTAAAAGTAATTTGTTTTAAATACATTTACTTTTGATACTTAAGTAATTGCTAAAATATACTTACAGTGCCTTTGGAAAGTATTCAGACCCCTTGACTTTTTCCACATTTTGTTAGGTTACAGCCTTATTCTAAAATTGATAAAAATCATTTTTTTCAACTCAATCTACACACAATACCCCATAATGACAAAGCAAAAACAGGTTTAGAATTTTCTGCCAATTTATATAAAAAAAAAAAATGAAATTTACATAAGTATTCAGACCCTTTACTCAGTACCTTGTTGAAGCACCTTTTGCAGCCTCGAGTCTTCTTGGGTATGACGCTACAAGCTTGGCACACCTGTATTTGGGGAGTTTCTCCCATTCTTCTCTGCAGATCCTCTCAAGCTCTGTCAGGTTGGATGGGGAATGTTGCTGCACAGCTATTTTCAGGTCTCTCCAGAGATGTTTGATCAGGTTCAAGTCCAGGCTCTGGCTGGGCCACCCAAGAACATTCAGAGACTTGCCCCGAAGCCATTGCTGCGTTGTCTTGGCTGTGTGCTTAGAGTTGTTGTCCTGTTGGAAGGTCAACCTTCGCCCCAGTCAGGTCCTGAGCGCTCTGGGATAGGTTTTCATCAAGGATTTCTCAGTACTTTGCTCCGTTCATCTTTGCCTCGATCCTGACTAGTCTCCCAGTCCCTGACGCTGAAAAACATTCCCACAGCATGATGCTGCCACCACCATGCTTCCCCGTGGGATTGTGCCAGGTTTCCTCCAGACGTGACGCTTGGCATTCAGGCCAAAGAGTTCAACCTTGGTTTTATCAGACCAGAGAATCTTGTTTCTCATGGTCTGAGAGACTTTAGGTGGCTTTTGGCAAACTCTAAGCAGGCTGTCATGTGCCTTTTACTGAGGAGTGGCTTCCGTCTGGCCACTCTACCATATAGGCCTGATTGGTGGAGTGCTGCAGATATTGTTGTCCTTCTGGAAGTTTCTCCTATCTCCACAGAGGAACTCTAGAGCTCCTCTGTCAGAGTGACCATCGGGTTCTTGGTCACCTCCCTGACCAAGGCCCTTCTCCCCGATTGCTCAGTTTGGCCGGGCGGCCAGCTCTAGGAAGAGTCTTGGTGGTTCCAAACTTATTCCATTTAAGAATGATTGAGGCAACTGTGTACTTGGGGACCTTCAATGCTGAAGAAATGTTTTGGTACCCTTCCCCAGATCTGTGCCTCGACACAATCCTGTCTCTGAGCTCTACGGAGAATTATTTCAACCTCCCGGCTTGGTTTTTGCTCTGACATATACTGTCAACTGTGGGACCTTATATAGACAGGTGTGTGCCTTTCCAAATCATGTCCAATCAATTGAATATACCACAGATGGACTCCAATCAAGTTGTAGAAACATCTCAAGGATGATCAATGGAAACAGGATGCACCTGAGCTCAATTTCATGTCTCATAGCAAAGGGTCTGAATACTTATGTAAATAAGAGGTATTGTGAGTAGATTTCCTCAGCAATGTTTTTATTTAATCCATTTCAGAATAAGGCTGTAATGTAACAAAATGTGGAAAAATTCAAGGGGTCTGAATACATTCCAAAGCACTGTAAGTATCAAAAGTGTCAAAATCCTTACACTAAGCAAGCCAGACAGCACCATCTTCTTGTTTTTTTATTTATTTATGGATAGCTTGTGGCACACTCCAACATAATTTACAAATGGAGCATTTGTGTTAAGTGAATCCACCAGATCAGGTAGTAGGGATGACCAGGGATGTTCTCTTGATAAGTGTGTGAATTGGACCATTTTCTTGTCCTTTTTATTTTATTTCACCTTTATTTAACCAGGTAAGCTAGTTGAGAACAAGTTCTCATTTACAACTGCGACCTGGCCAAGATAAAGCAAAGCAGTGCGACACAAACAACACAGTTACACATGGAATAAACAAGCAAACAGTCAATAACACAATAGAAAAAACAAGGGGGAAAAAGTCTATATACAGTGTGTGCAAATGGCGTGAGGAGGTAAGGCAATAAATAGGCCAAAGTAGCAAAGTAATTACAATTTAGCAAATTAACACTGGAGTAATAGATGAGCAGATGATGTGCAAGTAGAAATACTGTTGTGCAAAATAGCAGAAAGGTAAATAAAAACAATATGGGAATGAGGTAGGTAGATTGGGTGGGCTATGAACAGATGGGCTATGTAGAGCTGCAGCAATCGGTTAGCTGCTCAGATAGCTGATGTTTAAAGTTAGTGAGGGAAATATAAGTCTCCAGCTTCAGCGATTTTTGCAATTCATTCCAGTCATTGGCAGCAGAGAACTGGAAGGAAAGGAGGCCAAAGCAGGTGTTGGCTTTGGGGATGACCAGTGAGATATACCTGCTGGAGCGCGTGCTACAGGTGAGGGTTGTTATCGTGACCAGTGAACTGAAATAAGGCGGAGCTTTACCTAGCATCGACTTATAGATGACCTGGAGCCAGTGGGTCTGGCGACGAATATGTAGCGAGGGCCAGCCGACTAGAGCATACAGGTCACAGTGGTGAGTGATATAAGGGGCTTTGGTAACAAAACAGATGGCACTGTGATAGACTGCACCCAGTTTGCTGAGTAGAGTACTGGAAGCTATTTTGTAAATGACATCGCCGAAGTCAAGGATCGGTAGGATAGTCAGTTTTACGGGGGTATGTTTGGCGGCGTGAGTGAAGGAGGCTTTGTTGCGAAATAGGAAGCTGATTCTAGATTTAATTTTGTATTGGAGATGTTTAATATGAGTCTGGAAGGAGAGTTTACAGTCTAGCCAGACACCTAGGTATTTGTAGTTGTCCACATATTCTAAGTCAGAACCGTCCAGAGTAGTGATGCTAGTCGGACGGGCGGGTGCGGACAGCGAACGGTTGAAAAGCATGCTTTTGGTTTTACTTGCATTTAAAGAGCAGTTGGAGGCCATGGAAGGAGTGTTGTATGGCATTGAAGCTCGTCTGGAGGTTAGTTAACACAGTGTCCAAATAAGGGCCAGATGTATACCAAATGGTGTCGTCTACGTAGAGGTGGATCAGGGAATCACCAGCAGCAAGAGCAACATCGTTGATATATACAGAGAAAAGAGTCGGCCCGAGAATTGAACCCTGTGGTACCCCCATAGAGACCCTGTGGTACCCCATCCAGTTGCAGTACATTTTAATGACCTAAAACATGACATTTCTACCTTTAGATTTTGTGGCATAGAGAAAGTCAAGATATCAGACAGGGGAGGTGATATTAATAATACTCTGAGCAAAAGAGAATGTTTTGGGATTTTCACCCTCCAGACATTATTTCCTAAAGGACTTAAAGATGAAATGCCCATGTATGTTATGTTGTGAATTTGAACATGAATTATGTGCCAATTTAAGATTACTCTGATGTTTTTTGTATGATGTACCCAATGATTAATGATACTTCCTATGTCCTCATTGTGGTTTTATGGACGTGTTTAATGCGTCTTATTTATACACTTTTGTAGTGTTTGTGAAATGCATATTGTTATGTTTGGTAGCACTTATTTATTTTTCCTTTGCCTCCAACCCCTTTCCATGCGTGGAACGGATGTGGGTGTGGCTAGGTCTATAGAGGTGCTGTTTTCAATTCAAAGGCTCTGACGAAGGCCGTGAGGCCGATACGTAAGCTTATTAAATATCAGTGATACTATCAAGAGCAATGTGCGGTTTCCTTTTTCCTTCACCCCCATAGACTGCCAGAGGTCTGGAAAACAGGCCCTCCGATTTGACACACTGAACTCTGTCAGAGAAGTAGTTGGAGAACCAGGCGAGGCATTTGAGAAACCAAGGCTGTTGAGTTTGCCGATGAGAATACGGTGATTGACAGAGTCGAAAACCTTGGCCAGGTCGATGAAGACGGCTGCACAGTACTGTCTTTATCGATGGCGGTTATGATATCGTTTAGTACCTTGGGCGTGGCTGAGGTGCACCATGACCAGCTCGGAAACCGGATTGCTGGTCATGGACTGATTGTGGACTACAGGAAACAGAGGGCCGAGCACACCCACATTTACATCGACGAGGCTGTAGTGGAGTAGGTTGAGAGCTTCAAGTTCCTCGGTGTCCACATAATTATGGATCTATCGTGATCCAAACAGACCAGCACAGTCATGAAGAGGGCACGACAACACCTCTTCCCCCTCTGGTGGCTAAAGAGATTTGGCATGGGACATCAGATCCTCAAAAAGTTTTACAACTGCACCATCGAGAGCATTTTGACCGGCTGCATCACTGCTTGGTATGGCAACTGCTTGGCATCTGACCGCAAGGTGCTACAGAGGGTAGTGTGTATGGCCCAGTACATCACTGGGGCCGATCTCCCTGCCATCCAGGACCTCTATACCAGGCAGTGTCAGAGGAAGGCCCAAAAATTGTCAAAGACTCCAGCCACCCAAGCCACAGACTGTTCTCTCTGCTATTGCACAGCAAGCAATACCAACGCACCAAGTCTGGAACAAACAGGACCCTGGACAGCTTCTAACCCAAGCCATATGACTTCTAAACAGCTAATCAAACAGCTACCCGGAACACCTGCATTGACCCTTTTTTGCACAAACTCTCTTGCACACACACTGGACTCTGCCCACACACTACATATACCCACACACACATAAAATGCACACACGTGCATACTGACGCCACACACACCTTTCACACTCACCACATATGCTGCTGCTAGTAACTTTACCCCTACCGATATGTACAGTACATAGCTACCTCAATTACCTCATACCTCTGCGCATCGACTCGGTACTGGTACTCGTTGTGTATAGCAATGTTATTTTCTACTCCCTATATATAACCATGTTATTGTTATTCAATGTGTGACTTTTCATTTTTAGATTGTTGATCTTATCTTTAAAATCTGCATGGTTGGAAAAGGACCTGTAAGCAAGCATTCGCTGAGAGTAAGCATTTCGCTGTTAGTTTTCACCTGTTGTCTATGAAGCATGTGACAAATCAAATTTGATTTGACATTGCACTGGCTCTCCACGACTCAGTCCTGAAAAGGTCATTGCGATGGGTACCTCCCAAGTGTGCCATAATAGCCTCTCAAGGACATGTTATTCCATCCAACCAAACCCCCCCACCCTCTGTACAGCATCCCCTCCAGAGTGGAGCAGGGAGAGCCTTACCCATTAAAGGGATGGCCAGCTGGCGGCGGAACAGAGTGTGGATGCGTTCGAGCTGAGCGTTCAGAAGCTCCTGCTGCTCGCAGGTGGGGACACTGCCAGGGGGAGGCTGAGCAAAAAGAAGAGATAGAAAACTGAGACAAAATCCAGCAAAGAGCCTAGTTTGTGTAATATCAGATTGCGTTCAATCATGCTTTTTCAACATTTCTGCCCAATGCTGAAGGTACAAGGAAAATCTACCATCATTCATTTAGCAGATGGTCTTATACAAAACACCCTAAGAAATATAGACATGGGGAGATATAGAAAAATGAGCAGCATGTTGCAGCTACTAGAGATCATTATTCTTCAGGGGCGCTCACCTGAACAGTTGCCAGTATGACGTTCTCAAACTCCCTGTAGGCCTCCCATACAGTCGCCCCCTTGGTCATGTGCAACCCCACGGCTGTCAGGGCTCTCTCGAAGATGGACCTCACCTTCTCCATCCCACCAGGCAGTCCCATGCCCCCGATAGAGTACTGGGCATACTCCAGCCAGATTTCAGGGCCTAAAGGCCACACAAGAATTTCACTGTTTACTTTACAATAACATCACAATATATAGAATCGTAACACAATCCAATAAGTGGGGACAGAACTCACAGATATAATCTTTCACAGCCATCTCAAAGAGCTCGTAGACTTTCTCCCGGTTCAGCTCCTCCTCGGTTAGGCGGATCTCATCCTTGAGCCAGTCCAGCCATATCTCTGCAAGAGAGGACAAGTCAGATTTGTATACAGTTCACAATAACATTCAGTATGTTTACAACAATGAAACCATCATTTTTCACAGTAATGATGAAACAGTAAACCTTGTTCCAAATTACTGAATCATCATCATAAATAAAACTTCTTCACACCAATGAATCACAAAAGAAGAAGCAGACCTTGCAACAAGTCTTATATTTAATCTAGTCTACCACATAAAGCACATCAGCTCAATCATAAAACTGGCCAAGCATAAAGTCTGCTGCATCTCCAGAGACCATCAGACACCAACCTTCAGTCAGTGGGAAGAGCTCACTCATCTTCTGCCTTGCCTTACGCAGTGGAGGCAGCTCCCCCTCCTGCCTCAGGAGTTTTATGAGGTCCACATGACAGTTGTAGTCAAAAGCATTGATGGACAGCTGAAAGTCACAGAGAGAGGATAGAAGATGAGTCAGACCAACAACCCTTTGTGTGTATTTACATGTGTTCTTGGTTAGCAAACAAATATATAATATGTAAGTGAACTAAATACTGTAATGAGTATTGCTTGTGAAATCAACCGGATAGCTTGACTGTTAAATGTTGTTGCAGACTGGCTAGCTACCTACCTACCATTCTCAACTGCAGCCCGCCGAAAGGGCGTGTGTTTAGTTGTAATACAACTGCAAGCACGTTGGCTGGTATTATATAATTGTGGCTGGGTAACATGCTAGTTGACTAGATAGTTACATAATGATGCATCAACTAATAGCTAGCAAACTATTAGCATGCGAGCTAACGTTAGCTAAGTAGCTAGCTAGCTTTCTTTGCAGTACAAGCGGTGCAAGTCTGCAAACAAGCCAACTTGTTGTTTGTGATGTGTTTATGCTTTTAAAATCAATGTAACAAACAACGCTGTTAGCTAGTTGACATCAAACGTTATAAATGGCTAGCTGCAACAGTGTGGATTAAAATAGCTAGCTAGGTTTCCATTCATTTCTCAAACAGTTAGCTTAGCTAACGTACTTGCTCCTCCAAACGCTGAATTTCGGCTTCATTCTCTTTATCATCTTCTGACGAATCGTCTTCTTCATCGTCGGAATTTTCGATTCCCATACCCTCCTCTTCATCTGAATCCATTTCTCTTTCCATCCCTGCCTCTTCCTCCATCTCTTGCAACTGCGTCTCTTCTGCGTTCCCCGTTGCTGCCATGTTGGAACTATGTCTGCCTGGTAACAGCAGTGAGAGCTGTCCAAGGTAGAGCCTGGCTGGCAAACCCCCCCTGATACTACTATGCTAAATTCGAAACGTCACGTAATCTGTTACCTACATGACAAGAACACAACCAAATAACTATGTATTAATATTACTTGGACAATAACAGCTATAACAACCATATATTGCATTTGCTAAGATTCCTCCTGAAAAGAGCGGATACCGAATATCCCAGCAATTAAAAATTGGGACTCCTGTAGGGCAATTTTAATGGCCAACGTCCCTGTGCATGCTGTGCAATGATGAGAAGCACATAAGCAACCTATTGTACTGTTATGCACTTCGTCGTACATATCATGTGAGTAAAAAACAAAGTGGGAGATGTAGATATATTTGTTCCTGAACGTCTCAGAAGTAATTTATTCCTGTTTATAGGCTAATGCTGCAAAATGCTACGTTACATTATTGTGCAGATGAGACTTAATAGACATGTTGCAATTGATCAGAATTTGTTATTTTGAATGCACAAACAATTTGTTGTTTGGGGCCACAGCACAGCATACTGCCAAAAATATTTGAAACCGCAGACAACCGCCTTTTCTTATCGAACGCAAAACAAGTCGAAACTGTCTTGTGTTTATGTGACGTATTCATTACTTTTCTTCTTTGGTTTTGATGACGGTCCACAAACAAATATTATAGGTGCATGCTGCCACCTACAGTGTTGGCTGTATATCAGCCTACAATTCTGTAGATGTAGTATGAATTAATTACACGTTGTAAAAAAAAATCCCTACAAACTAACCCTGCACCCATTAAAACCTAAACACTATTCCAGTACTTTGGCCCTATCTGATCAAAGATTACAGTACGAAGATAGGCAGAAACTTCCCGCTTTGAGGATAACAAAGTGCCACCGACACGGCCAGCTACCAAGGACTGTGGGGTCTCCTTCTCCGTGGCCGACGTAAGAGATTTAAACATGTTAACCCTCGCAATGCATGCGCAGACCAGCTGGCTGGTGTGTTTACGGACATATTCAATGTCTCGCTATCCCAGTCTGTTGTCCCCACATGCATCAAGATGGCCACAATTGTTCCTGTACCCAAGAATGCAAGCTGAACTAAATGATTATCACCCCGTAACACTCACTTCTGTCATCACGAAGTGCATTTGAGAGACTAGTCAAGGATCATATTATCTCCACCTTACCTGTCACCCTAGACCCACTTCAATTTGTTTACCATCCCAGCCTACAGGAAGGAGGTGAGGGCTCTGGGAGTCTGGTGTCAAGAAAATAACCTCTCACTCAACGTCAACATAACAAATGAGATCATTGTGGACTTCAGAAAACAGCATATCACTGACAAACTGAAATGGTCCATCCACACAGACAGTGTAGTGAAGAAGGCGCAACAGCACCTCTTCAACCTCAGGAGGCTGAAGAAATTTGACTCGTCACCTAAAACCCGCAAACTTTTACAGATGCATAATTGAGAGCATCCTGTCAGGCTGCATCACTGCCTGGTACGGCAACTGCACCGGCCACAATCGCAGGGCTCTCCAGAGGGTGGTGCTGTCTGCACAACGCATCACCGGGGGCAAACTACCTGCCGTCTAGGACACCTACAGCACCCAATGTCACAGGAAGGCCAAAAGATCATCAAGGACAACAACTACCTGAGCCGCTGCCTGTTCACCCCGCTATCATCCAGAAGGCGAGGTCAATACAGGTGCATCGAAGCTGGGACTGAGACTGAAAAACAGCTTTTATGTCAAGGCCATCCGACTGTTAAATAGCCATAAATAGCACAGAGAGGCTGCTGCCTACATACAGACTTGAAATCATTGGCCACTTTAATAAATCTAACACTAGTCACTTTTAATAATGTCACCTTAATGATATTTACATATCTTGCATTACTCATATCATATGTATATATTGTATTCCATACTATCTACTGTATCTTAGTCTATGCCGCTCTGATATTGCTCGTCCATATTTATATATTCTTAATTCCATTCCTTTACTTAGATTCATGTTTATTAGGTATTTGTTGTGAAATTGTTAGATATTACTTGTTTGATATCGCTGCACTGTCGGAACTACAAGCACAAGCATTTCGCTACACCCGCAATAACATCTGCTAAACCCATATATGTGACCAATAAAATTATTTTGATTTGTTACATCTTCTCTAATAGAAATCCCAGATCACTCCTGTGGGCAATGTCATGGCGACGTTGGCTAGCTAAACTCATGTGTAGAGTAACGTCATCATGTCTAACTGTATCTTGCGCCGAACTGCGCATGTGCAGGCCGTCAACTCAAAGGCACACACCTTCGATATAAAGTTTGTCACTTTCACTTTTCGCTTTCTTGCACCTATGGGTTTAGAACAGGGGTGGGCAAATGTTTTGGCTCGAGCTATGAAGTGCCGCACAATTGGCTCAGCATCTTCCTGGTTAGGAGAGGGTATGGCAGGCCAAAATGTTCTTGTCCCATCGCGCTCTACCGACTCCTGTGGCGGGCCGGGCGCATGCATGCTGACACGGTCGCCAGGTGTATGGTGTTTCCTCTGACACATTGGTGCGGCTGGCTTCCGGGTTCAGCGGGCATTGTGTCAAGAAGCAGTGAGGCTTGGCTGGGTCGTGTTTCTGAGGACGCATGTCTCTTGACCTTCGCCTCTCCCAAGTCTGTACAGGAGTTGCAGCAATGGGACAAGACTGTAACTACCAATTGGATACCACAAAATTGGGGTCCTCTTAGGATCACTCACCCTGGACCCATCTTCATTTGTTACTCTCTTCACTGCCTGAGCATATAACACCTTCTGCACTACTCTGATCCTGGCAACCTCAACCTGCCTTTCTCTCACCGGAGACCTCTGCTCTCCAAAACCATGTAACCCTTACAGGTTACATTCACAGCTTTTTCCACCTATACTAAACGTTCCTTTGTCATGTCCTCCTGCACACTTCTCACATTAAGGAATCTCCCTCCCACACTGCTGCGATTGATGACACACTTAAAACAAAGATTTTAACTATACCAGGGTAGACCACAGCATGTCGTTTCCAATGGGAACAAATTAGTCATAGTGGGCAGAACAAGTAAGGAGGTGGGCAGAGCCAAGCACGAGCTAGCAAAATCCTATTGGCGCCTTCTAGCGTACATCTATCTGTACATTCCATTTGGGAACGCTTCCTCTGAAGTGCGCGTGTGCAATAACTCAATTCGCCTTTGCACTCCATCTAAACAACACGATTTTTACAAACTTTCGCAAAGGGTAAAGGCTACAAAACGTAATCCACTCTGTTCATAACATATTTTAGTTTTGGGAACGGAAAATTGTATTGGGATCAAATGTTTCATCGATGAGAAAATGTTCAGAATGTCGGCCATCTAGTTCCATCAGTGTTTTACTTGCTATATTGTATTTACTTCGCCACCATGGTCTTTTTTTGCCTTTACCTCCCTTATTTCACCTCATTTGCGCACATTATATACTGCTCAAAAAAATAAAGGGAACACTTAAACAACACATCCTAGATCTGAATGAAAGAAATAATCTTATTAAATACTTTTTTCTTTACATAGTTGAATGTGCTGACAACAAAATCACACGAAAATAATCAATGGAAATCCAATTTATCAACCCATGGAGGTCTGGATTTGGAGTCACACTCAAAATTAAAGTGGAAAACCACACTACAGGCTGATCCAACTTTGATGTAATGTCCTTAAAACAAGTCAAAATGAGGCTCAGTAGTGTGTGTGGCCTCCACGTGCCTATATGACCTCCCTACAACGCCTGGGCATGCTCCTGATGAGGTGGCGGATGGTCTCCTGAGGGATCTCCTCCCAGACCTGGACTAAAGCATCCTTCCAACTCCTGGACAGTCTGTGGTGCAACGTGGCGTTGGTGGATGAAGCGAGACATGATGTCCCAGATGTGCTCAATTGGATTCAGGTCTGGGGAACGGGCGGGCCAGTCCATAGCATCAATGCCTTCCTCTTGCAGGAACTGCTGACACACTCCAGCCACATGAGGTCTAGCATTGTCTTGCATTAGGAGGAACCCAGGGCCAACCGCACCAGCATATGGTCTCACAAGGGGTCTGAGGATCTCATCTCGGTACCTAATGGCAGTCAGGGTACCTCTGGCGAGCACATGGAGGGCTGTGCGGCCCCCCAAAGAAATGCCACCCTACACCATGACTGACCCACCGCCAAACCGGTCATGCTGGAGGATGTTGCAGGCAGCAGAACGTTCTCCACGGCGTCTCCAGACTCTGTCACATCTGTCACGTGCTCAGTGTGAACCTGCTTTCATCTGTGAAGAGCACAGGGAGCCAGTGGCGAATTTGCCAATCTTGGTGTTCTCTGGCAAATGCCAAACGTCCTGCACGGTGTTGGGCTGTAAGCACAACCCCCACCTGTGGACGTCGGGCCCTCATACCACCCTCATGGAGTCTGTTTCTTACCGTTTGAGCAGACACATGCACATTTGTGGCCTGCTGGAGGTCATTTTGCAGGGTTCTGGCAGTGCTTCTCCTGCTCCTCCTTGCACAAAGGCGGAGGTAGCGGTCCTGCTGCTGGGTTGTTGCCCTCCTACGGCCTCCTCCACGTCTCCTGATGTACTGGCCTGTCTCCTGGTAGCGCCTCCATGCTCTGGACACTACGCTGACAGACACAGCAAACCTTCTTGCCACAGCTCGCATTGATGTGCCATCCTGGATGAGCTGCACTACCTGAGCCACTTGTGTGGGTTGTAGACTCCGTCTCATGCTACCACTAGAGTGAAAGCACTGCCAGCATTCAAAAGTGACCAAAACATCAGCCAGGAAGCATAGGAACTGAGAAGTGGTCTGTGGTCCCCACCTGCAGAACCACTCCTTAATTGGGGGTGTCTTACTAATTGCCTATAATTTCCACCTGTTGTCTATTCCATTTGCACAACAGCATGTGAAATTTATTGTCAATCAGTGTTGCTTCCTAAGTGGACAGTTTGATTTCACAGAAGTGTGATTGACTTGGAGTTACATTGTGTTGTTTAAGTGTTCCCTTTATTTTTTTGAGCAGTGTATATAGACTTATTTTTCTACTGTATGTTTGTTTTACTCCATGTGTAACTGTGTTGTTGTATGTGTCGAACTGCTTTGCTTTATCTTGGCCAGGTCACAATTGTAAATGAGAACTTGTTCTCAACTTGCCTACCAGGTTAAATAAAGGTGAAATAAAAATATAAAATCTTCTCCCACTGCCGACCAGTGGGCTTCCTTTCAGAGTGGAAACGCCAAGCGGATGCGTCACATTTATACATCCAGTGAAATATCTGTCTCATTGTTCTATCTGTGCTTAAAACATGGTGCAGGTTATGAAAAGGTGTGCGTCCCTTTTTCTCAAAAGAACGTCGTTTACACTAGAGATTAAAACGTTATGCCCTTATCACAAAAGGGCCATGTACTTTACTACCTAAAATTCACAGGTCTAATTTACCCGATATTTACCCTAAATGCAGTATGAACGCTAAACCTAGCTAACAACAGTAGCTAGGGCACAGTTGTAGCTAAAGTTGTCCAGTGCTAGCTAACTACACTACTGTTGACTAACACCATTCCGTACAAATTTGCGCAACCGCAGCATTCAAACGAGGCTGCAGTGAAAACTAATGGAACTGTTGGCATCAAAATCCTGAGGTGTGAACTACGTTTCTATTCAAGCGTTCATTTATTTACATGGTAATGGCCGGATAGTATTGGAGAAAAGTTGAAAAAACGGATCCCTCTGATGTTTTACGTTAAATTGTGGCGTGCCATGACGTAACGTACGGCACGCATAATGCAACTCATTCTGTGTCGTACAGCCTCTCTCCACCAGGTGCAGCGCTTCTCTCGCAGATTAAAACGAGAAAGGGACAGGGTAAGGGGGATACCTAGTCAGTTGTACAACTGAATGCGTTCTCTTTTTTTGCGTCATCACTGCGCCTTCAATCATGCAGAGACGGGCAGCATGAAGGTCTCGTCAATGATTTTGCTGGAAAGGGGACAAATGGTCCTTTAGAATGGTATTCATATTACAGTTGACCTGGAAGTATTACGTGTTTTGGGCGCTAAAATAAGGTCACTTGTACGTTACAGCGCGATGTACAAAAGTGCGTTAGCTAACAAGAAGTTGCTTCATCTTCACTGGCTGCTATATCCTTATGCCATACTGCTACGAATAGCTTTTGTCCCCATATGTATGCTTTGTTTCCATGTCTTGAATGTCCCTTTCCTTGTATTGGGTCTTTTCTGTGCCATTCGCAGGTAGTGGACCACTATGAGAACCCAAGAAATGTGGGTTCCTTAGACAAAAACGCCAAGAATGTGGGGACTGGCTTGGTGGGTGGGCCTGCATGTGGGGGCGTTATGAAACTCCAGGTATGTCAGTTCAAAAATCTTGCTTATGCCTTTTGTGTCTTTCCCTTTGTGCCGTTATCTGTGCCCAGTAATATTTATACCATGTGTTGTGTTGCTGCCTTGCTATGTTGTGTCTTGGGTCTCATATGTGTTGTGGTGTTTTGTCCAATATTTTAATTTGTTTTATTTTTAATCCCTGTCCCTGCAGGAGGCCTTTTGGTAGGCCGTCATTGTAAGTAAGAATTTGTTCTTAACTGACTTGCCAAATTAAATAAACAAATGTGCAGTGGATTGTTTTGTAATCCTTTTAGTATATTTTGTCTTTCCTTGTCTGGGGTTTGATGATAAGTTCATAAGTAAGTATTGGTCTTTTCAGTCATGTGCAACTGTTAAATATTTGCTTGTCTGCAGATCCAAGTGGACGTAAAGGGGAAGATAGTGGATGCTAGATTCAAGACTTTTGGCTGTGGCTCAGCCATTGCTTCCAGTTCTCTAGTAACAGAGTGGGCAAAGGGCAAATCCGTAAGTTGATCAGCCCAAATTTGACACAGTACTCTTCTTTGCATCATGCTGTATGTGTGTTGGTAGGATTAGGGTTTAGGTTTATTCTCCTATGCGTTTCCACTTGCAGATTGACGAAGCTCTTAAGATCAAGAACACTGATATTGCCAAATAACTCTGCCTTCCACCAGTCAACCTCTAGTCAGTCAAACAAACCGATACTACAATAGGGACATGGTCTAATACCTACAGTGCCTTGCTTCAGAAAGTATTCATACCCCTTGACTTATTCCACATTTTGTTACAGCCTGAATTCAAAGTGAGAGATACTATTTAATCCATTATCTACACACAATACCCCATGATGAAAGTTTAAACATGTTTTTAGAAATTTTTGCAAATGTAATTAATTAGATATCTCACGAACATACTGTAAAAGTATTCACACCCCTGAGTCAATACATGTTAGAATCAACTTTGGCAGCTGTGAGTCTTTCTAGGTAAGTTTAAGAGCTTTGCACACCTAGATTGTACAATATTGGCACATTTTTAAAGAACTTTCAAGTTGGTTGTTGATCATTGCTTGAGAGCCATTTTCAAGCCAATTTTAAGTAAAATCTAACTATGCCACTCAGGAATATTCAATGTCATCTTGGTAAGCAACTCCAGTGTATATCTGGCCTTGTGTTTTAGGTTGTCCTGCTGAAAGATGCATTTGGCTCCCAATGTCTATTGGAAAGCAAACTGAACCATGTTTTCCTCTGGGATTTTGCCTGTGCTTAGCTCTGTTCTTTTTGTCCTTGCTGATAAGCATACCCATAACATGATGCAGCCACCACCATGCTTGAAATTATGAAGTGGTACTCCGTGATGTTGTATTTGCCCCAAACATAACGTTTTGTATTCAGCACATAGTTAATTTCTTTGCAAACATGATGCATGTTTTGGAATATTTTTTAAATTCTGTACAGGCTTCCTTTTCACTCTGTCATTTAGGTTAGTGTTGTTGATCCATCCTCAGTGTTTCTCCTATCATAGCCTTTAAAGTCTCCATTGGTCTCATGGTGAAATCCCTGAGTGGTTTCCTTCCTCTCTGGCAACAGAGTTGGGAAGGACGCCTGTATCTTTGTAGTGACTGGGTGTATTTTATACACCATCCAAAGTGTAAAGTGTAACTAAACCATGCTCAAAGGGATATTCAATGTCTGCTTTTTTTATTTTATTTTGACCCATCTACCAATAGGTACCCCTTGTAAGGCATTGGAAAAACCTCCCTGGTCTTTGTGGTTGAATCTGTGTTTGAAATTCACTGCGCAACGGAGGAACCTTACAATTATCTGTTTGTGGGGTACAGAGATGAGGTAGTCATTCAAAAATCATGTTGCACACAGTAAGTCCATGTAACTTAACATTTTTACTTCTGAACTTTAGGCTTGAATACTTATTCACTCAAGACATTTCAGCTTTTTGTTTTTTATTCATAAATATTTTAAAACAATTCCACTTTGACAGAATGGGATATTGTGCGTCGGCCAGTGACACAACTTCAATTTAATCCATTTGAAATTCAGGCTGTAACAATGTGTAAATACTTTGTTTCTGAAGCCACTGTATATCCTAGATGTTGGCAAATGATTTTAATTAGAAGTAAATATGTGCAGGATTTTATTTTACCTGGGGTGACGTTTTATTGCTCCCTCTGTTATTCATCTCCATGTAGTGCTTGCAGAGGATGCTATAAAGGCAGCCGTGGCAGACTACAGGGTCCAACAGAAGGAAAACGAGACGGCAGAAAAAAACTCATCAATTAGTCCCTGTTCTTCCCAATTGCCTTGCTCTGACATCTTGTGTGGTGCAAGCCTCAAATGTGAACATGATACAGGTCAACAGTCATGGCCAAGTTCTCCAATGTAATTGATGCTTTCAGTTAAAACCGTATCAGAACTGCTGTAGAGTGTTTACTGTTAAATTATGGCAGATGTTTAAGAATTGTTTGTTTGCCGTTATGTATGGCAATTCTCAAATGATAATCCTAAATGTTGAAATGGAATAAAACAATCCTATTTTGTATTTACAACTCCCAAGAAAGGCATTTTAAACTTAAAGGACTACATTTTTGATGTACATTACCAAAAATCTAATCAAGTTTTGTTTAGTTGGCTCTAAAAACAGCATCATGGTTCCTGGGGGAAGTTACAACTAGACAATTGAGGTAGTTACATTTCAGTAATTGAACTGATATAGTGCCATTACACAAAAATATAAATACTGATCTTCTTTGTCACTCTGGGGGACCCATTGTCCCTACTGTTGAGCTCAAATCACAGCAAGTGTGATTCATCCATCTGCAGTTAACATTTTGATAAGATTATTTTTAATACATTTTACTCTCATGATTGCTGAAATGGGGCCACCCTCTGGTTATGCGCAAGGATCTTTTTCAGGATCAGCAGCACTGCTAGCATGAGAAGACCCACCAGCACACACAACACAGCCAACAGGCCTATAACTGCTGATAAGCCCTGTTGAGTGAGGGTTCTGGGAGTGGGCACAGGTAAGGAGCTAGCCTTGTTTGTGGAACTTGTTGCCTCTACAGCGCTTGAATTACCAGGAGGGTATCGGCCTGTAGAATTGTCTAAACATCTGGGCTTCTCAATTGGTAAAGAAGTGGTGGAAGCCTCCTTGGGTGGGGCTACAGATGGTGTTGAATTCAGAGACAAGCAGTCTTCATAGCTTAGATCCTGTAAAGTGTAGTGGTCAGAAAGAAGCCCAGACAGAGCAGTATCTTGGTGATAAGGTGCTTGAGTGGGGCTCTCTGCATTGCGAAATGTTCCCTTCAACACTTGCTTTGATGAACCAGAGATACTCCCAAAATCCCTGGTTTTGATGGGTGAGTATAGAAAACCAGGCACGAGAGTTTTCACTGTGAAGGTACCCAGCTGTCTCTCTGGCTTGGTGGTGAAACTAAGGTGAGAGACTTTCTCATTAGGCTTTAGGACCCGTGGACAGATAGCCATGACAGATAGGGTTAGGAGCATGTGATGTGCAAGGTGTGTTGGTTCGGCACACACCAGGTCAGTGGCCATCTTCAGCCTTCCACTCAGTAGCCACCGGTACAGGTACAGGATGTCACACTCACACACCCACAGGTTGTTGGCCAGCTCCACAGAACGGAGACTTGGCAGCCCGTCAAAGGCGCTCTCTGGCACTGAGCGCAGGCAGTTGCTGTTGATCTTCAGGACCTGCAAGTTGACCAGTGCATTCAGCGAGGGGAGGTCCAGGGCAGAGATGCAGTTAGCTGACAGGTCTAAGTGGGTGAGGGAGGCTGGCAGGTTCAGAGGCAGGATGGTTAGTCGGTTCCCTTTCAGAGTCAGAACCTGCAGCCTCCCCAGGCCCAGCAGAGCCCCTGGCTGGATGGTACGGATGCGGTTGTCCTCCAGGTCTAAGCGGGTGAGGTTGCCCAACTGGCGCAGGGCCCCGGTGGTGATGTAGGTGATGCGGTTCTTCTGCAGCTGCAGGGTCTCCAGGCTGGGGGGCAGGCCCCGGGGGAAGTGAGCCAGTTGGTTGTGGCTGAGGCTGAGCTCCTGCAAGCTAGAGAAGGGCCGGAGTAGGTGGTCCACATTACAGAACTGGTTCCGAGCCACAGAGAGGACAGATGTGTTGAGAGGGACGGAGACCGGCAAGGACCTCAGGCCCAGGGACTCACAGAGGACCAGCAGCCCAGGGTGAGGACAGCAGCAGCCTTCTGGACAGGAGGATGTCACAAGGCAGGCAAGTGGAGAGACACAGAGAACCAGTAGGAGACCATAGAGGCACCACAGCATGGCTCACTTGAGGGAGGAGAAAGGACAAGGCAACATTAGACACGGAGATAAGTAGATTGCAGCTTGTGTCTAGCTACTAATGACTAATCAGGATAAAAACTACAGCAGCATGCAATGCATTTAGTATCAGACAACTGTGTGTGTTTCTGATACCGAAGGCAGTTTCAGAGGCTGATGTCCATTTGGATGGATATAATTATAAGGAAGGGGAGTCACTCAGACTATTCAGAGCTGTTATTCCATTGATTGCACATGAAGCTTGGATGGTTTAAAAGATAAGACCGTGCTGATATAGTGAATCCAATGTGTTCAATGACTTACCTGAATAAACATTTTTGAAAAAACAGCCATTGTAAATCACAAAGTAATTGGCATACATTTTTATACACAACCTGTAACTACTACTGTACCATTCTTCCAAAGGCTCTGTTTCATCCGCTCTTCCCAAGAAGTTGGCCAGCCAAGACGGCTATGATCCACTGTGTGACTGACTCTCTCCAGAAACCACAGTCTTTGAGAATTCCAAGCAGCTGCCCATCAAAGTTTAATGATACCCTTAAGGTGCTCTGTTACATGTTTTGTATCCTCTTCATCTTCCAAATGAATTCAATGCTCCTATTCCTTTAAGGGCAGATAGACAACACTAAAGTCTCAAAATAGGAACACAGCAATAGTCTCTTTCAGGAGCAGACCTCCCTCTGGTAGCGTCTTCTCTACGGTTATCCTCCAGGTCATATGGCATCCTTTAGCATCCTGTCACTCTGTGAAGTACGACTAAATGAAGCCAAGCCAGTGTTATTGACAGCCCGAGACACTGGGTGGTCCTGTCCTGTGGCTGTGTGCCTTCTGTTATCCAGGTGGGAAGAGTTAGAGTGCAGGGGTAGTATTATTCCAGAATTATTTAGCACCTTGTTGACAAAAGAGCAGGGAATCAGATCCTGGTGCGAGGCTCCTTCAGGGCTCACCTTTCAGGCACAACAAGGCTTCACTTGCTTTTGGGCTGTTCTGCCTTCATCTTTGATGTTTGTTCTTAACGTGACTGAATAACTGGCCTTCTGCCATGGGATCAAACTTTGTTTTTACTTTGAAAACGAATTGGTATTTATGATATACATTCCTCCCCTTTGTGTGAAAAAGAGCAATAGGATATTTTATAATTAAATCATAAACAGTAAAGATGGCAATCAATACTTTATTTTTTCTGTATCGCAATTATTGCTGCACCGTTATTTATAGGCATTTTCATATTAAGGCATCAACAGTTTTTTTAGGGTCTGGTTTTAATTGTTTCTGGCAACATAAACAGCTGCTGCATCCTCTCACAATGTTTGCAGGAGGGCAGCAGTTGCATGCCATTTAATAAAAAGCTTACATTTTCTTTTCAGGAAATAGGGCAATCTTTACATATCCCTGGTACAAAATCAGGTAAGTGATTTATCTTCAAGTAACCTGACTTGATATGGGCATGTGGACAAATCAGTGTGTCTTGTTTTCAAATACACTCATGTCCAGTTTCAGAGCAAAGTACTTCATGTAGTTGGATTGACAGCTGTTGAAATATTGATCGCATGTTGTAAGGAAGCCAGGGGGCAAGACAAAGGAGCTCTCTCGTCATCTCAAGGCTCTGGTGCCTTTCACTGGCTTTGTTTTTGGGCATGACATTACATAGTGGTGCCAGCCTCCTGTCCCTGGCCAATCAGGTGGCACAACAGCCATATTTCCCCCTGTAATGTGTGAGTGGGCAGAGTATTTCAAAGTTTGTCACGGAAATATTTGTTATAGCTCATATAATATGAACCTAAAAATACAACTGTAGCCACGTCTGTCAATGCAGACAAAGTACATGCAGTAGTATGCATGTCACTATAATTGTCCTTAGGCTTCTTTTTTTTTTTACATTTGAGAACAGACCTAACAAACCAGAGAGCTTTTCTTCAAACATAGGCTACTGAAGTTATTCTTGGGTAGAAATAGATGAAAATGAGGGTCTCCAAAGTAGTTTCAAATGTTTTTACACACCCAGTGGCCCAATTGGAAGCACTACCATTCAGGCATGGTCAAACTCCACATTGCAATTTATGTTATAAAACACAGCTTACTTAGTGAAAATTGTGAAATCTCTTCCTCCAACCCAGACTTTTGGACTTACAATTTCAATAAAAACAAATATCAACAAAACCTCTTTATTAAAGCTGGACAAAAATAAAATAAGAAAAATACCACAATCTACAGCAGAACTGAGGGTCACTGTAAAACAATCCATAAAGGGATTCAGGAGAATCTTTGGATTTTACTTGACTTTAGAATTAAATAACTACCAGTATTAATAAAAACTTAGTATGCACTGATCTTAAACCACACTCAAACCTGCAAATCACACGTTTTGTTTGAAAAAAATCAATTACAAAAAGCTGCTCTACCCATATAGCATTTGCAAATTCTCTAAAATAATAATCCATAAATCACCCAGTGTGACATGTATGAAAATGCATGTAATTTCAAAATGTCTAAGTCCACTCAAAAAATTCTCATCAATTAATTGAGTAGAGTTAGTAGAGAGAATTATGCTTGGCTTTCTCTCTTCACAGATGCCAACTTTCTTTTCTCTGTGTGATCTAAATGTAACTGCCAAAATAAAGGAAACGCCAAGATAAGGCGTCTTAATAGGGCCATGAGCCACCAGAACAGCTTCAATGCACCTTGGCAAAGATTCTACATGTGTCTGGAACTCTATTGGAGGAATGCGACACCATTTATCCACGAGAAATGACATAATTTGCTGTTTTGTTGATGGTGGTGGAAAACACTGTCAGGCGATGCTCCAGAATCTCCCATAAGTGTTAAACTGGGTTGCGATCTGGTGACGTAGACCATGTGCTATGGCCGTCTCAAACGTTTTTATGCTCATCAAATCATTCAGTGACCATCTGTGGATGGTGGCATGGTCATCCTGGAAGAGACCACTCCCATCAGGATAGAACTGATTCACTATTGGTTGAAGGGGATCACTCAGAATGGCTGTGTATTTATTGCTGTTTACCTTGCCCTCTAAGGGGTTGAGTGGACCTAAACCATGCCAGGAAAATGCACCCCACACCATAACAGAGCCTTCATTTACTCAAGTGGTTCCTTTATTTTGGCATTTACCTCTACATCTCTTTAGTAAAGCTAAACTGAGCAGTACAATTTCCCAATGGTAATAACAACATGCAAACATCCTATAAATACTGTCTTTGTATAATGTCTTGATATGTCTTTTTTTTTTACTATCAACAATTGATTAACCAATCTCATTTCACAATGACCCTTTTATACATCAAGGGAAGTATAGGAAGAATCATTTATACAGTACCAGTCAAAAGTTGACACACCTACTAATTCAATTTTTTTTTTTTTTTACTATTTTCTACAAAGTAGAATAATAGTTTGGACATCAAAACTATGAAATAACATATGAAATAATGTAGTAACCAAACAAGTTTTAAAATCAAAATACATTTTACATTTGAGATTCTTAAAAGTAGCCACCATTTGCCTTGATGACAGCTTTGCAAACTCTTGGCATTCTCTCAACCAGCTTCATGAGGTAGTCACCTGGAATGCATTTCAATTAAAGGTGTGCCTTGTTAAAAGTTAATTTGTTGAATTGCTTTCCTTCTTAATGCGTTTGAGCCAAACAGTTGTGTTGAGACAAGGTAAGGGCGGTATACAGAAGACTATTTGGTAAAAGACCAAGTCCATATTATGGCAAATAACAGAGAAACGACAGTCCATCATTACTTTAAGACAAAGGTCAGTCAATCCTGGAAAATTTCAAGAACGTTGAAAGTTTCTTCAAGTGCAGTTGCAAAAACCAAGCGCTATGATGAAACTGGCTCTCATGAGGACCGCCACAGGAAAGGAAGACCCAGAGTTAACTCTAATGAACTTATCCACTGCCTCAGAGTTACCAGCCTCAGAAATTGCAGCCCAAATAAATGCTTCACAGAGTTCAAGTAACAGACAGATCTCAACATCAACTGTTCAGAGGAGACTGCGTGAAATCAGGCCTTCATGGTCGAATTGCTGCAAAGAAACCACTACTAAAGGACACCAATAAGAAGGAGAGACTTGCTTGGGCCAAGAAACACGAGCAATGGACATTAGACCGGTGGAAATCTGTCCTTTGGTCTGATGAGTCCAAATTTGAGATTTTTGGTTCCAACCGTCGTGTCTTCGTGAGACGCAGAGTAGGTGAACGGATTATCTCCACATGTGTGGTTCCCACTGTGAAGCATGGAGGAGGAGGTGTGATGGTGCTTTGCTGGTGACACTGTCAGTGATTTATTTAGAATTCAAATATTGGTTTGGAATTCAAATATTGGACTATCATTTGTTTTTAAACATGACAATGACCCAACACACAGGCTGTGTAAGGGCTATTTGACCAAGAAGGAGAGTGATGGAGTGCTGCATCAAATGACATGGCCTCCACAATCACCCGACCTCATCCAAATTGAGATAGTTTGGGATGAGAGTGAAGGAAAAGTCTTCCAGGTGAAACTGGTTGAGAGAATGCCAAGAGTATGCAAAGCTGTCATCAAGGCATAAGGTGGCAACTTTGAAGAATCTAAAATATGTCTTTACTATAATTCTACAATGTAAAAAAATAGTAAAAATATAGAAAAACCCTTGAATGAATAGTTGTGTCCAAACTTTTGACTGGTACTGTATATACATATGACATGATATGGCATACACTGTATATACATATGACATGATATGGCATACACTGTATATATATATATATATTGGCAGTCAGAGCTGAAATTCCTTCTGTTTTAAGGCCTTTGTATGCTAACTAGACCCAGTTATATCTGTATGCTAAAGGTACCGACAGTCAGCTTCCACAGACAAGTTTGGCACACAGCAGCTGACGTACCCAGGGAGTTCCCTCTGCACAAGAAAAGGCCTCAATCTCCTATTTTGCTAGTTTGCATGGTTGGAGCCCCAACCTAAACTTAGTGGTTGGCCTTCCGCAGGTGGCAGGTGCAGACCATGGGCTGGCTGGTGCTGGAGCTCTGTGGCACCTCCTCAGCCTTCAGGCCTTTGTGCTTAGGTTCCACTCTGCGCATTTCCTCCTCCTCTAGCTCCCTCACTTTCTGGACCTCCTTCGGTTTGGGCTCCTTACCCACCTTTTCCCCCACCAGTGCAGTGGAAGGGGTGCGCAGATTCTTGGGGGTTCCCTGGATCTGGACCCTCCTGGCAGAATCAGGCCCGCCATAGACCCTACTCTGGACCTCACTGGAGGGTTCGACTCCACCAGCTGTGTCACCCATATATTTCCTGGGTGGGTTGGCAGGGGGTTTGTAGGCCTCCATCTTGCGCTTTTGGCTCATGGTAGCAGCACAGCAGATTATAATGATCATGACGATGAGGAGGGAGGTGACCACAATGATGATCAGCATATTATCCTGGAGGAAGTCCACCACCCGGGTGAGCATAAAGTCCTTGAGGCGGATCATGGTGATGGTGATGGTGTTGGTGATGGTGCTGACCAGGGTGGGGGCTAGGGTAGTGGTGGGGGAAACAGGGGAGAAATCGACCGGGGCGACATCGACAGGGGTGACATCGACGGGGGAGAGAGGGTGGTGGGGGCCATCGACAGGGATAATGAGATCCGGCTCCCCTCCGTCACCACTGCCATCCATGGAAATTCTATAGACCAGGGGCACATGCACTGCATACCCATGGCCCCAGAGCAGAACCATGCTCACACATGCCAAGTGAAGAATCAAGTGGTTACTCATCGTCCCTTCAGAATCCTGTAAAGACAAGAGGGAGACATTCAATACAACATTTCTCAAAATTGCAGATGGTTTAGAAAATGTTTTGATGTCAAGTTCATGACTATTTGGGCTGATTTCAAGAATAAAGGCTTTCATTTTCTGCATCTATATAACAGCAGCTACTGTAGGCCTACAACATGCCTCCCCACTGAGCACAAACTGGTTAAATCTTTTATATGTTGAATTTGCTTCCACTACAAGCAACAACAAAAAATAGCTTGGGCAGCACCTCACCTACTGGAGAGTTGATACATCTACAGCTATCCCTTCTGTCTCCCATCCAGGGCTGCAACCTGGTCTCAGAGCATTTTGTATTATTTTGTATGTAAATTCAACACTCCATTTTGTATATGTTAGGTTTTCTATTGAGTTTCACCCCCTTTTGCCCTCAGAACAGCCTCAATTCTTCGGGGCATGGACTCTACAAGTTGTTGAAAGCGTTCCACAGGGATGCTGGCCCATGTTGACTCCAATGCTTTCCACAGAAGGGTGTCCTTTGGGTGGTGGACCATTCTTGATAAGGAAAGTGTTGAGCGTGAAAAACCCAGCAGCGTTGCAGTTCTTGACACAAATCGGTCGGCCTGGCACCTACCATACTTCTCCAAGATGGCGTAGCAGCAAGACGTGTTTGTTTTTGTCCCGTGTTTTGTCCCGTGTAAATATTCAGCTTTGTTTTTCTGCATACATTGCAATCTCTTTTTCCATTTTCAAATTAAATATACCTTCCTGCAACCCACCTCACCCAACATGGTATGGATCTGCTATTTTTTTTTTACCTTATAACTGGAACCTCCATCAGAAGCTAGCCTTCAGAAGCTATCCAGCTAATTAGCTACTTGTTAGCCACTGCTAGCAGTCTTTACCTTTAGCACAGACACCAGCCGCTTTAGCCCGGATAATATCTGCCAGTCTACACAGCGCGATATCAGCCCTGAGCATATCAGACTGCTTTTCTTCCCCACTACATCATCGGATTCCTGCTGCAAGCTCTGGACCATTACACCGGATCATCGCAGCAAGCTAGCTGCTACCGAGTAGCTATCATGGCTAACGCCCTTGTCCAGAAGCAAGCACCAGTTAGCCTGGAGCTAGGCCCATTCCCCCAGCTAGCAAAGGAAGTACACCAACTACAATACCTCTCTTGACAATTGGCCAGGACACTGTCAACACGGAGCCCCGCCGATCCAGCACGACTGGTCTGCTGACGCATTTTGGCCGATGTTCTCTCAACCAGCCTCTGAGTCGTTGATGTCGGTGAGGACCCAGCTACTAGCCCCGGCCAGCTAACGCTCTGAGCGCCGTGTCTCCCGCTTGCCTAGCGTAGTGACGGCTGCCGAGCAGCTCCCTGTTTCGTCCATTGCTGCTTATTGGACCCTATGATCACTCGGCTACACAGCTGATGCCTACGGTACTTCATTTTGTTTATCTTGTCGGCCCCAGCCTCGAACTCAGGTCCTGTGTGTAGCTAACTGACCCTCTGCCCATTCATCGCCATTTACCCATCGTTGTCGTCTTAGCCGTTTACCCATTGTTGTCTTAGCCCTCCCAATCAACACCTGTGAATGCTTTATTCCTCCCTCTAATGTCAATATGCCTTGTATACTGTTTAGGGTAGCTCTCATTGTTTTGTTTTACTGTGGAGGCCCTAGTCCCGCTCTGCATGCCTCGGTTAGCTCCCTTGCCCCACACATGCAGAGACCGCACCTAACTTAACTGGCGCCTCCAGAGATGCAGTCTCTCTCATCGTCACTCAATGCCTAGGTTTACCTCCTCTGTACTCACACCCTACCATGCCCTTGTCTGTGCATTATGCCCTGAATCTATCCTACCATGCCCAGAAGACTGCTCCTTTTACTCTCTGTTCCGAACGCACTAGACGACCAGTTCTTATAGCCTTTAGTCGTACCCTTATCCTACTCCTCCTCTGGTGATGTAGCGGTTAACCCAGGCTGCGTGCGTCACCAGGCGCTCTTACATTTACGTCATTTAGCAGACGCTCTTATCCAGAGCGACTTACAAATTGGTGCATTCACCTCATGATATCCAGTGGAACAACCACTTTACAATAGTACATCTCTATCTTTTTTTTTAGGGGGGGGGGGTAGAAGGATTACTTAATCGCAGAGGTAGGGAGGCGAGCAGGCCAGAGGTGGATGAACGCAGTGCCCTTCTTTGGGTGTAGGGACTGATCAGACCCTGAAGGTACGGAGGTGCCGTTCCCCTCACAGCTCTGTAGGCAAGCACCATGGTCTTGTAGCAGATGTGAGCTTCAACTGGAAGCCAGTGGAGTGTGCGGAGGAGCGGGGTGACGTGAGAGAACTACTGTAACCAGAAAAGCCTTGGATTCATGCATGTTAACATCAGAAGCCTCCTCCCTAAGTTTGCTTAATTCACTGCTTTAGCACACCCCGCCAACCCTGATGTCCTAGCCGCGTCTGAATCCTGGCTTAGGAAAGCCACCAACAATTCTGAAACTTCCATCCCAATTACAACATTTTCCGTCGAGATCGAACTGCTAAAGGGGGCGGAGTTGAAATCTACTGTAGAGACCCCTAAACCTGCAGAGTTTTGTCCTACTATCCAGGTCTATGCCCAAACATTAAGAGCTACTACTTTTAAAAATCAATCTCTCCAGAAATAAGTCTCACTGTTGCCTCTTGTTATAGAGCCCCCTCAGCTCCCAGCTGTGCCCTGGACACCATATGTGAATTGATTGCCCCTCATCTATCGTCAGAGTTCGTATTGTTAGGTGACCAAAACTGGGATATGCTTAACACCCTGGCCGTTTTACAATCTAAGCTAGATGCCCTCAATCTCACACAAATGATCAAGGAACAACCCCAAATCCGTAAACATGGGCACCCTCATAGAGATCATCCTGACCAACTTGCCACCTAAATACACCTCTGCTGTCTTCAACCAGGACCTCAGCGATCGCTGCCTCTTTGCCTGCATCCATTATGGGTCCGCGGTCAAACGACCACCCCTCATCACTGTCAAATTCTCCCTAAAACACTTCTGCGAGCAGGCCAATCTAATTGACCTGGCCCGGGTATCCTGTAAGAATATTGATCTCATTCCGTCAGTAGAGGATGCCTGGTTATTCTTTAAAAAAGTGCCTTCCTCACCATCTTAAATGAGCATGCCACTTTCAAAAAATGTAGAACTAAGAACAGTATAGCCCTTGGTTCACTCCAGACTTGACTGCCCTTGACCAGCACAAAACATCCTGTGGCGCACTGCACTAGCTTTGAATAGTCCCCACGATATGCAACTTTTCAGGCAAGTCAGGAACCAATATACAGTCAGTTAGGAAAGCAAAGGCTAGCTTTTTCAAACAGAAATGTACATCCTGCAGTACTAATTCCAAAAAGTTTTGGGACACTAAAGTCCATGGAGAATAAGAGCACCTCCTCTCAGGTGCCCACTGCACTGAGGCCAGGAAACATTGTCACCACTGATAAACCCACGATAATCGTGAATTTGAATTACTGCTGGCCATGCTTTCCACCTGGCTACCCCAACCCCGGCCAATAGTTCTGCACCCCCCGCAGCAACTGGCCCAATCCCCCCCCCACTTCTCCTTCACCCAAATCCAGACAGCTAATGTCCTGAAAGAGCTGCAGAATCTGGATCCCTACAAATCAGCTGGGCTAGACAATCTGGACCGTCTTCCTAAAATTGTCTGCCGCCATTGTCGCAACCCCTATTACTAGTCTGTTCAACCTCTCGTATCATCTGAGATTCCTAAAGATTGGAAAGCAGCCGCGGTCATCCCCCTCTTCAAAGGGGGAGACACTCTAGACCCAAACTGTTACAGACCTATATCCATCCTGCCCTGCCTAAAGTCTTTGAAAGCCAAGTGAGCAAACAGATCACCGACCATCTCGAATCCCACTGTACCTTCTCTGCTATGCAATCCGGTTTCCAAGCTGGTCAAGGGTGCACCTCAGCCACGCTCAAGGTCCTAAACGATATCATAACCACCATCGATAAAAAACAGTACTGTGCAGCCATCGTCGTCGGCCTGGCCAAGGCTTTTGACTCTGTCAATCACCACATTCTTATCGGCAGACTCAACAGCCTTGGTTTCTCTAATGACTGCCTCGCCTGGTTCACCAACTACTTCTCAGACAGAGTTCAGCGTGTCAAATCGAAGGGCCTGTTGTCCGGACCACTGGCAGTCTCTATGGGGGTACCACAGGGTTCAATTCTCGGGCCAATTCTCTTCTCTGTATATATCAATGATGTTGCTCTTGCTGCTGGTGATTCTCTGATCCACCTCTACGCAGACGACACCATTCTGTATACATCTGGCCCTTCTTTGGACACTGTTAACAAAACTCCAGACGAGCTTCAATGCCATACAACACTCCTTCCATGGCCTCCAACTGCTCTTAAACGCTAGTGAAACTAAATGCATCCTCTTCAACCGATCGCTGCCCGCAAGGACCCTTCCACCTAGCATCACTACTCTGGACGGTTCTGACTTAGAATATGTGGACAACTATAAATACCTAGGTGTCTGGTTAGACTGTAAACTCTCCTTCCAGACTCATATTAAGCATCTCCAATCCAAAATTAAATCTAGAATTGGCATCCTCTCCGCAACAAAGCCTCCTTCACTCATGCTGCCAAACATACCCTTATAAAACTGACTATCCTAACGATCCTCGTCTTCGGCGATGCAATTTACAAAATAGCCTCCAACACTCTACTCAGTAAATTGAATGCAGTCTATCACAGTGCAATCCGTTTTGTCACCAAAGCCCCATATACTACCCACCATTGCGACCTGTATGCTCTCGTTGGCTGGTCCTCGCTACATATTCATCGCCAAACCCACTGGCTCCAGGTCATCTATAAGTCTTTGCTAGGTAAAGCCCCACCTTATCTCAGCTCACTGTCACCATAGCAACACCCACCTGTAGCACGCGCTCCAGCAGGTATATTTCACTGGTCACCCCCAAAGCCAATTCTTCCTTTGGCCGCCTTTCCTTCCAGTTCTCTGCTGCCAATGACTGGAATGAACTGCAAAAATCACTGAAGCTGGAGACTCATATCTCCCTCACTAACTTTAAGCACCAGCTGTCAGAGCAGCTCACAGATAACTGCACCTGTACATAGCCCATCCAACTACCTCATCCCCATACTGTTATTTATTTTGCTCCTTTGCACCCCAGTATCTCTACTTGCACACTCATCTTCGGCACATCTATCACTCCAGTGTTTAATTGTTATATTGAAATTATTTTGCCACTATGGCCTATTTATTGCCTTACCTCCCTTATCCTAACTCATTTTCACACACTGTATATAGACCTTTTCTATTGTATTATTGACTGCATGTTTGTTTATTCCATGTGTAACTCTGTTGTTTGTGTCGCACTGCTTTGCTTTGTCTTGGCCAGGTCACAGTTGAAAATGAGAACTTGTTCTCAACTAGCCAACCTGGTTAAATTTTTTTAAAGTTAAAAAAATAGCAACATCATGAACATTCTATTGTAGCCCAACATCGAACTTGTTATAAAAAAATAAGTTTAAAGAAAACGACAGCCTCTGCATGACATCAGCAGCCCGGTGCTCCAAATAGCATACTTTCTCCATTTTAACATCAATAAACATATGTTTAAACATTTATAAAATGAATAGATGTCAACCTAGCAGGCCAGGCAAGTAAAAGCAATTTTCTAAATAAGGTTTTGGTTCGTTGCTAGGTATTTAGCTACCTGGCTAGGCAGTTAAAATAATTACCAGAGTACAGCTGACAACATCTTAACTTTAACTACTTTTTATTCAGTACTACAGGAAAATAAACCCACATCATTATTTACAAGGTAATGGTGAGCTTACAGAAAATAGTGGGGGCTGCTGAGGGGAGAACGGCTCATAATAATGTCTGCAAAGGAGTAAATGGAATGGCATCAAACCCATGGAAACCATGTGTTTGATACAATTCCACATATTCCACTCCAGCCATTACCATGAGCCCATCCTCCCCAATTAAGGTACCACCAACCCCGTGGTTGACAGTATACTTTACCCAAAACCTTCTCAATTAAATATTAACCGAAAAGTAGGCTTACCTGGCAGAAGTATATCATGAGTAGTTTATCATTTGTTATTTGCAAACTTTCCATGAAATGAACAGCAGCAGTATAGAACATTTAAAGGGCCAAATGCACAATTAAAGGCAAATTAACTAAGAAATGTATTTGAGTGTTTCTTCCAGACCAAAAAATGTGATGTGATTTGACATGTACTCATATCCAATTTTGTTGTTTCTCTGTTAACAATGGTAATTTTGAAAAAAATAATAATCATCTAAAACCAGGAAAAATGCAACTGAGAAAACATAATTTGGGAAAATATAACATAGAATTTGTTGTTGACTATCCATTATTTTAGCAGGTATATTGACAGAAAACAGTGTACAAGAGAAAGTAGCATACTAAGTACCCAGGGAAAAGTCGCGCGGGAGAGAAGAAAATAATGTGCCTATTTGAAAACTAGAAACAAAGTGTGGCTCGCGACATGTTTCATTTTTTTAAAGTTTCTCTCATGCTAGAAAAGGTTGGAGACCCCTGGTCTACAGACATTCCACCGGAGTATAAATTAAATGTTGTTTTGGTTTGCGACACTTGTCACATTCTTGCCCTAGCACTACACAGCTGATTCATATACACAACACATTTTTTACATTTATTTTATTTCACCTTTATTTAACCAGGTAGGCTAGTTGAGAACAAGTTCTCATTTACAACTGCGACCTGGCCAAGATAAAGCAGTTCGACACATACAACAACACAGAGTTACACATGGAATAAACAAAACATACAGTCAATAATACAGCAGAAAAAAAGAAAACAAAAAGTCTATATACAGTGAGAGCAAATGAGTTAAGATAAGGGAGTTAAGGTAATAAATAGGCCATGGTGGCGAAGTAATTACAATATAGCAATTAAACACTGGAATGGTAGATGTGCAGAAGATGAATGTGCAAGTAGAGATACTGGGGTGCAAAGGAGCAAGATAAATAAATAAATATAGTATGGTGGATGAGGTAGTTGGATGGGCTTTTTACAGATGGGCTGTTTACAGATGGGCTGTTTACAGATGGGCTATGAACAGGTGCAGTGATCTGTAAGCTGCTCAGACAGCTGGTGCTTAAAGCTAGTGAGGGAGATATGAGTCTCCAGCTTCAGTGATTTTTGCAGTTCGTTCCAGTCATTGGCAGCAGAGAACTGGAAGGAAAGACGGCCAAAGGAAGAATTGCCTTTGGGGGTGACCAGTGAGATATACCTGCTGGAGCACATGCTACGAGTGGGTACTGCTATGGTGACCAGTGAGCTGAGATAAGGCGGGACTTCACCTATCAAAGACTTGTAGATGACCTGGAGCCAGTGGGTTTGGCGACGATTATGAAACGAGGGCCAGCTAACGAGAGCATACAGGTCGCAGTGGTGGGTAGTATATGGGGCTTCGGTGACAAAACGGATGGCACTGTGATAGACTGCATCCAACTTGTTGAGTAGAGTGTTGGAGGCTATTTTGTAAATGACATCGCCGAAGTCGAGGATCGGTAGGATGGTCAGTTTTACGAGGGTATGTTTGGCAGCATGAGTGAAGGAGGCTGTTTTTGCGGAATAGGATGCCAATTCTAGATTTAAGTTATCCACATATTCTAAGTCGGAGCCGTCCAGAGTTGTGATGCTGGACGGGCAGCGATCGGTTGAAGAACATGCATTTAGTTTTACTTGCATTTAAGAGCAGTTGGAGGCCACGCAAGGAGAGTTGTATGGTGCTGAAGCTCGTATGGAGGTTAATTAACACAGTGTCCAAAGATGGGCCAGAAGTATACAGAATGGTGTCGTCTGCGTAGAGATGGATCAGAGAATCACCAGCAGCAAGTGCGACATCATTGATGTATACAAAGAAGAGAGTCTGCCCGAGAATTTAACCCTGTGGCACCCCCATAGAGACTGCCGTGGGTCTGGACAACAGGCCCTCCGATTTGACTACCAGAGAAGTAGTTGGTGAACCAGGCGAGGCAATCATTTGAGAAACCAAGGCTGTTGAGTCTGCCAATAAAAATGTGGTGATTGACAGAGTCGAAAGCCTTGGCCAGGTCGATGAATACGGCTGCACAGTATTGTCTCTTATCGATGGCGGTTATGATATCGTTTAGGACCTTGAGCGTGGCTGAGGTGCACCCATGACCAGCTCGGAAACCAGATTGCATAGCGGAGAAGGTACGGTGGGATTCAAAATGGTCGGTAATCTGTTTGTTAACTTGGCTTTAGAAGACCTTAGAAAAGGCAGGGTAGGAAAGATATAGGTCTGTATTAGTTTGGGTCTAGAGTGTCTCCCCCTTTGAAGAGGGTGATGACCACGGCAGCTTTCCAATCTTTGGGAATCTCAGACGTTACGAAAGAGAGGTTGAACAGGCTAGTAGTAGGGGTTGCAACAATTTCGGCAGATAATTTTAGAAAGAGAGGGTCCAGATTGTCTAGCCCAGCTGATTTGTAGGGGTCCAGATTTTGCAGCTCTTTCAGAACATCAGCTATCTGGATTTGGGTGAAGCAGAAATGGGGGAGGCTTGGGCAAGTTGCTGTGGGGGGTGCAGGGCTGTTGACCGGGGTAGGGTAGCCAGGTGGAAAGCATGGCCAGCCGTAGAGAAATGCTTATTGAAATTCTCAATTATAGTGGATTTATCGGTGGTGACATTGTTTCCTAGCCTCCTTTATATATGCTATTTTTTTTTTAAACATGAGCTGTTTAAAAATGAGTGTGTTTGTCTTTTGGTTATGTATGGTTGATATTGCTTATGAAAAAAAAGATTGTAAAAAAATAGAAAGGAGGACAATGTCTTGCCAGTCACTGGTACAAAAATGGCTGAGAAACAGTGTACTGTCCAGCCAATGTTGTGTCAGCATTACTGCCTGTGTCCAGTGCTTGATTTGAGCTGGACACTTCCGGAACAGGATCCGGTACCTCTCAGTTATGGACTGTTTCGTTCCGAAACCCATTTGCCAGGATCGGGTACCTCTCGTGGCATGAAAAATAATGTTTGCCATTTGTAACGTAAAAATTTTAAAAAGCAAATCAGAGTTAATTCAAGTTGCCTCCTCTGTAATTGTCATGTCCCCTGTGAAGATGTGCCTGATATTATAAGAATTGATTTTGTTGGGCCGGCCCAGGTTTATGGTTTGCTAAACATTGTAGCCTATACTGTATAGACCAACACGTGGCCATTGCTGTGGTGAGAGAGAAGTGTGCACTTGTATCTCCCACAGAACTGGAATGAGATTCCCTTTCTATGATCTCTCTCCTCTGAGGAAGCACAGTTCCCGCTCAGCCCAGTCAAAACTGTTCGCTGCTCTGGCACCCCTATGGTGGAACAAGCTCCCTCACGACGCCAGGACAGCGGAGTCAATCACCACCTTCCGGAGACACCTGAAACCCCACCTCTTTAAGGAATACCTAGGATAGGATAAAGTAATCCTTCTAACCCCCCCCCCCTAAAAAATTTAGATGCACTATTGTAAAGTGGTTGTTCCACTGGATATCATAAGGTGAATGCACCAATTTGTAAGTCGCTCTGGATAAGAGCGTCTGCTAAATGACTTAAATGTAAAAATAGCGTTACACTTCATTTATGGATTGTCAGTAGCCCAATCACAACGCATGCCTAGTCGGGAACGCGCAGGAAATCGGTCAGTGAACAGAATGCAGCCAAAACAAGACATTATCAATATTTCAAATACAATGGTGTGAAAACAGGTTGGAAAGCAAATGGCTCCTGCTGAAAACAGAAGATTAAATCAGTCTGTAGGCTACCAAATATGTTACAACTTCCAAATAGGCCTATTGAGGGAAGAGCATTGTTTCAGAAAGTAAAACAAGTGACAGTTAGGATTTTGGTATGAGCGCATAGGCCATCGCCAGTTAGTGAGCTGCACATCAATTGATGAGTCAGTGAAACTGGAAAGTTTTTTTAGTACTATGATTTCACCCTGATATTGAACTGTGTGTGTATCCACACACCTAGCTCTAGGCTATTGGCGGATTCAAGGCAAGGTCGTTTTTATTGATCTCAGATTCTTAGTTTCTCAGTGTCAAAGTAGCTTGTCATTTCGATAATTTGTGAGGTATTAAAAAAATTATGCTGAAGTCTCTAGCAGTTAGTCATTTAGAATTGCATGAAATGTGTTTATAAAAAGTCAACCACAAAATAAGACCCATGTGTGCAACTTCTGCAAGCGCCTCTACTCTACCGCTCTATGCCAGCAAACAAGAGCAATGATAATGCATTGCATGCATTATTATTTAAAAAAAATGCAATGGAGATGAATCCAACATATCAATTATTAATTTGTAGCGAAACAGGAATTGAAGCCAGACTCAGTGGCAATATTGGAGCTATCCAAGCAGAAGATACATCTCCTTTAAATGTGTATATTTGGTTGTGTTGACAAACAAACAATTCAATATCACTTTTGTAATACGGTAAATAGCCTATTAATAAGTTGACAAGTTAAGAAATTATGTTGGATTCATGTTTCCATCTCAACCAAAAAATGAGTTAAAGAATAGGAGTAAGCCAGTGGCTCAGATGAAACTATCCAAGCAGTAGATGCATATCCTTTAAATGTTAATATTTGGTTGTATTGTCAACCAAACACAATATCACTTTTGTACATTAGGCTATTTACTATCTTACAAACTATTGTAACAGTATTTATTCAACCTTAAAAGGGCAACTCCACCATTTTCAACCTCATTGTCATTATCTCCAGCACAATACCAGTGTCAACATGTGAAAATGGTGCATTTCTATGTTTTGTAGAAAAAAATATATAAAGTTAGAAAGTTCCACCCAATGACATCAAAAGTTAATACATTTAAAAAAAGTGATTTTCAAACACACATTGGCTGTGACGTTGAGAGAAAGAAAATACGCTCCCTTGGGCTAGAAACTCGTTGCAAGTTTTGAAAATCACTTTTTCATTTAATCCTTCCCTGTGATGTCACAGAAGCATTTTATAGACCTTTTCAACCGCAGATCATAGAAACGCACTGTATTCACATATGTACAGGAGATGATGAATATGGAGGTTAAAATCAGGGTCGCAGGTCTGTGGAAATCTTCACATTTGTTATAAGAATCTGCACAGAATCTCAAAAAGGCATCAATTACTTGCACCATGTACTTTAATGTAATCTCAACTCGATCAAGCACAGTGATAACACATTAAGTTGTAAATAAGACAGATTTTTCATTCAAATTTGGTTGTGCAGTTAGATGGTTGAAAACACAGTGATAACACATTGGGGGGAATTCAACAAACTTTTGGCTGTCTTTTTGAGTGGGTGAAAATAGGTTGGAATCTCAACGTATCTACCAAATACTACCCAATTGTCCACGTTGAAATGAGGGTGTGCCGAGTGGGTCCCTTTGTCTCTACTAAGGATGGACGGGCAGTTGGGTCTCTAGTAATAGAATGAAGAAACATTCAATGGTTTGACAGTACAGAAGATGGATTTTGTGTTATTATAACTCAGAACAAAGTATAAACTGTTCAGGTGTTGCTCATGTTCCCAATTACCAGATCCATCTAGTTATACAATCACTACAGAAAAGTACAGCCACAATATTTCTCCCATTTCGCATATTGTATTAAATCTATTTTAACTGTCTGTAGCCATTACTTATTTGGGGTGGAGGCCGGCAGTTTGGTCATGGTTTAAATTTGTATAGTGGAGGGAGGCCACCCATCCACCACACCAAAGAGAGGAGAAAGCTATATATGCCACAGGGAGCAGAGAGGCGTGGGATACTTGTGGCTGTGGTCTCCATTTACACTGGGCTGCAGCAGGCTAACAACAGGCTACGGCAGGGATCGGATGGGTTATTTCTGCTCATAGGGAAAGCCTGCATTCAGCCTGCCTTAGGAACGGGTGCACTTACAGTATGCTCTACAGAGAAAGAGTCAGTCTCAAGAAGCAACTAATGCATTTTAAACCGTCTCTCTCTCCTAACATAATATTACACACCAGTATCTCACAGCCCAAACTCTCTAAATATGTAGTTTCACTCCGTCTGGAAATACATATAATTACACAGTGCTGCTTACTACTCTGGTGAGAATTGCTGGCTTCTAATCAGCCTTGTTACATTCAACCTCTGCATCCTTACTCCTTACTGTAAATGTGCCCATCATGTTTCTCGTGTGGTTATGCATGTACTTTAGTCATACTAAAATGGATGGTTAGCTTGATCTCCCCACCCATGTATGTTCAGTCAGGAAAGCTACAGAGCCATGTGCGCTGTGACTGGACCTTGGTATTTACCAGACATAATTACATCTTCAGGAATAGTCTCCTGGTTGGTCATCATCATCTCTACAGTCCATCCACTGAAAAACACTAAAAGAATCATCCTGAATTCCTCCAGCCATCTTCACCTACAAGCTCCAATCACCACCATGGTATTGTGACTTTTACCCCTCTAAATATTAAGACTAACTTTCTAATGTGACATTCACCATAATCATATTTTTAAACATTATTAGCTGGAGGACTCAACCTCTCGAACTTTGATATTTCTAAACAAATGGACTTATTTCGATCATTCAAAACCAAAGATAGATGGATATGTTAATCTACACTTTTGAAACCTTTTCTTATGTCTTCACCAAAAATGTAAGACCACAACTGATCTTGTATGACAAATGAAACGTGACAGTAGTCATGTAACTTTAATTTCCTAAAAACAAAAACATTCCCCATTGTCCCCGTTTCTTGTCCTTAAGTTGACAGGTTTGTCCTACCGTACAAAGTTTACAGCAATCAAAACTACCATTTAATCTTGTTACCCATACAGTACCAGTCAAAAGTTTGGACACACCTACTCATTCAAGGTTTTTTCTTTATTTTTACTATTTTCTACATTGTAGAATAATAGTCAAGACATCAAAACTATGAAATAACACATGGAATAATGTTGTAACCAAAAAAGTGTTAAAAACAAATCAAAATATATTTTAGATTCTTCAAAGTAGCCACCCTTTGCCTTGATGACAGCTTGGCACACTCTTGGCATTTTCTCAACCAGCTTCATGAGGTAGTCACCTGCAATGCATTTCAATTAACAGGAGTGCCTTGTTAAAAGTTAATTTGTGGAATTTCTTTCCTTCTTAATGCGTTTGAGCCAATCAGTTGTGATGTGACAAGGTAAGGGTGGTATACAGAAGATAGCCCTATTTGGTAAAAGACCAAGTCCATTTTATGGCAAGAACACCTCAAATAAGCAAAGAGAAACGACAGTCCATCATTACTTTAAGACATGAAGGTCAGTGAATACGGAACATTTCAAGAACTTTGAAGGTTTCTTCAAGTGCAGTCGCAAAAACCATCAAGCGCTATGATGAAACTGGCACTCTTGTGTAACTGCATTTGATGCTAGATATTTTGTAAACCACTCATTTCGAGCAACTTTTGCATAGACAGTCGTGGAGTTCCAACAACTACAGTTGATGCCCATTATCTTACCTTTTAAATGGTCAGCGTCTAAGTTGCCACAGGAAAGGAAAACCCAGAGTTACCTCTGCTGCAGAGAATAAGTTCATTAGAGTTACCAACCTCAGAAATTGCAGCCCAAATAAATGCTTCAGAGTTCAAATAACAGACATCAACATCAACTGCTCAGAGGAGACTGTGTGAATCAGCCCTTCATGGTCAAATTGCTGCAAAGAAACCATTACTAAAGGACACCAATAATAAGAAGAGACTTGCTTGGGCCAAGAAACACGAGCAATGGACATTAGACCAGTAGAAATCTGTCCTTTGGTCTAATGAGTCCATGTGAGATTTTTGGTTCCAACCGCTGTGTCTTTGTGAGACGCAGAGTCGGTGAAAGGATGATCTCCGCATGTGTGGTTCCCACCCTGAAGCATGGAGGAGGTGTGATAGTGCTTTGCTGGCGACACTGATTTATTTAGAATTCAAAGCACACTTAACCAGCATGGCTACCATAGCATTGTGCAGCGATTTGCCATCCCATCTGGTTTGCTCTTAGTGGGACTATCATTTGTTTCTCAACAGGACAATGACCCAACACATCTTCAGGCTGTATAAGGGCTATTTGACCAAGGCGGCGAGTGATGGAGTGCTGCATCAGATGACCTGGCCTCCACAATCACCCGACAACTCAATTGAGATGGTTTGGGATGACTTGGACCGCAGTGTGAAGGAAAAGCAACCAACAAGTGCTCGGCATATGTGGGAACTCGTTCAAGACTGTTGGAAAAGCCTCCTATATAAAGATGGTTGAGAGAATGCCAAGGGTGTGCAAAGCTGTCTTCCAATGCAAAGGGTAGCTATTTTAGAAAAAACTAAAATATATTTGGATTTGTTTAACACTTTTTTGGTTACTACATGATTCCATGTGTGCTATATCATAGTTTTGATATCTTCCCTATTATTCTACAATGTAGAAAATAGTTAAAATAAAGAAAAACCCTTGAATGAGTAGGTGTCCAAACTTTTGACTAGTACTGGGTCCTAACCGGGAATTAAACTGAAAAAGAAAAAAAAGGCCTGTACTTACAGATGCTGTCTGGCTGAAGTGTCTCCTCTTGACTGAATGGTAGAGGGATTCTAACAGCAGAGAGAGGGAGAGAGAGCAGAAGGAAATTGAGGGGGAAAAATAGGAGGCAGCGTCTAAGTTGCCACCCTCTCCTGTAACTTCCAGTATACTGAAAGTTGTTTTTCCAGTTCTAAAAAAGCCTGCTGATTGCAGAAAGACGTCCATCCCTCTACATTTCCATCCCCTCCCCGTACCGCTTTACATAACTCCCCCCAAATCCTCCTCTCCCAGAAGTGGGATCATGGTGGATGCTTTGGCCAGTCTAGAATGGAGGGACAGTTAGGTGCTGCCGTACTACATGTATTTTCCTTGTTTGCTCCTAAACCTTAAATATGATGGAGATATGAGGGGAACATCTTTGTCCACTACATACTGATATTTCCTAACTGTTCAGTCACTGAGTTACTGGTTCATGTGGCAATTCTGAAAGTTGAGCGATTAGATCAAATACAAAATTCAGCCGAAATGTTGTCAATGTTAGCGCAGGATTAAAGCACTGGAGTAGCACAACATGTGCAGTACTTTCTTCAATATCAAAGACAAAGTCCTCACTTCCCCCTTGACATTACACACAGTTGAATCAGTATTCTCTAAAATGTACAAAAAGTGGTCTTGTCCATGTTGACCTTTAGTGGGTATTTATGTTCTCCACAGGGCGAGTCCCTATTTTCCCCCTGCTTCTCACAGAGATCTTTAATTATGTGCTCCAGATTACAGCCCGTCTCCACGCAGCCTACACGACCAGCTCACAGAGGGCCCGTCTTTCATCATATCACACATGTACAAACCTAACATATAAAATGTACAGTCAGCTACAAACATGTGCCTCAGAACTTACATCCCTGCTGGCGCTGCAGGGCTTCTGTTTTGCCCATGGCTGTTTGGAGCACCTCTTGCCTTAGCATTTTTGTAATAAGATTCGATAGAGGTTGAAGAATTCAGTATGACAGAATTTAAAAAAAAATGTTTTTATTCAGTATCTACAGGGAAGGTCAGGTATACACATGCTTCGCCATAGTGATAGATTTGTATTTCTCATTAGAATAACAGTGAGATAAGCAATGCAATTATTTTTCTGTATAAGGACAAAACATTTGCTATGTAGCTGACAGAAAGCTCAAGTGTGTTATTGTGTATTGTGAGTTTGACTGTGTGAAGTGTTACAAGCCTCCGTCAAGGTCTGGGATGAAGCTGTTGAGAGTGAGATTGTCCCCCTCGCTGTCCTCTGTGCTGGGCATTAGGGTGATGTTGCTTATGGGGCATCTGTATCTCCCCTGGCCTCCATAAGTGGTTCTGGTGGGGACCATTGCTGAGATGCACACCATCTCTGTGCCCTGTCCCTGCCGCTGCTGGGCCCTGTATCTGCTGCCTGTCAGCTTGGTCAGGAGGATGACAGTGCTGACAATGAACATTGTCATCACAGCAGCCAGCACAGCGATGATGATCAGGCACTGACCTATCAGCCTTCTCCCCTTAGGGGTCATGGTCGGGCATGTCACTCTGTTCGAGACACTGACGCTTCCTGGAATGGAGGATTTTGCTGTCCCTTCTGTGAAGGAGTTGATGGCAGTGGTAGGGTTGGGTGGATGCAGGGCTGATGAGACAGGTATTTGTTTAACTCTCACAGTGGTGTGGGAGAGCTCAGTCTCATGGTCTGTCTCTGATGTTTCAGTTCTCATTGTTTGCTGGGTAACGGAGACTTCTATTGCGTTTTTGGTCAGGTCTTTGGTGAGGGCTACAGAGGGCGTTGTTTGAGGTGGTAGCTCAGACAGGTTTGACTCCTGGGGTCCATGGGTTGCTACCTCCCCGTGGCTAGATAGACATCTTGAGACCGCCTTGCTTGACAGAACCAGAAGTAACACAAGAGCTGGAAATCTCCCAGGCTTCGGGGTAAACATGGTGGCAAATCTGCGAAGGGAAACGATAACAGCAAAAATATAAAGACTATGTTCAAGGAAACAGTGGTACAACTCAGACGTTCATCACAAAACTACGAGGCATAGCTATGCCCAATTCAAACCTTCCTGTTTTACACTACCTTAGCATGCGCTAAGGAAGAACCAATGTGATAAGTGCTATGAGACAAAAAAGTGAGAAAAGTAACTTTACAGATCATCTAGTGTGATACATTACAGAACACCGCACCGAAATGCCAGCACTGTCATGCACAAATAACCAATACTTGTAATAATACGGTATACATTTGCTTAATATTTAAGATGGTGTTGCTCAACATCACTTTGAGCCTGTGTAAAGGGATCAATTTCCTTTCTAAAAAAATGTTAGTGACAGTGACTGACTGATAATCGTCTGCAATACAACCACATCTATATCCACCCCATCATTGATGTTGCAACGTTTCCTCAGCATTTCAGAGAAAACTAATCAATCTAATTACAGGTTGTCATTTAAAAAGTGGAGACTTTGTAGTAACTGTATACTAGCTCATGCAGCCCAACACTTCTGATCATCCCACTACTATGACACTTACCCAAATGCTGGGGGAGAAGTCTTGTTTTGTGGTATATTGGCCCCTCAACCAGCAGATTGTTCACTGTCAAGCAAGAAGCGAGACATTGGCTGATCTGTGAGGAATACAGGAAGCATACTGCTTTTCACAGAAGTGAAGCTGTTTTTTTTTTAAACACTGACACAAGTGTTAAGCTTACAAATGAGGAATGGGGTATGGTTGCATACATGGGTTTCAGACAAGGAAAGCTAGAATATCTTGATAAAGAATAGCAAGTATGTGAGAGCAAAAGTATATGAGCGTACACTTAATACCTTGACATACAGTGCATTTGTAAAGTATTCAGACACCAAATCAAATCAAATGTATTTATATAGCCCTTCTTACATCAGCTGATATGTCAAAGTGATGAACAGAAACCCAGCCTAAAACCCCAAACAGCAAGTAATGCAGATGTAGAAGCACCCGCATTGCCATTTATTACATTACAGCCTTATTCTAAAATGAATTAAATCAAAATTGTTTCTACACACAATACCCCATAATGGACAAAGCTAAAACAGGTTTAGAAATTTGTGCAAATGTAAAAGAAAATTTAAAAAAAGAAATACCTTACATAAGTATTCAGACCCTTTGCAATGAGACTCAAAATTGAGGTTAGGTGCATCCTGTTTCCATTGATCATCCTTGAGATGTTTCTACAACTTGATTGGAGTACACTTGTGGTAAATTCAATTGATTGGACCGGATTTGGGAAGGCACACACCTGTCTATATAAGGTCCCACAGTTGACAGTGCATGTCAGAGTAAAAACCAAGCCATGAGTTCAAAATAATTCCTCGTAGGGCTTCGAGACAGGATTGTGTGATGGACAGATCTGGGGAAGGGTACCAAAAATGTCTGCATCATTGAAGGTCCCCAAGAACACAGTGGCCTCCATTCTTAAATGGAAGAAGTTTGGAACCACCAAGACTCTTCCTCGAGCCTGCCACCCGGTCAAACTGAGCTGGCCGCCCTGCCACTCCTCAGTAAAAGGCAAGATCGCTCGCTTGGAGTTTGTCCCGAAAGGCACATAAAGGACTCTCAGACCATGAGAAACAAGATTCTCTGGTCTGATGAAACCAACATTGAACTCTTTGGCCTGAATGCCAGTCAGGATCGAGGGAAAGATGAACGGAGCAAAGTAGAGAGAGATCCTTGATGAAAACCTGCTCTAGAGCGCTCAGGACCACAGACTGGGGCGAAGGTTCACCTTCCAAAACAGGACAACGACCCTAAGCACATATCCAAGACAACGCAGAAGTGGCTTCAGGACAAGTCTCTGAATGTCCTTGAGTAGCTCGGCCAGAGCCCAGCCTTGAACCCGATCGAACATCTGGAGAGATTTGAAAATAGCTGTGCAGCGTTGCTCCCCATCCAACCAGACAGACATTGAGAGGATTTGCAGAGAATGAGAGAAACTCCAAATACAGGTTTGCCAAGCTTAGCGTCATGTCCAAGACTCGAGGCTGTAATCGCCGCCATAGGTGCTTCAACAAAGTGCTGAGTAAAGGTTTTGAATACCTATGTAAATGTGATATTTTAGCAAATGTATTTAAAAATAAACTTTCTACAAACCTGTTTGGTGCTTTTTCATAGGGTATTGTGTGTAGATTGAGGGGAAAAAAAAAACTCAATCCATTTTAGAGTAAGGCTGTAACGTACCAAAATGTGGAAAAACTTGAGGGATCTGAAAAATGCACTGCATCTTAGATATTGCTTGTTTGAAGATGGTCAAGTCATGTTTGCTGTTTGCCCAGTCCTCTGCATCACTCATTAAATTGACAACAGAATACACTTTTATTTTTCAATTTCTTTATTCATTTTTCTGATAATCGATAAGTTTGATACTTGAAGCAGAAAAAAATGAACAAAAATGCTCTACAGACCTCCACAAGAGGCTGAATTCTTGTTTGTTTTTCTTCTGTTATTAATTTCTCTTTTTGTATTTATAATACCTGTGATAGAATGGAGATTCTGTTCAGTCATGATGCATTATGGCAAGGAACGCAGACAAGAGGTAACATTCAAAACCCACCAGAACCCAACTCCCAAACACACTGCAGCCCAAAACAATAAACAAAACAAATATTTACAAAGCTTTAAATCATTTTCTAGGCCTTTATTTCAAACATCACATACATCTCTTCAGCATATTTCTCCAACCTACAGTGTCCCTTTGAATAGCTATTCACCAATATTCAAAACATCACAGCTCTCGCTGCCTTGAGTGGACCAAGGAGGCTGAGGAGAAGCACTTACAGGGCAGTACAGGACAAGGCCCAAGACAACCTCCCCTGACAGATTCATATCTCTACAGCACAGTAGAACACATTGAACTAATTCTCAACCCCAATAAAATATTACAGAACACCAGTCGATGCATATTTAGTGTAAAATTGCATCCTCGGATGTAATCTTAGATCCTGTGAGGCCAAGATGGAGTGATTGATATAAACATACATTTCTCAGTGCTTTCTATGCCCAACACCCACTGTTAAAGTTCCTCTCAGGGTGCCTATCCACTCTCTCCTGCTAAATAACTCACACCATTCTCAAACCGCAGAAATCATTAAGCACTTCCTGTGCACAACTCTATGGCACTTTCTGATCTCTTCAGTGGCATAAACTTTAAAGGCTAACAAACTCTGAACCTTAACCCTAACCCACCCTCCCGCTGAAAAAAATGCATGACAAAAATAGCATGACAACAGAACTATTATCGCAGTTGGCAACACCATCAAATATTCGGACGATCCAAACGACTCCTTGTTCCTCTGATTCTCTAGTGATGTGACCGAGTATTTAAGGGGAAACTATTTAAAATCCTGATAAGGAAGTACATAGTGGGATATCTGCAACGGGAGAGCCGGAGAAGGAAGCACAGGATAAAACGCACAGTATATTATCATCACCACACCACCCAATTCTGTTATCATAGGCCAGAACCTTGGTCACACCCTACAGTGAATCCATATAATAATCTAAAAACCCCCCTCACATTCTCTATCTAAAAAAAGAAAAAGTGCATCCTCTACAACTCCAACCAGGCCAAAGACATACGAGACAAATTCACACATCCTGAAAGTCTTCCTTCTCCACGTTACATCTTGTCAACCAACAGTCAAAATTGTTGTTTCAGACACACCCCTGTTTCTCACTCTCTGGTTAGCTGTATGGATATGGGTCAATGAAGTGGTGAATGGCATGGTTCAACAATCGGGTTTATGACAGCACAAACACCTCAAATCAAATCAAAGGCAGAACAAGACTGATACACTGCTAAAAGTCTGGAAATGTTTACCAGCTACATAGACCACAATTCCATTGGTCCTTCTCTGGGCAGCACACAGGACATTGCCACAAGAACCCGTACAAGCCACCCAGGTAACTCCATGTCATGAGTCAGCAGAACTGGAACTTACAGTGCAGAGCTTATTACAGTACATACATACCATCTGTGTCACAGGGCCAGAGGGGGAAAATGACAAACAAACAAGGAGCATAGTGGCAAACTATGGCACATTTGTTTCATAAGACTGGAACACTAACAAAGCTGATGGCAGAGGTCACTTAAATGACTGGAACACTAACAATGCTGATGGCAGAGGTCACCTAAATGACTGGAACACTAACAATGCTGATGGCAGAGGTCACCTAAATGACTGGAACACTAACAATGCTGATGGCAGAGGTCACCTAAATGACTGGAACACTAACAATGCTGATGGCAGAGGTCACCTAAATGACAGGAACGCTAACAATGCTGATGGCAGAAGTCACCTAAATGATTCAAAAGGATTTGTGCATTGTAAACAACTCCAAAAAAGAAAAACAGTTCAAGTGAACATCTAAGGCTATGAGAAGTACAAGGTGCAGGGTGACATCTCACCTGTCGTTTTCATCTACAAAGCTAAGGGGAGTCCACTGATAACCTCTCTGTTCCACAAAATTTATGGAGATGATCAAAGCGTTGTTCAAGTTGCAAACATAAGTTATACCAGGTATCAAATGATATGTAAGGACTGCATGTTTGCTGCTTGCTTAGTAAAACAAGCTAGAGTAAGAGAGATCAAAGATGGAGAATAAAACAGTGGAGATTCAAATCTCTTGAGTAGAATATCTATGAATGTATTAACTCTGGTCAGAATCAAGAGATGTTAACAAGTGTACAGACAGTGGTCCTGTTAAGATGGGAGGAGAGGGAAGGATTTAGAGGTTCAGAAAATCCAGGCGGGAGAGCGAGAACACTTACAGCAAGAATCACACCAACACTTTAACACCTCAGAGCTTTTCAGCAAAGACAACAGAAGTACTATGAGTGTTTGATAGTTTCTCATAATGAGTTGGTTCTCCTCCATTGTCTTTTACAGTAATTGTTTGATTATTGAAATCTGCCCTCCCCCTTCTCACATTACCAGCCTATTGCATTGTCCCTTACAGTTCGTATTTTGAATCTTCCTGGAAAACAAAGATCTTTATTTTCTTTTTCATCTAAGAAAAATACTGTCAAGGAGGTGTGTAAACATAACTCCTTTAAAATTTGGCAACATAAGTAGTTGGGGTAGACAAAATACTGATACCTACATATAAAACATTTGGGTTTACCCAAATAGAAATGGTTCACATTGGAATTTTCTTGGTCACAATCTTAAAAGCAAAAGGAATATGAAAGACTTTTTCATACAACAAGACTAAACCGCCACTTATTAAAAGGAATGGAATAGTTTGCCATGTTTCTCTCTTATTCCATCATGTTAACAGGGTTAGGGGCTGGCTAAGAAAAGTTAATCTCGGAATGTTGCTTGGGATCGTTGCTAGGCAGGTTTCAGGCAGACCGCTGTCATTGAGATTGGCAGTGACGGGTCCCGCCCACCTCCTAGCCAATGGATCGTCCTGAATTTTGGTGGGAGGGTCCTTAAATGGCAATCTTGGACATCTGCTCCTCGAGTTGGATGATTCGCTTCTCCTGACTGCTGACCAGGTCCTTGAGGGATTTGATTTCTTTCAAGACCTCATCCAGCTTAGCTTCGTTTTTCTGAGGAATACAGAGACAGGAGCAAGACATGAGGCCCTTTCTGGAGATGTTGGTACCAGTCCTAGTATAGTTAAAGCTTTTACACCAAGACAAAATGACTGTAAATTCAACCGATTTGGTATATTGTCATCTAATACCAAATGTAGGGTCTACAGCAAGGTTCCATAACTGGCAGCCTGTAGGTGATTTCATATGGCACCCAAACAAGCAATTAAAAATATATTTTTTTATTGTTGGACATAAAATACTATAAAAACACCAGCAAATCAGCTCCAAATGATTATTTTGGAATTCTGTTCCAAACTACTCCCACACATGAGAGAGAGATGTGTGATCATACAAAATGTATGAGGTTTGAAATTATTGTTTTCTTCAAATATTATATCCGTTTTGGGCTTCTTGCAGTCATTTTGCAGTCTACAAAATATTTGTAATTATGTACCAGCCCCCTGACCGTCCCCTCAAGAAAAAAAAAAAATTGGCCCGTGACTGAATCTAGTTGATGATCCCAGATATACACACTGTAGATATTTAGTGAATTAGTGAATTTAGTGATGCCTTTTTAATCCTGACATCCATTCTATCCCTGCAGGCATGCTACGCTGCAGGCATGCTACGCTGCAGGCATGCAGGGCTCCAGTATCCCGTAGCCCCCAGAGGGTTAACATGGTGCGCCTGCAGGCTGCAGAGCAGCAGCCCAGTCTGCCATGATTACAGGCCAGAGCTGCAGATCGAAGCGGAGGCCAGGGCTGGGCCCTACGCGAGCAGCTGTGTTGTGGGCGAAGTGGGGCAGGAGCAGCAACCGCCCCTCATTGAGTCAGAGAGAGCGAGGGGGGTGGAGACTTCTAGTAACCACCTTATGAAGTCAGGCAGCCACCCCCTTCTAAAACACACCCAGCCAACAAACTCTTCATGTTCCAAGGCCCCAGCTGCAACATGTCAAGGCCAGGGCTGAACTAAAGGCCATTTAATGACTGTTTCAGTGGTGAAGGTGGTGGTGGGTGTGGCGATCATCAGACTAGTCCTGGGAAAGCACTGTACATACCCAAGGAGATACATACTATAATGTTGATATACTGACCCAGTCTGGTGTCAACTTTCACTCAAAACACTAGTGGTACATTGCACAAACACAATAATATCCTGGTGTCTGGTGAGTAGTACTTGTTTACATAAAATAGAGCAGTGTTTCCCAACTCCTGTACATATTTTTATTGTAGTCCCGAACCTGATTCAACTTGTCAACTAATCATCAGGCCCTCTGAGGTTAATCAGGTATGTTAGTCAGGACTACAACACAAATGTGTGCCGTTGAGGATACTCTAGGACTGGAGTTGGGACCACTGAAATAGAGTGGAGACAGAGACAGAGACAGAGACAGAGGAGACAGAGACAGACAGACAGAGACAGACAGACAGACAGACAGACAGACAGACAGACAGACAGACAGACAGACAGACAGACGTCCTCACTCTGGATGGAGTGGGAGAGGCAGACTTGTTGGCTGGGCCCCTTTTCTCCGTGTTCTTGCTCAGCTTGTTGTCCAGGATGTTTTTCTTGACCACCTTGAGGTCGCGGTTCTTGCCAGGGACGTAGCCGTTCTTCAGGGATATGAGGATGGGCTCGCCATTCTTCCCCTCGAACCAATCCTCCGCCTCGATGGCACAGTCTGGTCCTGCCGTGTCTGGGTACAGGTCATCCTGGAACAGGTCAGACTGCAGAGCGAGAGCGGCACAGAGACTGCTGTTAGAGAACGCTGTACCAAACACATAGGGCCCGTTAACTGGACACAGATTAAACAATCCTGGATGAAAAAGCATTCTCTATGGAGATTCTTCATTGATCTTGCTTTCTTAATGTGTCCAGTAAATCACCCTATAATATTCTATCCCTCAAAACAGACAGTTTCAGTTAAATGTGGCATTGATTGTTGAAATCATTCATATTTCGACTGTCTAGATCAGAATGAAGAAGCTCACCTTTCTGGGCACAGTCATGATGATAGGCTCACACTTCCTTTCATGCAGTTTATAAAACCTGCCAACATAGAAGCAAAAATAAGTATATTATTCACAACATCACATAACAGGCCCACTGTCTAACATTCTTTTACCAACACTGCAGCCCAGCCCAATGCACTTCTACTTCCAGGACACTGGCAATACTCTCAGGAAGCCTCAGTAAACATGGAGTTGTATAACTGCATGGTACACAATTCTGGTTGGCAGGGCCTGAGTTAAGTTTATAAGGAGAGAGCTCTCCTCCAACATGTGGTTATGTGCTGCCTCCTGGTGGACATGGACAGGTAATAGCGCCACATCACAAGTCATCTTCCGTTTAGGGCCACCTCATAGACCCTCATCGTAGACCCAGCCAAGCACCACCCCACTTGGTTCTAGACCTTCAACTAGACCTTCACTTCAACTAGACCTTCAACTAGACCTCGCTGAAATGAATCAGGGGTGTGCCCAACAAAACATGATATTCAGATATGATAGAGCAGTCCTAAAATGGCTGATCATTTCCCTATCCAACGAGCCCTACCTGGCGATCTCACACTTGTTGACATCCAGACCTCTCTTGGGCATGTATCCCATCCCCCTCTGGGGCTCCTTGGTGGTGAAGGTGCTGAGGTAGTGGACAAATGGGGCCTCATCCGTGATCTCAAAGTAGCGGATGCTGCTGTCACCCTACAAACCAGAGACAAGATGATGGCCTTTTAGTGTTTGTCTGAATTCCTTTTTTTTATGACTCAATGAGCAGCAATAGACTAAAGTTTATGATACAGTATGATATTTTAGTAATGGCTTCATGGATAACATTTCAACATGCATAACTTCATGGATCAAAGTAAGTCACTTGCACAGCAGAGCAAATGGATGTGTATGTATGTAATCTTCCGGAAAAACTCCACTCACCTTACCACACAGGTAAACCACATTGGTGTCTGGGTCATAGAAGGGCAAGAGAACTCCATTGCTGGTGTCCATCTCATGCACTGAGATGGCCTCATCCATGGCTTGCTGTAAATGAAACATTGACATAGTCAGTTACTGAGCAGTCCAGTAACATCTTTAATATAGGGAATATAGGGTTTCGTTTGGGACTCAGCCAGGAGTTGTGATGGTGAGGAGGACGGGGTGACCCACCGGGTTCCACAGGGCTAGCTGTCTCTCACTCATACGGCTGAAGCCTGTGGTGAAGACGTTACCGTCCGACAGGAAGATGGCCCTCATGGGCCGCGCCCCCTCATGGGCCTTCTCCTTCTCCTGTGACACAGAGGGTCAACATCAACATGTACGTACATCCTAAATCCTCACCCCAGAGATCCCTTCAAATTAGATTTTTTTTGGGGAAAGTTACCGGAATTTGACAACCCTATACAGCAGGTTTGTTAGTGAAAAGTATTGTCAGTGGTGCTCACCCCTACGATCTCCTCCTTGCGGGGGTCAATGACACGGATGGTCTTGTCCTTGCAGGCAGTACAGATGAGGCTGCCATTGCGGTTCCAGCAGGCACTGAAGATGACATCAGGGTGCATGTCCTCCAGCTGAATCATGGCTTCGCCCGTCCCCACGTTCCAGATGATGATCAGGTTGTCACAGCCTGAGGATTACACACATTTAACAAATACACAATACACAAGAGAAGCATGGACACAATACCACTGATATGGCAAGATAATACCATCTACAACTCTTAGCTCATTCTGGTTTGGTTCCGACATGGAGGGGGAAAACACGGTGAACATGGTCATTCTCAAAGAGATACTGCGAGATTCTGGCAATTAAGCAATGACGAAGTCCACAGGTAAAGTAGCATACGCTAGTCAGCACTGGCTTGCGAAACTACCTCTTACTTCCGCATGTAGACATGACATCCACAAGTTCATTGGACTCTGGGTAAATTGAAAAACAGCACAATTGCCAAAATCTTGCAGTATCCCTTTAAGGCAATTGTCAGTGTGTCAATGAGGACAGATGTGCGTTGATCAGACATCTCAGTGTTTGGAGAAAATTATGCCACAGGGAATGACAAGCTCACAGCAGATTACCACTTTTCTCAGAGCGAGGAGGGGATGAGAGCGAGAGAGCTGATGGCAACCAAGAATACAACCACAAAAGCAGAGGCACACAGGCTGAACGGAACTAGAATGATAACAAGTACAGCAGGACACTAGTGTTTTCACGATAACAGAATTTTTACTTTTGATACCATCACAATACCACGGCAAAAAAAGGCATCGAGACAGAAACTTCACTACTGCTCTGTTCAATCGTTAGGCATCTTCTGAGTTCATCATTACATTGGAAATGTTTGACGTCAGAGACAGCCACGTACGCATTAATGAATCAATTATACAATCAATTTGACTTTGTTGGTTAAAACAAGTACATAACGGAAATCATTTATTTATTAGTACGAAAATGTATACACTCAGCAGTGAGTCACTTTGGATAAGAAAGTCTGCTAAATAACAAATGTAATTTTTAAAAATTGGAATGGTGAATCTCTATTGATAAACTGGGTGTAGATGTAGTCTAGGCCTATTCGCAATACAGATGAACGCATATTCAATAGAAGTGTGTGTGCATGCATTGAGTAATTGAGCTTGTTTTGGCTGATTTCATCCGTTTCCCTTCCATTTGGGACTTATAAGCATTCTACACCTGTTGTATATGGCGCACGTGACAAATAAACTTTGATTTGATATTGTACTGATCAACAACATTTGCATAGAAGTAGCTTGTTTTATAAAAGTGTGCGCTCTCTCTTTAACCTCTAATGACATCATTCACGAGGCAAGAGGGGGGCTGTCCATCTGAGCCTTATTCGCACACAGTCAGTTCGCTAAGGCAATAGATCATCTTTGGGAGAGACATGAGAGAGAGACCGATTACGTGAATAAATAAAGATTTGGTGGCAATCAGCTTTGAAATCAGCATATTTTGCATTATGGTTTGCATATTATCATAAGCAAAGTACTCGGGTAGTGAATTGATGTTAGCTTCAGCTGTAAGCTAGCAAGGAAAGTTAGCCTACAAAGCAGGAAGCTGACGGAATCTTATTGCATTGTAAAGTGTTCTAGCTGTATAGACATTGTTTTGCGAACAGTAATTAACAGGTTCAACATTTCTACATGCTGTGTCGCATTATTCTAGTGTGTAAACTTCTGTGCAGCATTAGTGGGAGCAAACCTGATGTAGCCCAGACTCCCAGTGCAGACTAAGTGGAGCAGGCACAGTGCGCTCGCACTAAGGGGGACCTTCAGCGGCGCTGATAGACTTGATCCGTGAGAAATTTGACAGAAGTAGCGAAAGTAACAAAAATGATAGTGCCAAACCATTTTTTATGTTCTAGTATAGAAAAGGTATAGATGTTTTGGTATACCATGCAACACTAGAGAATATCACTCACCGGCACTGAGCAGGACGTTGCGTGCCGTGGGGTGCCATGTGATGATGCCAACCCTTTTGGAGTGTCCCTCCAGGGCCACCACAGGCTCAGACAGGCCAGTAACCAGTCCGTTCTCAGGGATCTGCCACACCTGCAGACAAAGACAAGGGTCAGAGGTCAGGGCATAGCTAGGGTCATTATAGCGTCGCATACTGAATTTAAATCACATTTTATTTGTCACATGCACCAAATGCAACAGGCGTAGACCTTACAGTGAAATGCTTAACTGCATTGTTGGTTTAAGGGCTTGTAAGAAAAATGTGTTAAGTAAAAAATAGAAAATAAAAGTACAAAAAATTAAACAGCAGCAGTAAAATAACAATAGCGAGGATATATACAGGGGGGTACCGGTACAGAGTAAATATGCGGGGGCACCGGTTAGTCGAGGTAATATATACATGTAGGTAGAGTTAAAGGGTCAGAGAGTATGGCTGCAGTTCCCCTGCTGTTACGTGTCGTAAAGCACTAAACTAAATCCACCGCAGAAAGCAGTACATTCACATGAACTAACTTGTCAAAAACTCTTCTAGATTGACATTACTGTGACAGGAAGTTAGTAGATCACAACCATGAGACTCAAGGGGGCGGCAGAGATCTAAAGTCACTCACCATACTGACACACATCTTGAGTAGCTTACTCCCCACTGACAATACAGCCAGTAGACTATACAAATACGGTAAACATTGCAGAATCAGAACATTGATCTATGGAATTAAAGACTAAAGTTGAAAGTCATTATCTCTATGATCTCCGACAGCAGTAGACTGACATTATGAAAGGCATGTGGTTCAGTAGTCAAACCACCGCATTACTACTGAACCACTTCACTAATCAGAGCTCCTACTCCAGCTGCAATAGGTCACTATGGTTACAGCAGTCTCTCAACAGCAACAGCAGCGCATCAGGAAACGTAATCTAAAGTCAACATTACTTTTAGGGAACCCATTCAGTGTGTATTTCTAGCAGCAATATTAAAATATTCTGAAGAGAGAGGAACCTTTGGCGGTTCAACTTCTGTAAATGCACTCGGAATACTGCATCCATTTCACAGACAGGTCTTCTGGTGTTCAGAGAGTTGCATGGGGAAGTCCACGCCTACAGGTGGGGAAGTGGTAGAAGCATACCGAAGTACACTGCGCAAACTGATCACTGCCGTTCACAGCCCAAATAAGGACATATGGAGAAAAGTACAGCACCAGCCTCAAACAAGTTAGTGACCTCAGCCATATAAAAAGGCTAAATCATTCCCCAGAGCTGATTCCTATACAACATCTCTCTCTGCGTCTAATCTAATCCAGACTAGAGGGCGAGCCCTGCCTGCACCCATGCTTAGCTACCCTATCACTATCTGAATCAGTACCCTTCCCTACGCTATCAGTGTCTGGCCTTTCACAACCAAAACGTGTCATCTCCTGTCGGTTGGCATTGGTGAGAGGGTGTGTGTAGATTGACAGGTTAAGTATGAACAAACATTGCTGTACGGCTCCACTGAGAGGTACAGTCTCTGCTGAGGCGTGTGTCAGGGAGAGAGAGGGGTGGTTGTAACCTTACCATAACTGTGCAGTCCTCCGAGCCGCTGGCGATGACCTGGTCATTGTGGGGGCACCAGTCGATGTCCAGCACAGGGCCCGTGTGACCACACACTGTGGGGTAGGCCTTGTCAATGCGGCCTGACTGTGGAGAAACAAGCAGATACAGACATGAGATCAGTCACGGATGTCTATGACGCCTGGTGATCTGAGGGAACAACTTGACCCGAGTTTAAACCATGAAATCACAGGGTCAGGCCGACCAACCAGAGACCATGTATAAAACATGGAGTATGCAATTGAGATGTTTCCTGTGAGCAGAGGGCAACAGGCCAAGGAGGAGGAGCTCAGTCAAACATTAACCAGACACATTTAGACTACCTGTATTTAAATCTGGGTTTTCAACCAAATTACACAGTCCATTAACGCATTAAGAGCATAGAGGGGAACAGAGACAAACGCAGAGAGACTCACCAGCCTAGCACTGTCATAGCCTCTAAAAACGATTTCTGTTTGCAATTCTGCTGCATCGCTATATCCTAGGACTCATTTAGATTACAGGTTACCCTTGTTGAATATGTAAATGAAGGCGTGTTGGTGGTGATGACATCAGACGCACACCAGCAGAAGCTAATTTTTTGCTCTGTAAAGTAAAACCCCTGAGCTAACCTCCAATCTGAGCCTCTTATATAATACCCTTATACAACACACAGGCCAGAAATCACTTCCCCAGCCATCACACACACAAAACAAAGGAGCCAGACAAAGGGAAGGCTTTCCCACCCCATCAGCTGACTTCATGACGACATCAGTCTGGTCTGAAGGCAGGTACTATCTTGACCTCTGGCCTATCGTGAGTGGAGGATCAGGTGCTCTCCACAGTGTGAAGTCTGCTCTCTGAGGTCTGAAGATGCTGAGGGGGGTTAGGGTTGGATTCGGGAGACTGATGCACCCTTTTCCATGCTCCCGTCAGTTGATTGTCCAACCAGACCACCACAAAGCCCAACAGATGATGTCACCGAGACAGAGAGCCCTGCTGGCTGCAGCCATATTTAAAGCATAATGGTCTGCCTCATGAAAATCACTCAATGCCCACAGCCATTCAAGCTGGGCACCATGACAACAATGGTTTCAGAGGGGCTAAATTTAAGTGCTGCATATTCAGACACAGGGAGAGAAGAGCTTTTCCAGGTCTCTACTGTAGACATTAGAATACATAATAACAGGGCCTGTAAGCATTAGGCACATCAGCCTTTAGTGTTGACTTCAAAACTCAAGAGAAATGCTTAGAATGACCATTCAGATAACCTGAGAGCGTGAAGTCCGACAGAACAAACATATTCAGGTATAAAGAAGCTCTGTCCTCATGGACATGTAATCGAGGCGTATGTGGACAGAGGGAGGTAACACACGACGAACCTGAGTGGGCGGTCTAGGCCCCATGTCTAAATGCTTGTGTAACAGCAGGTAGTGGACTGGCCACTAGGACCCAGACAGCCATTTCAGACCAGGATATGAGTCAGTATGTTGTCTGAAGTCGCCTTCATATTTCTCTATTACTTCCCTGCCTGCTGTGGCACTGGGCCAAACAAGGACTGGCCAGTTCAACTCTGCTGTTCACATGTCACAATACACCACACACAGTGTTAGGTTAAAACCTGATTACAATAGTGGTCAGTGAGTCACAGTAGTTCAACACAAACTAAAATTAATCTCTTTCATTTTGGGAGTGCCAGACATGGCCATGGGGATAGTGGTCATAGAAGACAGTCAATTGGTTCACACCCCAACACACTGCCCAGGACACCATCACAGCCCCCCCTACAGCAGAGTCGGGCCATGACACAAACATCAGTGATCAAAGTCTGAGTGTACTATACCTGTGTGTGTATATGAATCTAAAAATCACATGACCATGCCTCGCCCTGTCCAGAGAACACTCCCAGAAATCTAACAGAATAATCAGCAGCTGTTCTGGGCCTGGGAGGGAAGGATAGGCTCCTCTGAATACATAGCCAGAGAGGGAGGTGAGCAGTTTCTGGAATGAGAGAAAGGTTGACGTGGCTACAAACAGCAGCCCATATTGCAGCAGTGGCCTGTTAGCAGCAGGATGTGCAGCAGGAAAGACAATTCAGTGTAGAGGGGGTGTAGGCTAGCTAGGCTATATCAGCAGAGGACCAGGTGTGACAGAGGGATGTAGGTTAAGCCTGTAATAGTACAGGATACTGCTCAGTACTAGCATTTCCTCTTAGCTGCTTCGGCCTTGCTCAGATCAACAACATACAGCCAGCTAGTGGCTGTGTTCCAGAGCATCAAACTGATGTATCATGGGGAAATTGTGACTGACTGATATTGAGTAGTTATTTATGATGCACGGTGATTTGTACAGTCAGTTTCGACACGCCTTTGTTTTTCATCATGCTGGGTGGTTGGTTGTATAATGTCGTTAATGTCAGCAGAAGTGTGGTTTCCCTGGATTCATGTGATTGTGACATGTTGAGCTGCAGGTTCTCAGTAGACTTTTTTCTTCACAGGGACAACAAAAGGTGTGCAGATGGCAGACTAGGATCTGTGTGTGTAGTACATAGGCCAATACACTGAGCGTACAAAACTGTAGGCTCTTTCCATGACAGACTGACCAGGTGAAAGCTATGATCCCTTATTGATGTCACCTGTTAAATCCACAGACAGGTTAAAAGAAGGCCTCGAGACAATTGACACATGGATTGTGTATGTGTGCCATTCAGAGGGTGAATGGGTAAGACAAAATATTTAAGTGCCTTTGAACGGGGTTTGGTAGTAGGTGCCAGTGAAACAGTTTCTCATGTTTAACAACAATGATCTATCAACCAAAGGACATTCAGCCAACTTGACAACTGTGGGAAGCATTGGAGTCAACATGGGCCAGCATCCCTGTGGAACGCTTCCGATACCTTGTTGAGTCCATGCCCTGACGAATGGAGGCTGTTCTGAGGGGAAAAGGGGGTGCAACTCAATATTAGGAAGGCGTTCCTAATGTTTTGTTCACTCAGTGGCATTTGCTGCCTGCCTCAGTGGCATTTGCTGCCTGCCTCCCTCAGTGGCATTTGCTGCCTGCCTGCCTGCCTCAGTGGCATTTGCTGCCTGCCTGCCTGCCTCAGTGGCATTTGCTGCCTGCCTGCCTGCCTCAGTGGCATTTGCTGCCTGCCTGCCTGCCTCAGTGGCATTTGCTGCCTGCCTGCCTGCCTCAGTGGTATTTGCTGCCTGCCTGCCTGCCTGCCTCAGTGGTATTTGCTGCCTGCCTGCCTCAGTGGTATTTCCCACTGACATCAACAGTGTCATGTCCTCTAACTGCTGCCTGGTTCACAGACCCCAGACAGATTAGAGACAGTGCCCCAAATGGCATCCTAATCCCTATATAGTGTACTTCTTTTCACTAGGATGGCGTTATATAGGGGACAGGGTTACATTTGGTACGCACTCGCAGACTAGGAACATGTGCACAGGGTCTAGGGAGGACCTCGGCACTCTACAGGAGACTCACATTTCACATGGAAACTGTTACACACACACACACACACACACACACACACACACACACACACACACACACACACACCAGTTCAATTGATATGCTTTGTTATTCTTCACCCAAAAAACTAGAAGGAGTACAGTACAGACCAACATGGTAGACTTGTGAAGAGGGGATAGAGCCCAGCAGCAGTGAGGGGCTGCTGTAGGCCTGTTTACACACAGCTCACAGGGCTGCTGTAGGCCTGTTTACACACAGCTCACAGGGCTGCTGTAGGCCTGTTTACACACAGCTACAGGGAAGCTGACATGCCGTCCAGCGGGACTGAGAGCCTGTCGTTCCAGTCATTCCACACCCCAGGCAGCTCTGATAGGGCTGTGACTAATGAGAGAGAGGGAGCGGGGTGTTAAACGCACCACTGAGGTGTTCATTGTGTTTGTCTTTGCTATACACAATATGGAATTCCACAATTCCATAAACAGATCCTAGCCAAACTGTTGAAACATTTCCAAGGCAGGCACGGCACCACCATGCTGCTGTTTATGAGGAGTACAGACAGTACACACTCTTTTACACCACAACTTCTCAACGCATAACCATTTTAGTCATTTAGCAGACATTCTTATCTGGAGTCCAACTTCCTTGATTCAGGTGAACACAGGTAACTAAGATAGATTCTCAGAGATAGTGAAGAGTAGGGAGGACTGGCCTGTGGCAACCTGCCTCTGCTCTGACTGACTCGTTCCTCCCTGAGACGCAGCCTGAGGCAGGTATGCATCGCTGCGTTTACACAGGCAGCCCAATTCTGATTTAAAAAAATATGTATCTTCACTATTTTGACTTCTGACCATTAAGATCAGCTCGGGAAAATATGTGATGTGAAAAGATCTGATGTGATTGGTAAAAAAAAAATATTAGTATGAAAAAGATTGGAATTGAAAGCCTGTGTAAACGTAGCCAAAAGATACAGCCAGCCTTGATTCTTAGTGTCATAATATTTACCCCCATGTAATTCAGTAACCACAGAACTGTATTGAACTGGAACCATTCCGGAGAAGGTGGTGCCAGGTGAGCAATTGCTAAAGCTGAAGATAAGAGAATAGGCGCTGATAAATGATGCTTGTAAGTACAGAGAACAGTGCTCTAAGCTAAAGATCAGGCAGAGTACAAGGACCAGCGACAAGTATAAACACAGTGAAGACTGTTAGCTACTTGGCACAGCCCCTTTACATGCCTGCCTTGAGTGACATCACAGACCAAACCAGCAAAGAAGCAAGGAATAGCAGACCAGACCACTGGTCATAATCTCCACGGCGAACAGTCCAGTGGGAGAGACAGGAGACTGGGTAGGAGTGCGTTTCATGTAGACAAGGAAGTGGGAGTTGAGACATGTGACAGCCTGTTGAGCAAACAACTGACTTGAATAGAAAGGCTGAATAGCAGTCAAAATCATACGCAATTGAGGCAACCCATCAAATACATAGGCTAAAGCCTGAATTGAATAAAGCCATCCAAATGTAAGCAGACTCCGTCCCCAACATACATTTTTCATTGGATTGTTAAATATGATACTACTGTATTCTGTAAATGACCAGAACATCTAAGGACCTTGACAAGGCTATGTGCTGTATGATATCCTACGAGAGAATGTCAAGCAAGCAGACCTGTTGGATAGCAATAAGTGAAGCTACACAAAATTGTGTCTGAACCTCATAAGATATAACAAAACAAAAACGGACGACGGCAAAGTTAACACTGAATCCGTAAAACCCAAGAGAGGCGTCACGCACAAGCACATCCTTACAGCAAAACATGTGATACACTATGGGAGGGCTCGTACGCACATGCTTCCCCTCTGCGCACCATGGAAATGTCCACCTTTCCGCTTCCCTTTGTGAGTGTACGGCCTTGAGAGCACAGCTGAGGCTGCAGACCAGTCAGACCCTGGGCTGGTCTCCATGAGAAATGCAGCACAATGAGAGGAGCGGTACAGTACAGGCAAACTGGACACCACCGTGAGGCGCTCTACTCTGACTGTACATAGCTGGAGATATGCTCCAGCTTTAACACGTGAATGAAAGTAGATCAGAGGGCAGGTGGTCAGAAATGAGTGATGACAGGGCAGGAGCCAAGCCCAACATTTGCTGCCCAGGTCCAGTCAGGTTAGGAAAGTCTTCAGGTACACAGAGGGGGAAACTATTGCCTAGGGAAATTGTTTTGGAGATCAAAAGAGGAATGAATCCTGGGCCCAGCATGTCTTACAAACCCCATTAACAAAAGGTTTAGAGGGACATGACTGTCACTCAACCAGCAAAACACTACTACTAGTGAGGAGAAATCCTACTTAGTTCATTCACAATGTTCCATACATTTCCTTGCCTTTCAGAAAAAAAATATGGAAATTATATACAATGAAAAACTGCACCAAGCAAGCAGTCCTAATCTTTAATTAGAAAACCAATGGCACTAATAACAAACAGAACATGGCAATGAGATCCAGAGAGGATCTGGCTGATACAGACAACACTTGACATCAAAAAAATCTCCCTCTCCTCCAGGCCTCTCATCTCCAGCCTATCCCTGGAATCACCGGGAACTGGCAGTGCTGGCAGCCAATGACGAGGCAGGGAGGAAATGGTCCTGTAAGGCTGTCAGGCGGGGTGCAGTGAATGGCCATATATGGTAAAATCTGCAGTCAGCAGGACTCAGTGGCAGCAGTGGCGAAAGCAGTAGCAGAGGCAGTATAGGGCTCCTGGAATACAGATTGAGCAGCGTGGGCAAAGACCATTATAATACCCCCCCCCCTCTTGCATGTTTAAGAGTTAAGTAGGGTGTGTGTGTGTGTGTGTGAGAGAGAGAGGGATTCAGTCAGCCAGAAAGAACCGGCTTCTGGCTAAAATTCTATATAAAAAAGCAGATAAATTCTCAAATTTGGCGAAGGCAAACTGTCAGTGAGAATAAATACAAATCTATTGAAAAATACTGCTTTTTAGCCCTTCATTGATATAAATACATTTGACCGGTCATGCTTATCGGTGCAAAGGTAATTTTGCCTAATTTAGTGGAATTAATTTCAGCGTGTGTATTTTTGTTGGCCATTGTGCATCTTATTTAACATACCCGCACAGCGTACAGATACAGAGCCTAGTTTGAGTGGAAAATGTCAGACAGCGTGAGAGCTGCTGCTACAGCGCCTCAAACAGCTCATTCGTTACTGCTGGAGTGAAACGTGCTTTTTTACTAGTCCAATCATTGCGCAACAATTCTAAATGTAATGGTATGATAAAAAAAAGTTGGTGGCCACGAGTAAAAATAGCTAGTATTTTTATTTCTCAACTGGTAATTGAAGCACGCTTCCCATTCACCATCCAAGTGCACAGGCAACGGTAGGGAGGCCTTAGCGCCTCACACCACTGGAGGGAGTATGCATTTTGAAAACATACTTAATGTTGTTAGAAACCAGGTCAAAATCAACAGTCAGTATCTGGTGTGGCCACCAGCTGCATTAAGTACTGCAGTGCATCTCCTCCTCATGGACTGCACCAGATTTGCCAGTTCTTGCTGTGAGATGTTACCCCACTCTTCCACCAAGGCACCTGCAAGTTCCTGGACATTTCTGGGGGGGACGGCCCTTGCCCTCACCCTCCGATCCAACAGGTCCCAGACGTGCTCAATGGGATTGAGATCCGGGCTCTTCGCTGGTCATGGCAGAACACTGACATTCCTGTCTTGCAGGAAATCACACACAGAACGAGCAGTATGGCTGGTGGCATTGTCATGCCAGAATGAGCCTGCAGGAAGAGTACCACATGAGGGAAGAGGATGTCTTCCCTGTAACGCACAGCGTTGAGATTGCCTGCAATGACAAGTTCAGTCCGATGATGCTGTAACACACCGCCCCAGACCATGATAGACCCTCCACGTCCAAATCAATCCCGCTCCAGAGTACAGGCCTCAGTGTAACGCTCATTCCTTCAACGATAAAAAAATGCGAATCCGACCATCACCCCTGGTGAGACAAAACCGCGACTCGTCAGTGAAGAGCACTTTTTGCCAGTCCTGTCTGGTCTATCAACAGTGGGTTTGTGCCCATAGGCGACGTTGTTGCCGGTGATGTCTGGTGAGGACCTGCCTTACAACAGGCCTACAAGCCCTCAGTCCAGCCTCTCTCAGCCCATTGCTGACAGTCTGAGCACTGATGGAGGGATTGTGCATTCCTGGTGTAACTCGGGCAGTTGTTGCCATCCTGTAACTGCCCCACAGGTGTGATGTTCGGATGTACCGATCCTGTGCAGGTGTTGTTACACGTGGTCTGCCACTGCGAGGACGATCAGCTGTCCGTCCCGTCTCCCTATAGCGCTGTCTTAGGCGTCTCACAGTACGGGCATTGCAATTTATTGCCCTGGCTACATCTGCAGTCCTCATGCCTCCTTGCAGCATGCCTAAGGCACATTCACACAGATGAGCAGGGACCCTGGGCATCTTTCTTTTGGTGTCCTAAGAGTCAGTAGAAGAGTCAGTAGAAAGGCCTCTTTAGTGTCCTAAGTTTTCATAACTGTGACCTTAATTGCCTACCGTCTGTAAGCTGTTAGTGTCTTAACGACCGTTCCACAGGTGTAAGTTCATTCATTGTTTATGGTTCATTGAACAAACATGGGAAACAGTGTTTAAACCCTTTACAATGAAGATCTGTGAAGTTACTTGGATTTTTACGAATTATCTTTGAAAGACAGGGTCCTGAAAAAGGGACGTTTCTTTTTTTGCTGAGTTTATTATGAGGCATGTCTTACCTTGCTTCGAAGTAGCCTAGTGAAAACCAGACCATAGAAACGTTGCGGCAACGGAAATTTTCATCTCCATCACGTGCCGGGTGCTTTTTTCCCTGCTAATTGCATTACGGAACGAACATTCGAGTATAACTTACTGCCTCTTGTGCACATTACTGCGCTTATAGTTTATCAACATTTTAAGCTAAATGTTCTGATCGGTTGCATCAGCCTCACTACTTATAACAATGTAGCCTAATGGTTCTATGAATTTGGGATCCATAGTCCCACAACTGTCCCAGAGTCTGTTTGGAATTGGCCATTTCTTTCTTGCATAGAACGACAAGCTGACCAGTAGAATAGGTATACTTTTCTACTATAGGGGACAGTAGATTGACATAGGCTAGTGATTTTGCTGTTCGCTACTTGTCTTGTTGGCTGAGGAGTAAAGGAACAGCTTTACCATCTTCAAAGTGCACATCGGAATTCGGTAAGAAGGAAGCACGCCGTTGCATCCTCGAGTAGCATGTTAAGATGAATTACCATAATGTAAATGTGATTTGTCATTCTGAGCACTGTGGGTGGATGCTCAAATTAGATTACACACCCAATGCACATGGGTCTGGTACATTTCTCAAATGTCCAGTTACTTTAAATGCTGCCGGTCAAATCTGTCAGGTACCACTAACGGAAACCCTGGTGTGTGTGTGTGTGTGTGTGTGTGTGTGAGGAAGAGCATGTGTGTGCGCACGCACACACACACCCAGGGATCTCTAATGCCAAAAGGGTGAGCTCTGGATGAATGAGGGATTGAGGTCTGGTCCAAACAAAACACAGGCAAATCTGATCTTCCTCTCTACTGTGAAGAAAGAGTTTGAACCACTGGGTTAGAACATGACCTCGTACACACAGTGTCCTGGCTGTACTTTTATCCCAAAAGAGTCCCAGAACGAACAGAAGAAACCTACTGCCTCAGTCAGAATAAATGTATTGTAACACACTGATCAACACATGGGAAATAAAGACAGAGGCTACTGAGCCAGCCAGTCACCAAGAAGAATTCAACAATTTCATGCTTGACTGACTCAAATGAGGGCTTTCAAGGCATGAGAATATAAAATCATAAATTGTGTTTTCTTTTTTTTCCCTTATTGAGACCCCCCCTTCTACAGAGTTGGGTCAGGCAGATTGAGAGGACAAAGCAGGAATGTCTCAGTGCAGTTGCTACAGCATGCAGTCTCCCACGGCTTCCTTCATATGGAAATGAGGGAATATATTACATTGCGTCAGGCGCAGAGAGAGAAAGGAGATTGAAAGCATGAGGGTTGAAGACGACATGCGTTCAGACAGATACCTGACACCACACATCCCTCTCAGTCCTGACAGGATGCAGCCAAACATGCAGGCAGCAACAATGAGGCAAGGCGCTGAGTTATCTTGGCCTGCCACAGGAACCACCTCCTATAGAGACACACCCAGCTCATCTCTGTGATACTGACTGACCAATACCACAGGCACCTTATGGCCACACACACACACAAACATCGCTCCACAAGCTCAAGCATAGGCCAACGTGTCCAAGCACACAAACAGGATAATAGGCAAGTGCAAGGAAAGTATGAAGGGTGAATCTCAAGGCAAAATCTCAAGACACCTTCAGTCAAAGCTCAAACCTACACTTACATGGAGGGTTTCTGTGGTTCTCGGGACTTAACACCAACAATACTGGATGTGGATAGGGAGGTAGAACATATGAAGATAAAATGAGGGCGCATAACAGAAGGGCCATATTTTGTGGGTTGGATTCAAGGAGCAGCACCCTCGTTCCACATCCAGCCCCCCCTCAGCAGGCCGAATGCTGTGGTGACAAAGGGCCTGGCTGGGAGTGAGCGAGAGACAAAGGCTCTGAGCAGCTGGCCGCCCAAACAGGCTGGGAACAGCGCAGCATGGGCAGATGGGCCTGTCCACCCTCACATGGGCTATAGTGTGTGTGCGCGCAAAAGAGACATGGCAGAGAGAGTCAGACAGACATATTGATCTGAACCCTGTGCCCTGCTATGAGGCTATAGGCTACGCTTGACATTGTGTGTAGGGGTTGAGCCATTAAGATGTTTTTTTTTTATTTTCACCTTTATTTAACCAGGTAGGCTAGTTGAGAACAAGTTCTCATTTACAACTGTGACACAAACACATGGAATAAACAAACGTACAGTCAATAACACAATAGAAAAGTCTATATACAGTGTGTACAAATGAGGTAAGAAGAGGTAAGGCAATAACTAAGCCATAGTGGCAAAATAATTATAATTACAATATTTAGCAATTAAACACTGGAGTGATAGATGTGCAGAAGATGAATGTGCAAGTAGAGATACTGGGGTGCAAAGGAACAAAATAAATATTGGGATGAGGTAGTTGGAATGGGCTATTTACAGATGGGCTATGTACAGGTGCAATGATCTGTTAGCTGCTCTTACAGCTGATGCTTAAAGTCGGTGAGGGAGATATGAGTCTCCAGCTTCAGGGATTTTTGCAATTTGTTCCAGTCAATAGCAGCAGAGAACTGGAAGGATAGGCAGCTAAATGAGGAATTGGCTTTGGGGGTGACCAGTGATATATACCTGCTGGAGTACGTGCTTTGGTGACAAAACGGATGGCACTGTGATAGCAAACTGGATGAAGTCTAAGAGTGTTGGAGGCTTTTTGTAAATGGCATCGCCGAAGTCAAGGATCGGTTGGATGGTCATTTTTACGAGGGTATGTTTGGTAGCATGAGTGAAGGAGGCTTTGTGAAATAGGAAGTCGATTCTAGATTGAATATGCTTAATGTATGTGAGTCTGGAAGGAGAGTTTACAGTCTAACCAGACACCTAGGTATTTGTAGTTGTCCACATATTATAAGTCAGAACCGTCCAGAGTAGTGATGCTATACGGGCGGGCAGCGATCGGTTGAAGAGCATGCATTTAGTTTTACTAGCATTAAAGAGCAGTTGGAGGCCACGGAAGGAGAGTTGTATGGCATTGAAGCGCATCTGGAGGTTTGTTAACACAGTGTCCAAAGAAGGGCCAGAAGTATACAGAATGGTGTCGTCTGCGTAGAGGTGAATCAGAAAATCACCAGCAGCAAGAGCAACATCATTGATGTATACAGAGAATTGAACCCTGTGGCACCCCCATAGAGACTGCCAGAGGTCTAGACAACAGGCCCTCCGATTAGACACATTGAACTCTGTCTGAGAAGTAGTTGGTGAACCAGGCGAGGCAGTCATTTGAGAAACCAAGGCTGTTGTGTCTGCCGATAATAATGTGGTGATTGACAGAGTCGAAAGCCTTGGCCAGGTCGATGAATACAGTATTGTCTCTTATCGATGGCGGTTATGATATCATTTAGAACCTTGAGCGTGGCCAGCTCATGACCAGCTCGGAAACCAGATTGCATAGCGGAGAAGGTATGGTGGGACTTGAAATGGTCAGTGATCTGTTTGTTAACTTGGCTTTCGAAGACCTTAGAAAGGCAGGGTAGGACAGATATATGTCCAACAGTTTGGGTCTAGACTCTAGAGTGTCTCCCCTTTTGAAGAGGGGGATGAACGCGGCAGCTTTCCAATTTGAGGATCTCAGACGATACGAAAGAGGTTGAACAGGCTAGTAATAGGGGTTGCAACAATTGCAGAGGATAATTTTATAAAGAGAGGGTCCAGATTGTCTAGCCCGGCTGATTTGTAGGGGTCCAGATTTTGCAGCTCTTTCAGAACATCAGCTATCTGGATTTGGGTGAAAGAGAAATAGGGGAGGCTTGGGCAAGTTGCTGTGGGGGGTGCAGGGCTGTTGACTGGGGTAGGGGTAGCCAGGTGGTAAGCATGGCCAGCCGTAGAAAAACGCTTTTGAAATTCTCATTTATCATGGATATATCAGTGGTGACAGTGTTTCCTAGCCTCAGTGTAGTGGGGAGGAGGTGCTCTTATTCTCCATGGACTTTACAGTGTCCCAGAACTTCTTGGAGTTTGTGCTACAGGATGCACATTTCTGTTAGGAAAGCAAAGGCTAGCTTTTTCAAACTGTCTGTGTATATTGGTTTTTAACTTGCATATCGCGGGGGCTATTCGATGCTAATGCAGTACGCCACAGGATGTTTGTGCTGGTCAAGGGCAGTCAGGTCTGGAGTGAACCAAGGGCTATATCTGTTCCTGGTTCTATATTTTTTGAAAGGGGCATGCTTATTTAAGATGGTGAGGAAGGCACTTTTAAAGAATAACCAGGCATCCTCTACTGACGGAATGAGGTCAATATCCTTCCAGGATACCCAGGCCAGGTCACTTACAAAGTCCTGCTCACTGAAGTGCTTTAGGGAGCGTTTGACAGTGATGAGGGGTGGTCATTTGACCGAAGACCAATTACGGACGCAGGCAATGAGGCAGTGATGGCTGAGATCCTGGTTGAAGACAGCAGAGGTGTATTTAGAGGGCAGGTTGGTCAGGATGATATCTATGAGGGTGCCCGTGTTTACGGATTTAGGGTTATACCTGGTAGGTTCATTGATAATTTGTGTGAGATTGAGGGCATCTAGCTTAGATTGTAGGACGGTCGGGATGTTAAGCATGTCCCAGTTTAGGTCACCTAACAGTACGAGCTCTGAAGATAGATGGGGGGGGGGGCAATCAATTCTCATATGGTGTCCAGGGCACAGCTGGGGGCTGAAGGGGGTCTATAACAAGCAGCAACGGTGAGAGACTTGTTTCTGAAAAGGTGGATTCTTAAAAGTAGAAGCTCAAATTGTTTGGGCACAGACATGGATAGTATGACAGAACTCTGCAGGCTAACTCTGCCCCGTTTGGCAGTTCTATCTTGTCGGCAAATGTTTTAGTTAGGGATGGACATTTCTGGATTTTTGGTGGCCTTCCTAAGCCAGGATTCAGACACGGCTAGGACATCCGGGTTGGCAGAGTGTGCTAACGCAGTGAATAAAACAAACTTAGGGAGGAGGCTTCTAATGTTAGCATGCATGAAACCAAGGCTTTTACGGTTACATAAGTCAACAAATGAGCGCCTGGGGAATAGGAGTGGAGCTAGGCACTGCTGGGCCTGGATTAACCTCTACATCACCAGAGGAACAGAGGAGGAGTAGGATAAGGGTACGGCTAAAGGTTATAAGAACTGGTCGTCAAGTGCGTTCGGGAACAGAGAGTAAAAGGATCAGGTTTCTGGGCGCAGAAGAATAGATTCAAGGCATAATGTACAAACAAGGGTATGGTAGGATCTGAATACAGTGGAAGTAAACCTAGGCATTGAGTGACGATGAGAGGTTGTGTCTCTAGAGACACCAGTTAAACCAGGTGAGGTCACCGCATGTGTGGGAGGTGGAACAAAAGGGCTAGCTAAGGCATATTGAGCAGGGCTGGAGGCTCTTCAGTGAAATAAGATAAGTCACTATCCAAAACCGCAATGTACAAGGAATATTGACATTAGGGAGAGGCATGCATAGCCGAGTGATCATAGGGTCCAGTGAGTAGCTAGGCGAGCTGGAGACACGGCAATTCAGACAGCTAGCGGGCCGAGGCTAGCAGAAAGGCCTTAGAGGGACATGGCAACGGAAGAGTCTGTTGTAGCCCTCCCGGACGGTTACGTCGGCAGACCAGTCGTGATGGATCAGCAGGGCTCCGTGTAGGCATTAAAAGGGTCCAGGCCAATTGGCAAAATAGGTATTGTAGCCCAAGAAATTGGCTGATGGACCTCTTCAGCTAGCCGGGGTGGTGGGCATAGCTTGGGGCGAGCTCCTGGCTAACTGGTGCTTGCTTTGGGACAGAGACGTTAGCCAGGAGCAGCCACTCGGATAGCAGCTAGCTAGCTGCGATGATCCGGTGTAACGGTTCAGAGCTTGCGGTAGGAATCCGGAGATGAGATGTGGTAGAGAAAAAGCAGTCCGATATGCTCTGGGTTGAATCGCGCTGTGCAGACTGGCAGGAGTTGACCGGGCTGAGGTTAGCTGATGACCGCTAGCAGTGGCTGACTGACTACTAGCTAGTAGATAGTTAGCTGGCTAGCTTCTGTTGGGGGTTCCGGTTCTAAAGTGTAGAAAATAGCAGATCCATACCACATTGGGTGAGGCGGGTTGCAGGAGAGTATGTTGAAATTGAGGTTAAAAATATATACGAAGAAAAAAGATATATACATGGGACACGACGTCTGACTGCTACGCTATCTTGGATAGACCACCACACTGGGAGTGCCTGTGTTGTTGAGGAAGAAACACTCAGCTAAGCCATGATCAGTATAACTAGAGCTCCATAGCCTCATTCAAATCAGAAAGGTCATCTGTAAAAATCAGGAAGTAGTCTCCAAATCTATGGCGCAAAGTCACTTTAAAAGGCTGCAGTTGCATTAGACAACCCTGAAACCCTGATACTGCAGTGTTAATTAATGCAGTGGAACATTCCTGTTTGTAGAGTAGTATTCTCCACGCTGCCATAGAGATGTGTGTTCTCTAAACTTGTATGGAGACAGCAGCCTGAACCTACCCTTTCTCTGAAAGATTACATTTTGACAGTGGTAACCAAAGCCACAAGCCAAATCTTTCAAAACAACGAATGGCCATTTGAAACGATATTAACTCTTCTTAGTGTTTTAGAGCATAGCCTGTTGATGGAACATTAAAAGGAGATTAGTCCATGCTGCCAGCCAGTATGTAAGCAGATCTGAAAACATGGGAGCCTTTTTTAATCCTCAGTTTGCGGAAATTGCCCTTCTCTCGGCGCGTAAAGCAATCACTCTGTCCACTTTTAATTCATCAGTCAAAGCAGACTTTGTCCTACGAACACACCCTGAAGGCCAAATTGAAATAAAGTATTTTTTTTTTACGCGCATGTACACGCTGGAATTAGAATGCACAGGAGTAAATGAGAGAACCGAGACGGGCGGCGAGCGTCAATGGCGTCAAATTATAAAGTCAGTCTATTTTTCCCTTGCTTCTACGTGGTTCAATGCTGGTACAATAAACAGATAAATTGCATGGGTCGTTTATAGAAAAGGAATGATGATCTTCCTATGCTAAGTAGACTATAGTAGTTTAAATGTATTGGGCTGTAAGAAGGTTTCAGTCAAATAGGCTACATATTTGAAAACAATTGCAGCCTACCAGTGTTGATTTCGATCATAGTAGGCATATAGCCTAGGCAGGCCACAGCTGGGAAACTCAAGGAACTCCGATTTCAAGAGAGCATACTGTTATGTAGACGAACGAGACTAAGTGAATTCTATAAACTGCTCGGGTGTATTAGCTACAACTCTCCTCACGTTCGTGAGCTAACAACTGTTTAGCGCAGGTAGGTAGTTGATCCCGTAGGACATAAGGTGAGTCAAAAGAAACAATTCACAAGGGCTACATAGCGAATACAAATACAACTTAGTTGGCATTCGCTACACAGTGTGTGAATTGACCCTCTACTCGCGCGCAGATCTTGATGCCATTGACGGCTTTACTGTACAGAGTCAGGGTCACGCCAACAGTAGAATGATCCCTCAGAAGCCAGAGAATCAAAAGCCAGTCTAGCCCAATTAGGTATATAAACTATGAATTGCTGATGCTATGCATTGGCCAACGATAGGCTTTCAAGTCACTGGTCGGCCATATTGGCACTCCCCAGAAGAAGCAGTCCTCCATAGGAATGAATGGAATTCTACAGTATTTCAATTAAAATGTTAAGGACAAAATTACATGCATTTAAGTTTTTTGTTGTTGTAGTGGGCACAGTAACATTAGAAGTTAAAAAAAATTATACTTTAAGGAAAATGTTATATTTTAAAATGTTTAGCTCACATATTATTTAAACGTATGCATTAATGTGTCTAATTGAAAGCAAAAACAAAATGTAGACATTAAATACATTTCTATAGCTTCCAAAATATTTTTTACAACAGTGGGGGAGTGCCAAATGGAGGCGCGGTGGCTTCAAAATCGCCCCCGTCAGTGTATATTTAAATCATTGGTCTATCCCTGAGACACAGCCAGGGTCTGCGAGCGGGACAGGCAGTCGGTGGCTGTATTGAGTAAGGTGCATGGCTGTATTGAGTAAGGTGCATGGCTGTATTGAGTAAGGTGCATGGCTGTATTGAGTAAGGTGCATGGCTGTATTGAGTAAGGTGCATGGCTGTATTGAGTAAGGTGCATGGCTGTATTGAGTAAGGTGCATGGCTGTATTGAGTAAGGTGCATGGCTGTATTGAGTAAGGTGCATGGCTGTATTGAGTAAGGTGCATGGCTGTATTGAGTAAGGTGCATGGCTGTGTGATGACAGCCCAGAGGATCCGCTTCCCAAGACCATAGCAGAGTCAAATGACACGGGCCACCAATGGCCTGCTCTGGTTACAGGCTGTCAAAACCACAGACAGAACTTACTGTATATATCAGGCCATGGCTGGCTGACATTGGGGCCCCGCTGGACCAGACATACAGGAACACCACCAGGCTCTGTGTGTGCACGCGTCTGCTGCAGCCAGACATCTACTGCTGACCACTTATGACACCTAATGTGCTTACTGAGGGACATTAGAGACCAGAGACCCCGTTGGCTTCAACGAGTGTCTGACCTTCTACACTTTAATTCAACTAATTATGAGGGGGGTTTGGTCCGACATTAACGATGTCCCACTGGCCTAGGGCCAGTAAAAACATGTCATGCCAGTGGATCTCATTAGTCACTGGCCCGACATGTTTTTACTGGCTGTAACTTTTCAGCACATTTTAGTGTTCCAGTTCAACATTTACCTGCTCTGTCACAGTCTACCATTGTAGACTAAAGACGGAAAAGTCACGCTATTTGTATGAACAATATGATCAGCCGTTCATTCACGCTGCCGCAAGTCAAGAAGTAGGCCTACATGAGTTGATGCCTTCACACAGCACACGTGAGCCGTCCAAAGCAAAAAATCCACTCAGTTTATTTTAGGAAAAGTGATTCACAGAAGTAAACCTTCAATAGTGAACATACTAGCAATATGCTGGCTACTGTTGATAGTCTGCAAAAAGAAACCTAGCATTGGGGCTAGCCAGTCAATGTCTCGTTTGGAACGTCTGCCCCTTTAAGACAGTGTTGTATTTTGATGAGAAAAAAAACTCAAAATGACATTCTTTAAATAAAGAAATTCAATGCAAGAATAGGCTAATGACTTGCATTTAATTACATTATACCGTTTTTTCATACATCATAACCTAATGTAGCCAATTAATAGCTGAATATAGAGAGAACGCATGCCAACCTGCATGACCCCCCAGGAGTGGGTGTTCAGTCAACTGTTTACGGCCAAACACTGTCCAAATGCTGTTAATCTCCAAGCTGAGGGTAGAGCAAAGTGGTCTGAGAGCTTTAAGGCCCTTATATGGAGCTGAGCAGCACAGAGAAGTCCTGTCCCCAGAGGCCTTTGGTTTAGTTTGTGTTGTACACAACGCTATAATAACTGAGATAGCCTGCCAGCCTATAGTGAGGGTTGGGAAACCTCACTCAGGGAGAGCGGACACAATCATCTCAGTTGCTCAGACACTAACACCGTTTGTCCTCCCTGTAGTGAAATCTGAAAAGCAAATGTATGTTTATTTACTGTATGCAAAACAGACATTTTAACTGGAAAACAACCTTGCTGTTAAAAAGGGCAAAGCTGAAGAAAAAAAGGCTTGCCTGGCTGGCCTTTGCCATCCATCAGGAACAGCCTAGCTTCCAAAGGCATTGTAACACTCCCCACCCTATCCTGTTCTCCTAGGTCCCATGTCCTGCTTGTATCAAATATCTGAAGCCAGTTTGGATGCTTTCCTCTAAAAATACCCTTTAAAACCCCAAAAGGGATACTTCGGGACTTTGGCAATGAAGCCCTTTTTCTACTTCCCACTAGTCAGATGAACTCGTAGATACCATTTTTGTGTCTCTCAGCAACTTCCTTCAAACTGCATGCGAACTACACGACGAAGTTTGTGGCCACCTGCTTGTCAAACATCTCATTACAAAATCATGGGCATTAATATGGAGTTGGTCCCCAGTTTGCTGCTATAACAGCCTCCACTCTCCTGGGAAGGCTTTGCACTAGAAGTTAGAATATTGCTACAGCCACAAGAGAATTGATGTTGGGGGAATTAGGCCTGGTTTACAGTCGGCATTCCAATTCATCCCAAAGGCATTCGATGGAGTTCAGGTCAGGGCTCTGTGCAGGCCAGTCAAGTTCTTCCACACCGATCTCGACAAACCATTTCTGCATGGACCTCGCTTTGTGCACGGGGGCATTGTCATGATGAAACAGGAAAGGGCCCTCTGCAAACTATTGCCACAAAGCTGGAAGCACAGGATCATCTAGAATGTCATTGTACGCTGTAGCGCTAAGATTTCCCTTCACTGGAACTAAGGGGCTTAGCCCAAAACCATTTTTCCTCCTTCACCAAACTTTACAGTTGGCACTATGCATTGGGGCAGGTAGCGTTCTCTGGCACTCCAGAGAAGGGATTTCTACTGCTCCAGAGTCCAATGGCGGCGAGATTTACAGCTGACACTTAGCATTGCACATGGTGAGCTTAGGCTTGTGTACGGCTGCTCGGCCATGGAAACCCTCTTCATGAAGCTCCCGACGAACAGTTCTTGTGCCAACGCTGTGTCCAGAGTCAGTTTGAAACTCAGTAGTGAGTGTTGCAACAGACGATTTATACGTGCTGCAGCACTCAGCTGTCCCATTCCGTGAGCTTGTGTGGCATACCACTTGTTGCTCCTAGACGTTGTCACTTCACAATAACAGCACTTACAGTTGACCGGGGAAGCTCTATCAGGGCAGAAATTTGACAAACTGACTTCTTGGAAAGGTGGCATCCTATGATGGTGCCATGTCACTAAGATCTTCAGAAGAAGTAAGGCCGTTCTACTGCCAATGTTTGTCTATGGAGATTGCATGGGTGTCTGCTCAACTTTATACACCTGTCAGCAACGGGTGTGGCTGAAATAGCCGAATCCACTAATTTGAAGGGGTGTCCACAGCCCAGTGACTAACTAGCGCCAGTGGCTAACTAGCGAAACTAGAACTATTATGCTAGTTATTACCATAGATGTCCAATCAATGCACCAACACTAGTTAGCAATGGCTCGCGAAACTACCTCCAACTTTCATACTGAATGCAGATACATAAAAATGGTATCCACAAGTTCATCGGACTCTGAGTAAGTAGATAAATGGCTTCACTAGCAAAATCCCATAGTATCCCTTTAAGTAATATTATCCTCCTACACCGTCGCCACGGTGAGTACACCATCACACACACACATCACCCGGCCAATTAGGATATAGGAAAGAGCCAACAGGCACAAATAACAAAAAATGTGGATGTTAGATGCTACAGTATTCTATGGTACTGTATTGTCCGTCACTAAAAGAAGATAAATGACAATGAACTGTACATCTTTGACAGCTGGTTAATTTAAGGTCATTAAAACAACTGCTGCTGAGCTGACAGGGCTTTTGCTTTCTTTCTGTTCAAAATATAGGAGAGGTGAACACAGACTTGAGTTACTAACAAACCATTGAATTGATACAAAGATAGCACTAATTAAGATCTTCAGAATAGTGAATCTGTAGTATCGGTCTCCAACATCTGGGCCAGTCAGACTGCAGTCTCTCTCCCACTGACCACCACCAGTATGCACTGCTGCCTGCACTGCTAATCAACCCAGCTTGTCAGAATCCATCCAATCTCACAGCAAAAAAATCCCTGTCTGTCCACAACCTGAAACATGTCTATGTGATGCTGCTACTAAATATATGTAATATGTACACAATATGCTGCTGCTTTCTCCCCATGAATGACTAAGGGAAATATGTAGGCTCTCAAACACACACACACACACACACAAAAATAAATAAATATAACTGCAGGGTTGGGATTTGTAGGTGGCCAATGTGTGATTTCCCTGGATGTATGTGGGTCTGAGCTAGAGGTCGACCGATTAATCGGAATGGACGATTAATTAGGGCCGATTTCAAGTTTTTATAACAATCGGCAATCGGTATATTTGGCCACCGATTTGCCGATTTTATTTATACCTTCATTTAACTAGGCAAGTCAGATTAAGAACACATTCTTATTTACAATGACGGCCTAGAAACGGGGGTTAACTGCCTTGTGCAGGGGGGATTCGTTTTTGCAACCTTCGGTTACCAGTCCAACGCTCTAACCACCTGCCTTACATTGCACTCCACAAGGATTAACAGGCTGACTACCTGTTACGCGATGGCAGCAAGAAGCAAAGGTAAGTTGCTATCTAGCATTAGACTTATAAAAAACGATCAATCTTAACATAATCACATGGTTGATGATATTACTAGTTTATCTAACGTGTCCTGCGTTGCATATAATCGATGCGGTGCCTGTTAATTTTCATTGAATCACAGCCTACTTCGACAAACGGGTGTTGATTTAACAAGCGCATTTGCTAAAAAAGTACTGTCGTTGCACCAATGTACCTAACCATAAACATCAATGCCTAACAGCAATATTTAGACTTAGCCACCCGTTAGTGACATACGGAACCGTTCCGTATTTTATCTGAAAGAAAAAAACTTTTGTTTTCGAGATGATAGTTTCCAGATTCTACCATATTAATGACCCAAGGCTTGTATTTCTGTGTGTTATTATATTATAATTAAGTCTATGATTTGATAGAGCAGTCTGAGCGGTGGTAGGCAGCAGCAGGCTCGTAAGCATTCATTCAAACAGCACTTTTGTGCGTTTTGCCAGCAGCCCTTCGCTGTGCTTCAAGCATTGCGCTGTTTATGACTTCAACCTGGGTGGGTATAATTTGTGGAACGTTCCAACAGGAATCTATTCCAAAAACTTCGTAAATAACAAGGTTTCCAAAAAACAACGCATACAAAGTTGTATAGCGGCAGAATAAGATACCGGGTAGGGAGTGGTCTATTTCATTGCATTTCTCACTCATCACGTTTATTCCGAAAAATGTCTGTCCTCACATGTCTGTTTGCCTATGGACAAACATTAAGAATAAGCTACGTGGTGAGTTGATGCCTATTCGACAGCTAGTTAGCTAGGTTTGTATGCGTTGCTACTTTGTATGCGTTGTTGGTTGGCAACCTTTTACTTTACGTTTTTTGGAACAGATTCCTGTTGGAACGTTCCACCCCTTCAAGCCTATCAACTCCCAAGATTAGGCTGGTGTAACCGATGTGAAATGGCTAGCTAGTTAGCCGGGTGCACGCTAATAGCGTTTCAAACGTCACTCGCTCTGAGACTTGGACTAGTTTTTTCCCTTGCTCTGCATGGGTAACGCTGCTCCGAGGGTGGCTGTTGTCGATGTGTTCCCGGTTCGAGCCCAGGTAGGAGCGAGGAGAGGGGCCGAAGCTATACTGTTACACTGGCAATACTAAAGTGCCTATAAGAACATCCAATAGTCAAAGGTATATGAAATACAAATCGTATAGAGAGAAATAGTCCTATAATTATATAATAACTACAACCTAAAACTTCTTACCTGGGAATATTGAAGACTCATGTTAAAAGGAACCACTAGCTTTCATATGTTCTCATGTTCTGAGCAAGGAACTTAAACGTTAGCTTTCTTACATGGCACATATTGCACTTTTACTTTCTTCTCCAACACTTTGTTTTTGCATTATTTAAACCAAATTGAACATGTTTCATTATTTGAGGCTAAATTGATTTTATTGATGTATTATATTAAGTTAAAATAAGTGTTCATTCAGTATTGTTGTAATTGTCATTATATAAAAAAAAAAGAGGAAATAATCGGTGGCGACCTTATGGTCCTCCAATAATCGGTATCGGCAAAAAAAAAATAAAAAAAAAATAAAAAAAAAATAAAAAAAAAATAAAATCGGTCGACCTCTAGTCTGAGCAGTAAATTTCGCTGTGTGTGACGTGCCTGGTTGTTCCCTGCAAACAGGGTGTGTTGGAACTGACTCTGGGAAGGAGGGGGGCTGGCCAAGGCCAAAGCCACGCAGACACACACACACACACTCCGTCATGTCCCCAGGGGGAGGTGTGTGTGTGTGTGGGAAGTGTGTGTCAAAGCCACAGATGTTGTAAGGACAGGTCAAACTAGGCCAAAGCCCAAATCTGCTCAGGCAGCAATAGCACATGCCCATATGAATGTATAAACCTCTGTTGCTTGACATAAGTTTCCTTGCGAAACCCACTGACAGATCTACGCAATGCAGTTTTTATAGTCAATAATCTGACTCACCTTGTTAAGAGGGAGGACCAGGAAGGCCCCGCCCCCGCTGGCCTCTATGATGATGGCGACAAACTTGGGGTTGACGGCGCAGAACGAGCTGTCCCATGTGACCCGCGACACTCTGATGTCATCGTAGCACTGGTCATTCTTCAACGCCTGGCCAAAGACATGACGGAATTTGCTCGCTCGCACAACTCGCCTGAACATATCTGGATAGTGGGGGGGGGAGAGAGAAAAGTTGGGGTTTAAGTTTGTTAACTGTCACTCACAATCAGAGGGAAAAGACAAACCAAGCAGTCAGGGATTTTAGGCCAATAACATCTCAAATGACAATTCTTTAAACAAAACAAAAAACAGCATTTCACAAGGTGCTACATGGCTGAGAAGTAGAAAGGCTGCAGCTCACATGTATACGTGTTTACTGCTTGTGAGACATGGGTGCCTTGAACGTCCTGTCCCCTAGCTGTGGCTGCTACTCTGCAAGACAGATTGATTGCATGTGTGACTGAGCCCTTTACACATTCCCCTCCCAGATGTGAGGCTCAGCCTCAGTCAGACTAAGCATGCATCCCAAATGGCACCCTATGGGCCCTGGTCAAAAGTAGTGCACTATATAGGGAATAGGGTGCCATTTGGGACGTCCCCTAAGGTTCTACAGCAGCATAGTATAGCCAGAGAGAGGAGCCATATGACAGATCAGACTAACCCTCCTTCCCCATCCCTCTGACACACAACCAGGCTGACATTCAGCAGACATGTGCCAGCATGGGCGCCAATTATCTAGAGTTGAGCAATGAGCATAGCTCAGCTGTATCATTCCTTTGTTCCACCACCAGAATTAGGCCTACACTGGCTATTGTGTACTTCCTCATACACAGGCAACGAGGAACTAAATAATAACAGAGTAGGCAGAAATTAGGCCAAGAGAGCAAGACCGAAAGAGATGATAGCAAAGCTGGGCAAGCAAAGCCTCCCTGAGTGAATTCCTGGACTGGAAAATAATGTTAGCTTAGGCTTTGCCATGAAGGTTAAAGTGTAATCACAGTCTAATAAAACCAAGAGATAAAATGCTTGGCAGAGAGAAATGGTAATCCTCAAATAACCTCAGATATCTAGGCATATACATGGATATTTCTTTAAGCCCCACCCTAGCACATTAACATGTTTGACATAACATTCCACACAAGGCTCACACCTCATCACATTTCATTTGTTTTTCTTTCATCTTGCATTATGCCAACTATCAAACAACTTAGAAGTACAAGAACCATCTTTAATCCATTGAATAGCTCTACTTAAGTGCCATTTCCCAACGAAAATAAAGACTTTTCCAATTCAAATATAAAACAGTCAGGGACTTGGTAGGTTGTTCAGCTGGAATTCTCACCCAGGAATAAAATCTGTTAACAGATGAGGGCGCTTTGGAAAACATGTATTTTTAACAGCTACAAGTGAAGTCACATCTGAGAGGTCAATAAGCAGTAACCTAGTTTTCAAAGATAGCAGGAGGATAAGGGCAATTCCATGGCAACAGAATTACATTGAGTCTCATCTCTTTAAAATACATGCCAAACAATAATTCCAAAGTTTAAAAACCATACAACTCCTGTAAATGTGGTGTAAATTCTTAAAAGTAGTCCTTCTGCATAGAGTTGAATGGTTGGTTAAACTTTGGTTTATCAATCGTTTTTGTTTGGAATACATTTTAAAGTGAACAAACCGTGTCTCAGAGTATTTCCGTTACCATGGAATTGCCCATAACTAAATCACAAAACTGGGCCACTGTCTTAGTTTATCAACTAAGCCTATAGTACCTCTTGCAACAGAAAAGTGAATGCTGCCATCATCCTGTCATTGAATGCAAAGACAAAACAACCACCTTGTGTGCAGACAGGTGTAAAACTATCGTATGGGCTCGAATTCATGTTTTTGCGCGATATTCCAAATGCCTGTATCGCAGAATCAAGGTTTTTCTTATATTTTATTTTTATGAGTGTTTATGGCCGCTGGTTCTCATGTCTTTTTGGTCTGGTCTCGTTCTCACCTTCTGTGCACCTTCCCATTTACACCAGAGATCTGTATATAATGACGATATGCTCATGTCTCCGCCCTGACAATGGGAGTCGTCCCAAACACGGGACGGCAGGCGACAAGTTTAGGTTCAAAATAAGCAACAAGCGCATAGACATGCATTAAGCTTAATTTGGACCGATTTTAACGAGAGTGAAACTTCTCACAAGCCCCTCACAACAACAAAGACGAGGGATCACTTGTTCCGCTCTGACAAACGGTTTCAACACGCTCTTTGCATTTGAGGTTTAGTTAAACAGAAATCTGTCATATGGACACAAACACATGGAGATATTATTTTACTGTAATAGAGAAGTTAAACAGGATATGGTTCAAAATGTTATGTTTAAACTCAAATTTCGAGCAGAGCAGACTACTAAAATGGATGTACCAATGAACATTCATTCTGAAAAAATTAAATGCTCAATGTCACGTGCGCATTACGGTACCATATATCGCTAGCAGAATTTTAGTCAAATAAAGATTGTTTTACAAGCTGTTTAGTCTTCTATAAAATGTGCAATAAGAATAAAACAATTATATAAGGGATTGGCAAATCGTTCTCATTCTGAGAAGGTAGGCCACTTGATTTCAACATCTGAACAAAGTGGAAAGGCTAGCATGCTGTTCAAACAATTGGAGACAGAAGGTTGTGTTCATAACAATTTAACTGTTTTGCCTTGTTAGCTGAATTCAGAGCTTGTGAAATTATACCTAGATCCAAGCTGGCTAAACATGAAATATAAATATTAGCTGGCTACTCACTAGCATGTGGGCTTGTGCTTGAGAGATCGTTTATGAGACCGGTACTAATGCCTGCTACATTTTTTATTTCACCTTCATTTAACCAGGTAGGCAACTTGAGAACAAGTTCTCGTTTACAATTGCGACCTGGCCAAGATTAAGCAAAGCAGTTTGACACATACAACAACACAGAGTTACACATGGGGTAAAACAAATATACAGTCAATAATACAGTACAAAAATAAGTCTATATACAATGTGAGCAAATGAGGTGAGAAGGGAGGTAAAGGCAAAAAAGGCCATGGTGGCAAAGTAAATAAAATATAGCAAGTAAAACACTGGAATGGTAGATTTGTAGTGGAAGAAAGTGCAAAGTAGAAATAGAAATAATGGGGTGCAAAGGAGCAAAATAAATAAATACAGTAGGGGAAGAGGTAGTTGTTTAGGCTAAATTCTAGATGGGCTATGTACAGGTGCAGTGATCTGTGAGCTGCTCTGACAGCTGGTGCTTAAAGCTAGTGAGGGAGATAAGTGTTTCCAGTTTCAGAGATTATTCGTGAATGTGCATTATTCATGGTTCTGGTTAAATTTGTTACAAAAATTGCATTTTTATAGACGGACCTGAAAGCAAGATCAGTGATTACAAAAAAAGCAGGTACAACTATTTCGATAAAATATTAAATTAGTAGTGGGTCTTATGGTTGTGGAAGGCATATATTCCGCCGAGGTATAATTACACAAGCTCTGAATTCATTTGTTGTACAGTTGTTGTAAATGTAAAATACACTGCATTTAAAATGGTCAGCAATAAACTAAGCTTAGAGAAAACATTTATCTAGATATATTTGTTAATCACCCATAAGTTTGAAAAACATTGAGATATGAGTTTTACGCCATATCACCCAGCCCTAACTCTCGGTTCACTAGATTAATACATCGTTATTCAACAACTCAAATCACCTCTCCTTTTACACCTGATTTGGCAACTAAACACAGACTAACTTCAACAGATGAAATACAGTGTTGCTGAGGCAACCAGGTAAGGGAGAAGAAACTAGGTCCTACATCATATAGCCACATCCCTTCTCTGGGACATAGTATGGCATCTACAACTGTTTAGTTTAGCCTGAGAAAGAAGTCTCTCACTTAGAAGTCTCTCTCCTGAGATCCTCAAAAGGTTCTACAGCTGCAACATCCTGGCTGGTTGCATCACTGCCTGGTACAGCAATTGCTCAGCCTCTGACCGCAAGGCACTACAGAGGGTAGTGCGTACGGCCCAGTACATCACTGGGGCTAAGCTGCCTGCCATCCAGGACCTCTACACCAGGCGGTGTCAGAAGAAGGCCCTAAAAATTGTCAAAGACCCCAGCCATAGACTGTTCTCTCTACTACCGCATGGCAAGCAGTACCAGAGTGCCAAGTTTAGGACAAAAAGGCTTCTCAACAATTTTTAGCCCCAAGCCATAAGACTCCTGAACAGGTAATCAAATGGCTACCAGGACTATTTTCATTGTGTGCCCCCCACCCAACCCCTCTTTTACGCTGCTGCTACACTCTGTTTATCATATACGCATAGTCACTTTAACTATACATTCATGTACATACTACCTCAATTGGGCCGACCAACCAGTGTCTACGTAGCCTCGCTACTTTTACAGCCTCGCTACTGTATATAGCCTGTCTTTTTACTTTTGTTTTACTTACATATTGTTCACCTAATACCTTTTTTGCACTACTGGTTAGAACCTGTAAGTAAGCATTTCACTAAGGTCTACACCTGTTGTATTCGGCGCACGTGACATATAAACTTTGATTTGAACTGACCTTCAGATCTGTGTATTCTAGCCATGATCAACTGATATGATGCACGACCACATAAGCAGAGCTATCTACTATTCACATCCTAATTCACTGACGAAGCAGGGCTTGTGGTGGTGCCGGTGTGTCAGAGGCGAAGTGAGAGGATTTACCCAGGCCAACATCTGTCCATGTGAGGTTATCCCATTATGGTATGGAGTTCTAGGAGTGTGTTGAATTACATGAGGCTTAGTTGATCAACTTACTGATATAAGTTGATGCATGTGGCTTTCTGGCCACTTTCAAAAAAAACTATTTAGGTGTGCCAGTTTACATGCATATCTGCCCTCTCATTGGCTAGATAGAGCAGATGCGCATGATCTCGTATTCATTCAATCATTGAGGACATGTATTTCCATTGTTAGAGCGGTCACTCTTATCTTGTCAATATAGTAGATAACCTTTGGTGTCAGTCAGGCAGGAAGTCCTTCCTGTGGAGGGGTGTGGCACTGACACAGGCAGATAATATGCAACACTACTTCCACTTATAACCCTTGTGGAATACAAGCCCAGATCCTCCCATCACCACCCTCCTCACCATGCTACAGGCAGTCAGGCACACAGCCCATGTATCCCCCCATGCTGGAGCTAAAGGAGGGAAGGACCTTGGCAGTAAAAGTTAAATGGGTAGGCTATACATTCAATGAATTGTTCTGCTATGCATTTGTCCTTATGTGTTACATCTATGTTAGCAAGTGGAATTAGCCACACTGTTGGAGCTAGAAACACAAGCATTTCGCTACACCCGCATTAACATCTGCTAAACACGTGTATGTGACATAAAATTTGATGCTGAACCTCACCTTCTAACCTATGATCTTCATACTCCAATCTGCTTGTTTCTCAAACCAACACAAACAGAAGAAAACGGGAAATTGTTCTTCCTCAGTGTGAGGGCCGTTTCGTCAAAAATACTCAACAAGGATGACTTTGTTTTAGGGAATGAAAGCCCCCAAGACCCGCTCTGCCCACCCTCTCACTGGGGATCTACGACAGTGCTTCTCTGTAATGGCAGGCAGCTCTGTAGTCACTTAAAAATCAACCACAATTTCCTCTGGGAGGCCCAATGCCTAGTCCACCGGGTCCAAATCAACCCAAACAGACAGCTTCTCCTGTTGACCTCTTCATTACCTCTTATCATGCTTCAGGCTCAGCCAAGGCCACCCTACTATGGAACAGTGGGTTAACAGAAAACAAACCCCTAAAATGTGTTCAGAGAGACTGCTAAGACATACATGTAGCTCAGTTGGTAGAGCATGGTGTTTGCAACACCAGGGTTGTGGGTTCGATTCCCACGGGGGGCCAGCACAGAAAAAAAATGTATGAAATTGTATGCATTCACTACTGTAAGTCGCTCTGGATAAGAGCGTCTGCTAAATGACTAAAATGTAAATGTAAATGAATAACAGGAGGCTTACTGAGATTGTTCCACGCAGAGCTCTGAAAATGTATGTCATAACAGCTGTACGAGCCAATATGGCCACCTAACAACACTTAAAGCCTCACAGGATGTCTTCCATGGTCCTCTATGGCTTTTCCGCACAATACGATTGTGTGCTGCTGGTTCATAAACTGATGTAGAGGGAGAGAGAAAAACCCACATCATTTGAACAATCTAGCGTATTGTCCTGCCAAAAGTATACACCCACTACAGTCAGTGACACAGGACAGATTAGGCCTTCAGCCAGCTGGGAGCTGTGGGGAATTGCCATGGCATTTGGACATTTGTAAATAGAAAAATTGCATAAAATGTCCCTAATCATTTGATGTTTTGGCATGTCGGCCTGAAGGTTGGCTAATGCCAATCAGTTTTAGGGGCACAGTGGGCAGTGTTTCGCACCATCATGCCGACCTAAACCGCACCGTGCTAGCACAGTAGACCTACCGCGGTTTAGGTCGGCATGATGGTGCGAAACACTGCCCACTGTGCCCCTAAAGCTGATTGTCATTAGCCAACCTTCAGACCACACAAACAGTTTCACCTCAGCTGTGTGAAAAGGGCTAAATGTGACCCCAGTCTTGTATGTCCTCATTATGCCAAGGCTGAGGGAACAGAGTGGAAACAGCTGGCTTTAGAGCAGCCCAGTACAGAACATTGCTATAACCTGTATGAGTTTCCATCAAGCTGCCTGAACCTGCATATTCCATACTGAGAGCTTGTGATCCAACACAGAGAACACATGCCAACTCCAGAAATAACACTATCTTAAAAGGGCATGATACAGGAAGACATGTAGAGACGCCAGACATTTTAGTTCTCGATGGTGCCAAGATGTCAGTGGTAGCAAAGATGCAGAAAACAGCTTACGTCAGGAACAAAATCATGGTGTCCATGTTAAATGGGAAGGAACTGGTGTGTGTGTGTGTGTATTTAGACACTGGCTATCTGACAGTCCTCAAGTGGATGACAAGCTAATTGAGGACCACTACAAATGTTCAATTAAAGCCAGTCTCTCTCTACTGGGTGACTGATGGCACCATATGGTCTATTGTCTGGAGGGAGCCAACTCTACAGAATGGGGGAGGCAATCATTGACTTGGTCTATTGTGAACAGCAGAGCTCATCAGGGTCCTAGCTCAGTCAGAGCAGTGGAGCCTGATTGGTCCCCTGAGTGTGTGCAGGACCATGGCTAATTATCACAGTAAGCCAATCAGTCTCAGTGCATAGATGCTGAGAGGGGGGGTACATGTGATACCTGTTCCATTTCGGCTGATGTACGGTTTAATAAATGACAAGGTCAACAGGGTTCCCCTCTGTCCGAGTGATCCATCTGCTGCAAACAGAAAACTTCCCAGGTCTACTACACATCATACAGATGGAGGAGTAGGATAAAACTATGCATGGATAATGAGCCGTTTGTTCCTGCAGTGCCATGACCTTTGCCAGCAGAGCAGAGCAGCCCCAGCCAGACACTCATGGATTGGCCTGGCCTGCTCATCACAGGCCCTGCCTGTCCCACCCATTAGACCCTGGGCTTCCCTCCGAGTCAGACAAATATCCTGCTGCTCCAGTTTGGTCTGGTCTGCCTGACCAGAATGCATAATGAGCATTCTCCATCCCTGGCGGGGAGCAATGCATGCTGGGACATTCATGCTACGGTCCTGCATCAGGGGTCAACGCAGGGTCACGGCTGCAGATCCTGGCAGATATGCTGCGAATTAGGTGAGGCTGGGACATCTGACAGACAGCTGGACAGAGAGATGGTGGAAAAGCTCTGTTGCCAAATGCACCAGTGGTCTCCTGTAGCCTAATCTGTGAGTCAGCCATGCCTGAAGTTGAGACTTGGTTGAGACTGGATGGCTCTGCCAAGTCGCAGTAAGGTCTCCAGGCCATGTTTGCAAACACAGACGCTGCTTAGCAACATCAGTAAAATACCAGCCACGGAATGTTTAAAAACGTCAAGCATTTATGAGAGGTGTTTGTCTATGACCACAGCACAGTTAATTAGGCCTCATGTCCATGAGAAGTATTTGAAGACAAGCTGCTCTCAGATCAGTTGAACCGGTAGAGTGGAATGCCCAATTTCATGCCATGAATCACACACAGATATCACATTTCTCTAAACAATAAGAGGGAACATGCCATTATCCAAAAAGTCTCCACACGTACAAGAACATAAACATTGAATGGGCGATATCAGGCTACTGCTCAGAGGACAGAGAGCAGAATTGGGAGTACAGTAGTGTGACATAGGGTAGCAGTCCCTGTACCGTAGCTCTACAATGAGAGCTACGAGATTAGTGGTGTGAAAAGTGTCTCATAATGTGTGCTAAATGTGACTGAAGAATTTGTAAGCATTACAGAGTCAGAGAGGGGCCATGCAGTGTTCAGAACTAAGCCAGTCTTTAGCTGCAATCAAGAAGCAAAGCTCTGAGAACTTCTGAGAACAGAAAAGATGTCAGGCTAGGCCAAATTAGGATACTCTGGCAAGTGTAAGAATATCATGCAGTTCTGCTCGCTGTATCTGTTCTATACAACTTTAAACGTTTTTAATCTTCAGCTAGTGCATAGAAAACCCACATACGAAACATATTGTACGATTCAAAGGCAATGAATATGAAGAAGTTGACAGGAAGACAGACAGGTGGGGTTTGACAACTTTGGTAAACAACAGTGATAGCTGGGGTCGGTGGGTGAGGGAGTTGTGTAACAGAGCTCGGTCAGAGAGTCGCATGGCGGAGCACTGTAGCCTGGCTTTCCTATCCTCTACTTAAGCAATAATACGCCATTTTAAGCGCTTGCTGGTCATTAGTTCTATTCGTATTGACTGCAACGTAAAGCAAAACCACTACCCAAGCGCTGGTTGACAGTTCTAGAACAATGCAGGTTGCTATGGCAAAGCATGAGAGCTACTTATAAAAAAATGTAAGCGTCACATCACATTTTTCTTTATATACTTCCACCCGGTATGCCTACTTTGCAGTTAACATTTAATTGAGGAAGTTGTGGGTAGCGTATCTCTGTCAACCCACAAGACTTACAACATCAACTGGCTAGACACGGAGTGATAGACAAACACGTGCGCCACACAGACAGACAGGGCCAAAATTGTGGGAGCTTACTTGCGAGATGTGTATGACAATTTGCGATGGAACACGTGGAAATTGCATGTACTTTCAGAATTGTTTGGCAAGCGACTCGCGATCGACCTGCTATTGAGGCTCTTCCCACCTTGCTAACTCGCCAACTACACAGCTAACTCAATCACTTCAGACTGAAGTTGGAAAGACCACAAACTAGCTGTATTTCGTTTCACATGTTTTCGATTGATATTTCTTTGTGTTTGTATCCATAAAAATTATGCCAATCCATGATTGACTGGCTGAGAAAAGCTGCCCGAATCCTAACACTATGGAGATGGAATTTCAATATTGCAAATGTTGAAGATAATGTCTACATGCTTTTTACAATGGAGATCAAGTTTAAGTTGCATGGCTGGGCAGATGAGAGAAGATCGTTTCAGTGTTGTGTTCAAGACCACCTAAAGTGAGACCGATTCAAGACCAAGACCAGAAAAATCTGTCTAATTCAAGACCATGATTGTAATTGTGTCCAATAGCAACCATAAAAGTTTAAAATGTCCATTATTTCTGTGTTCATATTTCAGAAGAACATGTGGATTATTTAGACCAGGGGTTAATAAACTTTTTCAGCCTGGGACCCAAATAAGAAAGTGCTTTCCTGGGACCCAAGCACATTAAAACACGCCCCCTTTTGTATTTATTATGGATCCCCATTAGCTGCTGTCAAGGTAGCAGCTACTCTTACTGGGGTCCAGCAAAATGAAGGCAGTTCTAAATTTTTTTTTAATACATTCAGATTTCCCAACACACTATGACCTCAAGCCCCTACTCCACCCCATAGCTACAATATAAAATCCCTGTGTACGTGTGTCCTCAGAGCATGCGCAGACCAGCCGGCTGGAGTGTTTACGGACATATTCAATCTCTCCCTAACCCAGTCTACTGTCACCACATGCTTCAAGATGCAAGAATGCTGTTCATTGACTATTATAGAATAACTATCTTCAAAGTAATGACTCGGGACGTCGTGTTTGAGATTGAAAGCTTCTTTTAGTAATAATACTTGTTCACGTTACATTTAACAACTTTACATTCTATAAAACAATAAAAGTAAGTTGCTAGCGAAAGTCAGGATAATCACTTGACATAACTGGCGCGTTCTCTCTCTACTTCCTGTTGCAAGGCATTCTGGAACTTGCAGTCAAAAGCGTAATTCAATACAACAAAGTATGTATGTAGTTCTCTCAATCTCCAACACACAAATTCTAATACAATTACATGGGTAAATAACTGTAAAGAAAATATCTTTAGATACAGCTCAATGAATTAACTTAAACATTAACTCTGTAACCCATTAAAGTTACAACAACTATAGCTCAGCATTCAAAACCATAGTACCCTCCAAACTCATTAAGCTTGAGGCCCTGGGTCTTAACACCGTCCTGTGCAAATGGATCCTGGACTTCCTGACGGGCCATCCCCAGGCGGTGAAGGTAGGAAACAACACCACTTCGCTGATCCTCAACACTGGGACCCCACAAGGGTGCATGCTCAGCCCCCTCCTGTATTCCCTGTTCACCCATAACTGCGTGGCCACGCACGCCTCCAACTCAATCATCAAGTTCGCAGACAGCAACAATAGTGGGCTTGATTATCAACAGCGACGACACAGCCTATAGGGAGGAGGTGAGGGCTCTGGGAGTATGGTGCCAGGAAAATAACCTCTCATCCAACGTCAAAACACAGTGGACTTAAGGAAACGGCAGAGGGAGCATCCCCCTATCCACGGGAACGCAGTGGAGAAGGTGGAAAGCTTCAAGTTCCTCAATGTACTCATCAATGACAAACTGAAATGGTCCACCCACACAGACAGTGTGGTGAAGGTGCAACAGCACCTCTTCAACCTCAGGAGGCTGAAGAAATTTGGCTTGTCACCCAAAACACTGACAAACTTTTACAGATGCACAATTGAGAGCATCCTACCGGGCTGCATCACCGCCTGGTACGGCAACTGCACCGCCCACAATTGCAGGGCTCTTTAGAGGATGGTGCTGTCTGCACAACACATCACCAGGGGCAAACTACCTGCCCTCTAGGAGACCTACAGCACCCGATGTCACAGGAAGACCAAAAGATCATCAAGGACAACAACCACCAGAGCCACTGCCTGTTCACCCCGCTATCATCCAGAAGGCGAGGTCAGTATATGTGCATCAAAGCTGGGACAGAGACTGAAAAACAACTTCTCTCTCAAGGCCATCAGACTGTTAAATAGCCATCATTTGCACACTAGAGGCTGCTGCCCTATATACATAGACTTGAAATCACTGGCCACTTTAATAAATGGAACACTAGTCACTTTAATGTTTACATATTTTGCATTACTCATCTCATATGTATATACCGTGTTCTATCATATTCTACTATAATATATATTTGTCTATGCCTGACACTGCTCGTCCAAATATTTAGATATTCTTGATTCTATTCCTTTAGATGTGTGTATTGTTGTAAAATTGTTAGATATTACTGTTAGAGCTAGAAACACAAGCATTTCGCTACACCCGCAATAACACGTGTATGTGACAAATACACTTTTTTGTATAGTGCCTGTTATCGTGTGTGCGCCCATGTTATCGTGTGTGTGTATGCATGTGTCTGTGCCTACGTTATCGTGTGTGTGTATGCATGTGTGTGTCTGTGCCTACGTTATCGTGTGTGTGTATGCATGTGTGTGTCTGTGCCTACGTTATCGTGTGTGTGTATGCATGTGTGTGTCTGTGCCTACGTTATCGTGTGTGTGTATGCATGTGTGTGTCTGTGCCTACGTTATCGTGTGTGTGTATGCATGTGTGTGTCTGTGCCTATGTTATCGTGTGTGTGTATGCATGTGTGTGTCTGTGCCTATGTTATCGTGTGTGTGTATGCATGTGTCTGTGCCTATGTTATCGTGTGTGTGTATGCATGTGTCTGTGCCTATGTTATCGTGTGTGTGTATGCATGTGTCTGCGCCTACGTTATCGTGTGCTTGTGTGTTTGCATGTGTCTGCGCCTACGTTACTGTGTGTGTATGCATGTGTGTGTGTGTGTGCGCATGTGTCTGTGCCTGTGTCTGTGCTTCACAGTCCCTGCTGTTCCATAAGGTGTAGTTACAGTTGAAGTCAGAAGTTCACATAAGAGTTTTAATGACTCCAACCTAAGTGTTCCTCAACCACTCCACAAATGTCTTGTTAACAAACTATAGTTTTGGCAAGTCGGTTAGGACATCTACTTTGTGCATGACAAGAATTTTTACCACAATTGTTTACAGAGATTATTTCATTTGTAATTCACTGTATCACAATTCCAGTGGGTCAGAAGTTTACATACACTAAATTGACTGTGCCTTTAAAACCTGATGTGGATAGGGGGCAGTATTTTCACGGCCGGATGAAAAAACGTACCCGATTTAAACTGGTTACTACTCTTGCCCAGAAACGAAAATATGCATATTATTAGTAGATTTGGATAGAAAACTCTCTGAAGTTTCTAAAACTGTTTGAATGGTGTCTGAGTATAACAGAACTCATATGGCAGGCAAAAACCTGAGAAAAAGTCAACCAGGAAGTAGATGATCCATTGGCTGTCTAAAGCCTTCAGAAAGTGGTTTGAGCATTTTCCTGTCACTGGGCAGATAATAGGAGCTTAGTTTCTGAGTGGACTGCCTGGCAACAAAGCGATTGGATATGCTCGGTCCCGCGAACGCGCCCCTCCTTTTTCTTCTTGAATGAATATGCTATTGTCCGGTTGGAATATTATCGCAATTTTACATTAAAAATACCATAAAGATTGATTTTAAACAGCGTTTGACATGCTTCTAAGTACGGTAATGGAACATTTTGACTTTGTCTCTCGTTCCGCGCTCACGCGCATTATGCCTTTGGATAAGTGATCTGTACGCATGAACAAGGTATTTGTACATAAATATGGATTATTTCGAACAAAAACAACATTTCTTGTGGAAGTAGCAGTCCTGGGAGTGCATTCTGACGAAGATCAGCAAAGGTAAGAGCATATTTCTAATACTAATTCTGAGTTCAGGTTGCCCCGAACTTGGCGGGTGTCTGTATAGCTTTCTGTGATGGCGAGCTATGTACTCAGAACATTGAAAAATGTGCTTTCTTCGTAAAGCTATTTTAAAATCTGACACAGCAGTTGCATAAAGGAGTTCTGTATCTATAATTCTTAAAATAATTGTTATGTATTTTGTCAACGTTTATCATGAGTATTTTTGTAAATTCACCGGAACTTTTCGGTGAGAATACATTTCCTGAACATCACGCGCCAATGTAAAATGCTGTTTTTGGATATAAATATGAACTTGATCGAACAAAACATACATGTATTGTGTAACATGATGTCCTAGGAGTGTCATCTGATGAAGATCGTCAAAGGTTAGTGCTTCATTTTAGCTGGATTTGGGGTTTTTGTGACATCTCCTTGCTAGGAAAATGGCTGTGTGGTTATTTTGGTCTATGTACTCTCCTAACATAATCTAATGTTTTGCTTTCGCTGTAAAGCCTTTTTGAAATCGGACAATGTGGTTGGATTAAGGAGAAGTCTATCTTTAAACGGTGTAAAATAGTCTGAGAAATTGAAATTATTGGATTTTTGAGGTTTTGTAATTCGCGCCACGCTGTTCCATTGGATATTGGCAAGGCGTTCCGCTAGCGGAACATCTGTCCTCAACAGGTTTGAACATCTTGGAAAATTCCAGAAAATTTCATGGCTTTAGAAGCTTCTGATAGGCTAATTGACATCATGAGTCAATTGGTGGTGTACCTGTGGATGTATATCAATGCCTACCGTCAGTGCCCCTTTTTAACTCAGTGTCTCTGCTTGACATCATGGGAAAATCAAAATAAATCAGCCAAAACCTCAGAAAGAAAATTGTAGACCTCCATAAGGCTGGTTCATCCTTGGGAATAATTTCCCAAGGTACCACGTTCATCTGTACAAACAATAGTATGCAAGTATAAACACCATGGGACCACGCAGCCATTATAACGCTCAGGAAGGAGATGCGTTCTGTCTCCTAGAGATGAGCGTACATTGGTGCAAAAAGTGCAAATCAATCCCAGAACAACAGCAAAGGACCTTGTGAAGATGCTGGAGGAAACAGGTACAAAAGTATCTATATCCACAGTAAAACGAGTCCTACAGTGGGGGAAAGAGTATATGATCCCCTGCTGATTTTGTACGTTTGCCCACTTACAAAGAAATGATCAGTCTATAATTTTAATGGTAGGTTTATTTGAACAGTGAGAGACAGAATAACAACAAAAAAATCCAGAAAAACACATGTCAAAAATGTTATAAAATGATTTGCATTTTAATGAGGGAAATAAGTATTTGACCAATCGGACCTCTGGCAGTCTCTATGGGGGTGCCACAGGGTTAAATTCTGCTGGTGAGTCTCTGATCCATCTCTACGCAGACGACACCATTCTGTATACTTCTGGCCCTTCTTTGGACACTTAACAACCTTCCAGACGAGCTTCAATGCCATACAACTCTCCTTCCATGGCCTCCAACTGCTCTTAAATATAAGTAAAACTAAATGCATGCTCTTCAACCGATCGCTCCCTGCACCTGCCCGCCTGTCCAGCATCACTACTCTGGATGGTTCTGACTTAGGTATTTGTAGTTGTCTACATATTCTAGGTCTCTGGTTAGACTGTAAACTCTCCTTCCAGACTCACATCAAACATCTCCAATCTAAAGTTAAATCTAGAATTGGCTTCCTATTTCGCAACAAAGCATCCTTCACTCATGCTGCCAAACATACCCTCGTAAAACTGACCATCCTACCGATCCTCGACTCCGGCGATGTCATTTACAAAATAGCCTCCAATACCCTACTCAATAAATTGGATGCAGTCTATCACAGTGCCATCCGTTTTGTCACCAAAGCCCCATATATTACCCACCACTGCGACCTGTATGCTCTTGTTGGCTGGCCCTCGCTTCATACTCGTCGCCAAACCCACTGGCTCCAGGTCATCTACAAGACCCTGCTAGGTAAAATCCCCCCTTATCTCAGCTCGCTGGTCACCATAGCAGCACCCACCTGTAGCACGCGCTCCAGCAGGTATAACTCTCTGGTCACTCACAAAGGCAATTCCTCCATCGGCCGCCTGTCCTTCCAGTTCTCTGCTGCCAATGACTGGAACGAACTACAAAAATCTCTAAAACTGGAAACACTTATCTCCCTCACTAGCTTTAAGCACCAGCTGTCAGAGCAGCTCACAGATTACTGCACCTGTACATAGCCCATCTATAATTTAGCCCAAACAACTATCGCTTTCCCTACTGTATTTATTTATTTAGCTCCTTTGCACCCCATTATTTCTACTTTGCACTTTCTTCCACTGCAAATCTACCATTCTAGTGTTTTACATGCTGTATTGTATTTACTTCGCCACCATGGCCTTTTTTTGCCTTTACCTCCCTTATTTCACATCATTTGCTCACATTGTATATAAACTTATTTTTCTACTGTATTATTGTCTGTATGTTTGTGTTGTATGTGTCGAACTGCTTTGCTTTATCTTGGCCAGGTCGCAATTGTAAATGAGAACTTGTTCTCAACTTGCCTACCTGGTTAAATAAAGATGATTTAAAAAAAATAAAAAATAATTACATGCATGGGTGTCCGATCTGTGCGCCAGTAGTTCAAACAGATAGCTTGATGCATTCAACATGTCAATACCTCCCATGAATACAAGTAGTGATTTAGTAAATCTCTCCTCCACTTTGAGCCAGGAGAGATTGACATGGGGTCCTAAGCGAGATTTGGTTGGCGGCCCCCCCACTTTGTGGGCAAAACTTGTTATTAATTTCCTACAATTACATTTTGCCAGGGGATAGAAAATGCTATATAACACACGCTGCTCAGAATGTGTCGATAATCCTTTCTACCGCAGCTTTTTTGAAAGATATCTTTAAGAACTGCAAAAGTGTTGCTACTGCTCTCCACTTTCTGGAGGACTATCGTGCCAGGCTGCCTCTCTCAGACTCTGAAAATGAATCAGATGAGGTAATCCCTGATTTAGGTAAAAACACTTTCATTGAACCAGACATTGTAAAGTCTTCTGATGACAGTGGTGTGGAAGAAACGGCGATCAACAGTGTTGTCACGGAAGAAGTAGACCGAGTTTTTGAAATCAGTGGAATGCCCGGTGGAAGCAGAGTATGATAGCTAAGGAGACTGAGAAAATTCTGGCGTTTGTTTGCAAACATGCGGAGGGAGTTGAAAAGAGAACACAGAAGGCTGTTGTATAAAACACCTGTCTCCAGATTACATCTTCAAATTAAGGGCAACCATGACAGAGGGAGAAGCATTCATCCATGTATATGGGTAAGAATCTTGCTTGCTACATTTTCAGACGTTACGTTTCAAATTTTTTCAGAAAGTCTCATTGCAGGTTAAAGCACACTGTTACCTAGCTAACGTTAGTTGGCTGATCTGTGTAGTAATATAGTTTGTATCGAAGAAAGCCATTTGTATTGCTAGTTATAGCCTAATGTTAGCTAGCTAGCTAATATTGAACCTAGTTGTTTAGCTTCAGCTAACTGCTTTATGCATGGTGGCTAGCTATGAAAATCTGTTCAAATTGCTAGTCGTATGGGTTGGGATTTTTGCCGCGTTAAAAACTGGGAAATATCGGACATCAGTACGTTCAAGACAACTGGGAACTTATAAAAAAAAAAAAGGACTAGCTCTGACTGGGGGGAAAAAAATCATTTTGAACTATTATCCAACTCGGAATCTCAGGCCTCTTTCTAGAGCAGGCCTGGGCAACTCCAGTCCTCGGGGGCCTGATTGGTGTCACACTTTTGCCCCAGCCCCAGCTAACACACCTGACTCCAATAATCAACTAATGATGCGCTTCAGTTAAAAAAATCAAATAGTTTACATTAGGGATGGGGGAAAAGTGAGACACCAATCAGGCCCCTGAGGACTGAATTGTCCAGGCCTCTTCTAGAGCCTCGACTTTCCGACCTGAAGATCACCAACATCATGTTTTAACCTCGCATTTTTCCAAGTTCCCATTAGGGTCATTGTTTAGCTAGCTACAAGTCTAAACAAAAAGACTCCGCTTTGCCAGATGATTGCACGACCCATCAAGTTATCCGGGTGTGTCTGGGGGTGACTACGGTCATCTATTGTATTTCATGAACATGTGTACATGTCTAGACAATAGTGACACATCCACTTAGCAAGATGTTGCTGTGGCGTGGTATAGCATTTCACATGACACATCAATTTAGACAAGTGTGCCTGAGTAAGAATCATCCAATTATAAAGTATGTATACAATTTTTATCTGAACACTTTCTATTTTTGAAATAGCTACTATGCAAATACACAGGTAACCATTTCACTGTACCTTTTACACCTTCTGTATCCTGTCTGTGTGACAAATAAAACTTTGATTTTATTATTTGATAGTGTGTGTTTAACACAGACGGTAATGTGAAGAACATGACCTGCACCAAAGTCAGATTAGAATATAGGTTGACTAGACTATTTTTCCTCCTACTTTCAGCACTTTTAGTCTAGAAATCGTTTGTTGTTTACTATGCTACCTTACTCTGTTTAGCACATGGCCTCACATGTAAATCCTTAAAGAAATGGGTGGGGCTCAGGCTTAAGATGGTGTGAACGATGCCAAATGGGTGTAGACAAAAAGCTCTCCAGTAGGTGTACCAAAACATTCAAGTGCAATACTCTCAACAGTGGGGTTACCAATTAAACTTTCAAAGCAGAATAACTTTCCCATTGTTCCTCAACTGTAGTGTATGATACCAAATTTTCTAGCTCAGAGTCTCTACTTCTATCAATTCAAAATTTTACTACATGGGACCGAATCGAGCCGGTCGGTCACATATGATATCTGAGTAAGAGTGCGGGTCAGGGCACCTAGACCCGTGCCCTGCTTGCCTGGTTGGTATTCACCCATGATAAATACAAATAGCTGACGTGACTAAGTTAACCTAAAAATTGTTAGCGGTCATGGATAATTGGGTGAATGTCCAGAAAAGTCAGTGACTAACAGAAAGACTTACAAATTGCACCTTGTGTATTCTACAGGACATTTTCCAACAAAAGTATAAAGGAGTATCTGGCAGCTTCATTAAATAGTACTCGCAAAACACCAGCCTCAACATCAACAGTGAAGAGGTGACTCCGGGATGCTGGCCTTCTAAGCAAAGTTCCTCTGTCCAGTGTGTGTTCTTTTGCCCATCTAAATCTTTTATTATTTTCTAAGATATGGCTTTTTCTTTGCAACTCTGCCTACAAGGCCAGCATCCCGGAATCGCCTCTTCACTGATGATATTGAGACTGGTGTTTTGCGAGTACTATTTAACGAAGCTGCCAGTTGAGGACTTGAGAAACAGACGCCTCACAAACTAGACACTAAAATACTTGTCCTCTTGCTCAGTTGTGCACCGGGGCCTCCCACTCTTTCTATTCTGGTTAGAGCCAGTTTGCACTGTTCTGTGAAGGGAGAGTACACAACATTATACGAGATCTTCCATTTCTTGGCAATTTCACGCATGGAATAGCCTTCATTTCTCAGAACAAGAGTAGACTGACGAGTTTCAGAAGAAAGGTCTTTGTTTCTGGCTATTTTGAGCATGTAGACGAACGCACATTTGCCGATGCTCCAGATACTCAACTGGTCTAAAGCAGGCCAGTTTTATTGCTTCGTTAATCAGGACAGTGTTCAGCTGTGCTAACATAATTGCAGAAGGGTTTTCTAATGATCAATTAGCCTTTTAAAATGATAAACTTGGATTTAGCTAACACAATGTGCCATTGGAACAAAGAAGTGACGGTTGCTGATAATGGGCCTCTGTACGCCTACGTAAATATTCTATTTAAAAAATAAATGCATTTTAAAAAATCCGTTTCCAGCTACAATACTCATTTACAATGTCTACACTGTATTTCTGGTCAATTTTATATTATTTTAATGGACAAAAAAAAGTGTTTTTCTTTCAAAAACAATGACATTTAAGTCACCCCAAACTTCTGAATGGTTGTGTGTGTGTGTACACACTTTTTTTTTCTTCTTGTGTATTTTGTGCTTTGCCTCAGGAATGCTTTGTTGACTATGACATTTCTTGTTTACCCAACCATGGGACAGACTGTTTGTTCCCACACTCGGGACTCTGACTTTTGGCCTCCCATCCTATTCTAACCACCGAGAGGTGGTTTGTATTCATGTTACCTGATGAAATTGATCTACAATATGATCTTGTTGCCATCTTAAGCACATTCAAATGTTATAAATCAACACTGCGGAGCTCTCCCTGTCCTCTGCCGCGCCTTGATTGTATTACTGCTGATATCTGGAAATGTGCATGTACACTCGAGGTCGGCCAATTAATCAGAATGGCCGATTAATTAGGGCCAATTTCAAGTTCTCATAACAATCAGAAATCTGTATTTTTGGACACCGATTTTATTTATTTACATTTATTTTTTACATCTTTATTTAACTAGGCAAGTCAGTTAAGAACACATTCTTATTTTCAATGACGGCCTAGGAACAGTGGGTTAACTGCCTTGTTCAGGGGCAGAACGACAGATTTTTACCTTGTCAGCTCGGGGATTCAATCTTGCAACCTTACGGTTAACTAGTCCAACGCTCTAACCACCTGCTTTACATTGCACTCCACGAGGAGCCTGCCTGTTACGCGAATGCAGTAAGAAGCCAAGGTAAGTTGCTAGCTAGACTTTTGTTACTCGTCTTCTTGGCTGGTTACTGTTTGTAATGATGTCTGCTGGGCGCTGTTCTCAGATAATCGCATGGTTTGCTTTCGCCATGAAGTCTTCTTGAATTCTGACACCGTGGTTGGATTAACAAGAAGTTAATCTTTAAACCGATGTATAACACTTGTATGTTTCATTAATTTTTATAATGAGTATTTCTGTTTTGGAATTTGGCGCTCTGCCATTTCACTGGATGTTGGCCAGGTGGGACGGTAGTGTCTCACACCCCCTAGAGAACCCTGGTTCAGATGATTCAGCCACCAATGCTACTTATATAACACATCACCACACTCTATAGTCCTCTGTAAACTGGTCATCGCTGTGTACCTGTCGCAAGACCCACTGGTTGATGCTTATTTATTAAACCCTCTTAGGCCTCACTCACCCCTATCTGAGATATCTACTGCAGCCCTCATCCTCCACATACAACACCTGTTCTGTCAGTCACATTCTGTTAAAGGTCCCCAAAGCACACACATCCCTGGGTCGCTCCTCTTTTCAGTTCGCTGCAGCTAGCAACAAAACCCTCAAACTGGACAGTTTTATCTCAATCTCTTCATTCAAAGACTCAATCATGGACACTCTTACTGACAGTTGTGGCTGCTTTGTATGATGCATTGTTGTCTCTACATGATTGCCCTTTGTGCCGTTGTCTGTGCACAATAATGTTTGTACCATTGTCTCTCATCCTTTATTTTATACCAGCCCCCGCAGGAGACCTTGCGCCTTTTGATAGGCCGTCAGAAACTAAGAATTTGTTCTTAACTGACTTGTCTAGTTAAATAAATGGACAGACTTCTCCCCATCTTAGCTACTGATATCTGAACATGTTTTGACCATGACAGTTTACAATCCAGGGTTACTCCAAGCAGTTTTTTTGGCTGTGTGACAGAGAGGGAGAGCGAATGAGCGAAAGTAACCAAACCAAGAAGTTAGACAAACTTGTTGCTGCGATAGGTTCTCATCTGGTAGTGCCAGTCTTGACTGCATCAAATCGATGTAAAGCTAGCTAGCTACACTAGCCAGCTAAGTTAGTTAGTTAGCCAGCTAGCAAGAATAATGGAGACTATTTTGCTGAGCTCCCAGCATCCTTATCTACAACAACTCCATTCATATTAAACAGCCTACCTGTCGGTTGATCAATGTAGCCTTCTCCTAACTTAGCCAACAATTCCGTAATTGTAATTCTATTTTGCATTGATTATAAATCTACCACGTCACATGTTACACATGGTAGTGCAGCTTTGATTGACCAACAATAAGAAGCGTGTAACCTAGTGTAGGCTTTTTTTATTTTTATTTATTTTATGGGGCGCACTGATAAAAATGGTCATAAAATGTATTTTATTACAATTTCTAATGTCATGGTCTATCCTTGTATGTAGCAACACCACAGATGTTAATTTAATTTTAGACAACGCATATTAAAATATACTTTTTTCCCTCAAAAATGAATATTCTGGGCCTCCAGAGTGGCACAGTGGTCTAAGGCACTGCATCACAGTGCTAGCTGTGCCACTAGAGCATCTGGGTTCGATTCCAGGCTCTGTTGCAGCCGGCCACGACCGGGAGACCCATGGGGGAGGCGCACAATTGTCCCAGCGTCATCCGGGTTTGGGGAGGTTTTGGCCGGGAGGGATGTCCTTGTCCCATCTTGCACTAGTGACTCCTGTGGCAGGCCAGGCGCAATGCACGCTGACACGGTCGCCAGGTGTACGATATTTCCTCCAACGCATTGGTGCGGCTGGCTTCCGGGTTAAGTGGGCATCGTGTCAAGAAGCAGTGCGACTTAGTGGGGTTGTGTTTCGGAGGACGCACAGCTCTCAACCCTCGCCTCTCGAGAGTCCGTACGGGAGTTGCAGCAATGAGACAAGACTAACCACCAATTGGATACCACGAAATTGGGGAGAAAAATAGGTTTGAGATTACTTGCAAGAGTATTTTACTAACATCCGTTTGGATATTTGAATATTCTAATAACCGTGTACATCCCTAAATGTAAAGAGCTTAACACTTATCTATAAGCTGGCCCTGTGTCAGTGCCGCACAAAGTGCATTATAGCACAACCAGTAAAGAGAATGACGAGACAGAAAGAGAGCGCGAGACAGCATGTGAAGTAATCAGTGATAACAGGAAAATTCAGTCCATTCCCACTTTCCTTGAGGGCACAGAAGGTTAGAGGTCTCCTCTCCACCAAACAGTCAAAGCGGCGTGCTGGGGAGTGGGGACTGCTGCCTTTTCTTAAACCAAGGCACATTGTTATGCTCTGACATAAGGCTGGGAAGCAGTTACAGAAAAGAGAGGAAGAGTGGAAAAAAGAGCGAGAGCTCGTAATTGCACGAAGAGAAACAGAATGCCTCTTATTTCCCTTTCAGCTGAAGACAATCTAACACTATACATGGTTATGTTCATGCATCCCAATTTGGCCTACTACAGCATGGCCATTCCAGTCTGTCTACAACTATCAGTGCTAAAACTGGTTTGTCAATGAGAAGGCTGCCACACTATAATACTGCCCCGCCCTGACAATGCACCACAAGGATCACTGCGAAACAATACACACAAGGAAATAGACAGTGTCATTCAGGGGGAAAGGTTAGTTCACTGATCAATCTGAAATCATCCTGAGTAAAAGGGAAATTGTACACAGAAAGAGCCAGGAAAATGATGAGGAAGGGCTGTATCCTGTCTGATCCCATTCCCCCCACCCTCCGACAGATCAGGTCAGCATCTCCTCTGCTTTAAAGCCCCATCGTGTATCTCCCTCCCCCTGTCCCTGTGAAAGCCACTAATCATTTTAAAAAGGATGGAGGGGCTAATCCGTGTACATGAAGAATGGGCAGGTGGTCAACCAAAGCAAAGATTAACAATGTCAATCCAAATTGAATTGACTTCTTTAAATATTTTTTTTTCCCATCCACTCACTACAGAGTGGTTACTAGGGAACCAGACAGATGCTGATGTTATCAAGCACTGAAATTCATAGCTCACTGCAGGGAGCTCACTGACCAGGAAATCCCCAAAACACACGGTTTCCACTAGTTACCACAGCCACAAAGTCAAAATTTGCAATATTTTAACAATTCCTGAAACAAATTTGCTTTTTGGTTTTAGGATTAGACATAATATTAGTAGTGTGGTTAAGGTTAGTTTTAAAATTTTAAGAAGATAAATTGTAGAAATAAGCAGGGTTTATGACTTTGTGGCTGCGGTAACTAGTGACAAACAACACACTATGTGGAGAAGGGGAGGGGTAAAGCCAGCCAAGGAAAGAGAATTAGGAAATCTGCTAAACTATATGGAATTGTTTTAAGTAATACCAAGGATTATGTAGCTATTGGATTTTTAATATCCCTTGAATTATAAAATCGTAAAAAAAATAATAATAAAAATGCTATTAGCCCATACAAACACATTGAATAACAGATTCCCTGCATGGAACAGATAGTTCTCCCCCCCCAAAAAAAAAAAATCTGATAAAAGAGATCAGGAACCCTTTTTTTTTTACATTTCATTATCTGCCTTATTTTAGGCACTAAACTATCTCCATATATACACTTCCATACTTTTTTGAAACTAGTACCATGGACCTTCAGACAAGTCTTGAGGCCGTCCTATAGCAGCGTTTCCCAAACTCAGTCCTGGAGCCCCCCCTGGTCATATGTTTTGTTTTTTGCCCTAGCACTACACAGCTGATTCAAATAACCAACTCATCATCAAGCTTTTATTTGAATCAGCCATGTAGTGCTAGGGCAAAAACCAAAACGTGCACCCGGGGGGGCCAGGACAGAGTTTGAGATACCCTGTCCCAGAGCACAACGAAGAATACCATCGTGTTCATGAGAGTCTCAGCTTTCCACAGATATTAGTGTGTAGCCCCAACCGTTCGGACGCTACAGACTAGAGGTCGACCGATTAATCGGAATGGCCGATTACAAGTTCTCATAACAATCGGAAATCGGTATTTTTGGACACCGATTTGACGATTAAAAAAAAAAAATGTACACCTTTATTTAACTAGGCAAGTCAGTTAAGAACACATTCTTATTTTCAATAACGGCCTAGGAACGTCATTGAAACGACAGAGTTTTATCTTGTCAGCTCGGGAATTCAATCTTGCAACCTTACGGTTAATAACTAGTCCAACGCTCTAACCACCTGCTTTACATTGCACTCCACGAGGAGCCTGCCTGTTACGCGAATTCAGTAAGAAGCCAAGGTAAGTTGCTAGCTAGCATTAAACTTGTCTTATAAAAAAAACAATCAATCAATCATAATTACTAGTTAAACTAGTAATATCATCAACCATGTGTAGTTATCTAGCCTGTCCTGCGTTGCATATAATCGATGCGGTGCGCATTCGCAAAAAAGGACTGTCGTTGCTCCAACGTGTACCTAATCATAAACATCAATGTCTTTCTTAAAATCAATACACAAGTATATATTTTTAAACCTGCATATTTAGTTAATATTGCCTGCTAACATGAATTTCTTTTAACTAGGGAAAATGTGTCACCTCTCACAACAGAGTCAGGGTATATGCAGCAGTTTGGGCCGCCTGGCTCGCTGCAAACTGTGTGAAGACTATTTCTTCCTAACAAAGAAAGCCAACTTCGCCAAACGGGGGATGATTTAACAAAAGCGCATTTGCGAAAAAAGGACAATCGTTGCACGACTGTACCTAACCATAAACATCAATGCCTTTCTTAAACTCAATACACAGAAGTATATATTTTTAAACCTGCATATTTAGCTAAAAGAAATCCAGGTTAGCAGGCAATATTAACCAGGTGAAATTGTGTCACTTCTCTTGCGTTCATTGCACGCAGAGTCTGGGTATATGCAACAGTTTGGGCCGCCTGGCTCGTTGCGAACTAATTTGCCAGAATTTTCCGGAATTATGACATAACATTGAAGGTTGTGCAATGTAACAGGAATATTTAGACTTAGGGATGCCACCCGTTTGATAAAATACGGAACGGTTCCGTATTTCACTGAAAGAATAAATGTTTTGCTTTCAAGATGATAGTTTCCGGATTCGACCATATTAATGACCTAAGACTCGTATTTCTGTGTGTTTATTATAATATATATGATTTGTATATTTGATATTTGATAGAGCAGTCTGACTGAGCGGTGGTAGGCACCAGCAGGCTCGTAAGCATTCATTCAAACAGCAATTTCATGCGTTTTGCCAGCAGCTCTGTTTATGACTTCAAGCCCATCAACTCCCGAGATTAGGCTGGTGTAACCCATGTGAAATGGCTAGCTAGTTAGCGGGGTGCGCTCTAATAGCGTTTCAAACGTCACTCGCTCTGAGACTTGGAGTAGTTGTTCCCCTTGCTCTGCATGGGTAACGCTGCTTCGAGGGTGGCTGTTCTCGATGTGTTCCTGGTTCGAGCCCAGGTAGGAGCGAGGAGAGGGACGGAAGCTATACTGTTACACTGGCAATACTAAAGTGCCTATAAGAACATCCAATAGTCAAAGGTATATGAAATTCAAATCGTATAGAGAAATAGTCCTATAATTCCTATAATAACTACAACCTAAAACTTCTTACCTGGGAATATTGAAGACTCATGTTAAAAGGAACCACCAGCTTTCATATGTTCTGAGCAAGGAACTTAAACATTAGCTTTCTTACATGGCACATGCACTTTTTCTTTCTTCTCCAACACTTTGTTTTTGCATTATTTAAACCAAATTGAACATGTTTCATTATTTATTTGAGGCTAAATTGATTTTATTGATGTATTATATTAAGTTAAAATAAGTGTTCATTCAGTATTGTTTTAATTGTCATTATTACAATAAATAAAAAAATAAAATATTGGCCGATTAATCAGTATCTGCGGGTTTTTGGTCCTCCAATAATTGGTATCAGCGTTGAGAAATCATAAGTTGGTCGACCTCTACTACAGACAGAAGAGGCTGTACCAACTTCAGACGAGTCGTGAGCGTCCTAGAGCAAAACAGAACACCATCGTGTTCGTGAGAGTCATTTTTCATTGCAGTGGTCATACTATTTTTATAGGCCAAACTGCTCGGTCGCTACACAAATGTTTTTGTGAGGAGACCGATTTTCAGGATGTCACATGGTCTGACAAACACCGCTCCAGCTCTTCCACCCTCCACCACAGATGCAAAAGGGCGATATCGGCTATTGAGACGCAGCTCATGTAAAAAACAGATCTCTAGTTTAATGAATGTCATCAGGCTCAGGTAGCATCAGCTTGAATTTACATGCCGATCAAACCCCAAATCAAATCTAGACACATTTATATGCTTTATGACACTTTTGGTTTGGGAGGGAAATACCGGGTTGCCTAGGAGAAAAGTGATTTATTCTCAGGATGGACATTTGTAAAATATTCAACCCTAGTCGGTGTGTGCACATAAAGTAGCCCTACATAACTTGGCACAGATTAACCACATAGCCCATCAACACAAACGACCACTCTGGAGTGGAGCCCCCCCACCCCACAGAGTCTGGCATTATGTTGTCCCAAGGCTTTTCTCTCTGTACTGTCGCCTCAATGCTCTCGATGCACTGGCAGACTTTGCCTTTTGTCACTCAGAACGCATAGAGAGACGCCACCTAAATCCTCTTCCCGTAACCAAATCCACAGTGTACCATTGTAATCAAATTCCAGCTACATTCCACTGCTTTTCTCAACAATGAGATAAGGTGCTGTTTTTTCACCATTCTCTGTTCCTCGGTGACCATGTGGTCTGTGCTCTGCTCTTTGTAAAATACCACAAGGGCACAATGTCAGCAGCACAGTTCAATGGAATGTTATATTGTTTTACAAACTTGGGACTATGCGCTCAAGGGCCAAAAAGACTGAATCCTGGGAAATACAGACAGAGCCAGTGCAACAAGACAATCCACTGGAACTGATCCACTTATTTCCCCATCTATAGTGCATTCGTAAAGTATTCAGACCCCTCAACCTTTTCCACATTTTGTTACGTTACAGCCTTATTCTAAAATGGATTAAGTTGTTTTCTCCCCTCGTCAATCTACACACAATACCCCATAATGACAAAGCAAAAAACATTTTTTTTCCAAATGTCTTAAAAACACTGAAATATCAAATTTAAGTATTCAGATCCTTTACTCGGTACTTTGAAGCACCTTTGGCAGCGATTACAGCATCGAATCTTCTAGGGTATGACGCTACAAGCTTGGCACACCTGTATTTGGGGAGTTTCTCCCATTCAACCTGTTTTCACTTTGTCATTATTTGGGGAATGTGTGTAGATTGCTGAGGATTTTTTTGTTATTTAATCCATTTTAGAATAAGGCTGTAACGTAACAAAATGTGGGAAAAGTCAAAGTCTGAATACTTTCCTAAGGCACCGTATCCATCTGTGCTCGGACGAACGAGACATTTAAACTATGTTCAAACGGCACATTAAATGTCAAATTAGGATGAGGTACAGCAGCATTCACTATTTCACCTTGTTCTGGAAGGTCAGGACCTGGTACAGAACCTTACCAGGGACTAGCCTAAACTAGAAGAATAAAATGTCAACTGTTTCAAAAGGAGAACATTTGTCTATGCGTGTACTTATCCAACTTAATTCCAAGACTTGAGAAAGCCCACTCCCCAAACCCTATGAAGCTACTTAAATCAAGACAGGCTTTAGGCAGACAACCTAGGCCACACAACACAGGAGTTTAAGGTGAGAGGTTCTGTTGTTCTACATCCACCAAGACAAAATCCACTAAATGAAAAAAGTCAAATCAAAAAGTGTGGGCGATAGTTGTGATGAAACAACCCGTTTTGACCAGAACTCATGCTGAATGGTGTGCTCATCAGATCAGTGCATGCTCCTGGCCACTTCCCAAATGAGTCACGTCTACAGACAGACAACACACATCACATGACATCTTGGTCTCAAACCTCAACTAGGCCTGTGCAGTCCTATGTATGTCTCAAACCCTGGTTCTGACATGGTCAGTCAGGTCCTCCTCCCACGCTGAGCCGTCATCCAGCCAACCATGGCCCATTTCACCAGATGTGAGCCATGGGAGGAAAAAGAATGACGGGAAGAAATCACGATGGTTTGTAACTGCTGGAACTTCAGAGCAGGTTTGGGAGCACACACACAGAACTGGGCAAAGGAAATGCAGTTGGCCAAAATTCCATTACAGTTGGCTTCCCAAAAATGAGGAGAGGTGGATACTGTTGGCAAGACATGAACACCTTTCCATGATGGGTCATGTTTACAGCACCAAAGGTACTTGTGCCTACTAGCCCTAATCAAACAGAGACTAATGCTGTTGGGTGTGATAATACCAGCAAGAACTGGGTGTGATGCAAAAACTCAGAGCACATGTGCAGCTTTGAGTGATGGTTTCTTGATACCTCCACAGGGCAGAATATAATTGGTTGAATAAACATTGCTGATGTGTAGGCCTACTCCAAATCGTTATGAAAATCCTATTTAAGTTGTAAAATGTTATTTCCCTATAGAGGAGGAGTCTCAGAAGACGTAAGCCCTTCACCATGGTGATGTGGCCTCGGATAGCACCACCTTGCACAGACAGGACCCGACAAAAACTCAAGAATGTGAGATGTGAACTGAGGTATGCAATCTGAGTTACCATCAGGCAGAAATGCTACCTGAAAATGTGCATGTTCTTGTTGTGTTCTCCCAAATTTCCTAAGGACCTTCATCTTGGAATCCATTTATACAAACGCGGCTGGAGGGGGGGGTTCGAGGATTCATTCGCCAACCCCCACTCCCTCTCGCTGCATCCTCTGTAGCCTAACACTTCAGTGCATCTCACGCTTAATTTCCCTCTGTATTCTGACCCACTTCCTCTCCCAGCCAAGCCATGGGAGGTGAGGGGTAACTTCAGACTTAACAGTGGTGCGGTCTGAGTGGCCAGCCAACCTGCCAGCCAGAGGTTGATGTGTCCTGACATCCAGACCAAACATGACCGTGGTGTTAACATGTGCCCCTCAGGTCAGACTGACAGCTAACCAGTCCTGCACCCACAATGACTCACTCATTCTCCAATGGAAGGGAACTCCCAAGCTGCTTACACAAACACACTTCTTTGCAAATAGTTCTGGAGGGGGATCGAGGCTAATAATAGGCAAATCCTTCTGGTCTGAAAACCAAAATCCCTCAAGTAAAATTAATGTTATCATAGATCAAAATGCTATTTTTTAAACGGCCTGAAAAGTCTAAGGCTGATCAAAGCTATGGCTGTTCAATCCCAGTAACAGATATAAGTAGGTTGGCATTATACAGGGCCATTCACGGTGACCCTTCACCTCGGTTAGAGAGCAAAGCCATAGCTTAATGTTTATGGGCGATGTCAGATACAAAGAGGGACGCATAACGTCTTTATGGTCAGACTAAAATATTTGTATACAATTAATTTTAACCAATCGATCCTCGAAACATAGCTGTGCCAGTAGTAGCGCAGCTGTGCTGTGGTGACAATGTGCTTTTGTCTGGGAATTTGAGTCATTCCTACACTAATTACAAATGAGGTTATATCTGTGGACAAAAAACGATTTTGATTATGATAAAAATTGTTGCAAACCTGCACTCATCAGCAACACTCAGTTTACATTGTAAAGCTGAAAGATGAATGAAGCTCAGCTGTCTGAATCAATACTTTCCAGTTAACTAGCTAACGTTACTTCCCTAATATTATATCATTTTGTTCAGTTTGAGGCTAAATTACATCACCCCATCCTCGTTTTAACTGGAACCACAAGTTAGTTCGGTTCATCACAAACGATTACATTGTCGTGGAATAATACCCTACCACAACTGGCTGCTGGACTGGCCATTCATTCCACATGGTGGATAGCTAGTCAGCTAATGGCTATAAGTACTAGAGGCAAAACATGTATCTAGTTAGCTACCTAATTTAGCTAGGTAACTAACTCATTGGCGTTGAAAACTTGGCAATCCCAATTAGCTGTAGCTTTCCTCACTGAATTCAAGCAAGTGGTGCCTCGCTAACTAAAGCAAAGACGGCACAGATTAATACAATAACCAAGTCGGAACTGTGTGTACAACATTATTAAAGATAAAGCAAAAAGACTTACCTTCCAGATCAAAGTACAAATATCCCTGACTGCTGAATTACCTAAAATAGGACTGTCGACGTTTACCCAATTGAATCCACCGCTAATGCCGCTGACAACTCGCTTGTGCCGTCTTTCCCTCTGTCACTGCTGCACCGGACGCAACGCCCTCTCCTAGCCCCATTCCCCGCCTCAGGCATGGCTTGGCCAGGCATGTTTGTAAAAGATGAGCAGCAGCCAAGGCCACCAATCACAATCACCGTTAGAGCTGGTTCAGGGAGCAAGACACATGCCTCCAATATGGAATTGTTAATGTGATAAATAGTGTGTTATAATGAATAACATAAAAAGGAAACCCAATTGTTTTTTTCTACCTAATAACACATCTACTGTATATTGTTACAATGTGATAAATATGAACGCCTTGAAAATCTGAAACTTGAAGAGCAATAAGCATTGACATAATCCCCCTCTCTTTCTTTTAATGTCAGATGTGTACAACTTGAAGGCATGGGTGTGGTTGGCGCACTGTCCCTTATAAAACGTAATGTCCCAGGGCCAGTAGAAGTAGGCTGAAAATCTATTGACTGTACCTATACAAATGTCACCCAGACATAGTAAAAGGGCAAGAGGGCAGTGTACTGTAGTGTGTTGCTATAACCGCCTCTAAAGCTGTTGACAAACGTTGTTTATTGATATTTTAGCTAATAGATTAAATAGAACATGATTTGAGAACAAAATCTACCTCAGGAATTTGTTATTCTGCTTGCCACAAGATGGCATCATTTTACAAATCCACATAAATAGCGTCTGTATCCGTCCTATCAGCCACCAAATGTTTCCCAGAGCCTTGTTGCTTAGGCCCACGAGAAGGTAGATTTGGAGGGGATTGGGATAAATCATATAACTAAATGAAAAACAATGTTTTGGACCTATGGATCAGAAAAGCCTGTGATTACCAAATACTTTCAGCATACAAATGTTTCAAATATACACGTTTCTGATTCATGCACATGGTGCCCTGTTATCTTCAATTCATCCCCACTTACAGTCAGCTATGTCACATAATGCACAATTCAGATGAAAACTTGTAAAGCTCCTACCTTTTCTCACAGATGGTTTCCTCTCCAGTGTCTTCTCTGGGGATTTCTTGGGGGTGTCAAAAGCTGCCAACATTTGAGCCACATTCACAGACTGGGGTTGCTCTGAAACTCCATCAGGTTTTGCTTCCAATGGCTTTGTCATATCCGGATGCTTCAGCTTTTCTCGTAGTAGAATGTTCTCCTTTTTGAGTTCAGAGAGAGGCCTTGATTTAGGAGTATCCTGTTGTTTGCCAGTCTCTGAGACAGTTTGGTCCTTGTCCTGGGTAGACTTTTCATCAGAGTGTACTACAGTGGTGCTCTCTGAGACTTGCTCTGACACAAGCTCTGTTTTTAAAGTCACATCTTGAGACTGAAGCTTCTCATCTTTGTTTTGATTATCCATACTCTCTTGGCTTTCTTCTGATAGAGCACTCCCAGTTCCTACCGAGGCTGAGGCAACCTCTACAACTGGGATGTGTGTTATTTGAGGAGGGTCCTTCATGGTCTTAGCCTCCTCCATAGACTCAGCATGCAAGGCCTCTGAGGTGCATAGCCTGGGTGTTGGTGGAGGAATCTCAGTGACAGTGATAGCGCTTGGTGATTCATCTATGTTGTGCAAAGGCAGGGGTTCTGTGGTTTGATCATCCTCTTTATTGCAGAATGGAGACTCAGTAGACTCAATAATGACCTCATCAGACACTGAAGAAGAGGCAGGTTTTTCTGTGATGACCTCACTCCTAGTGGAGGGCCTGCATTTAACAGGCAGACTTGTCTGTGAAGTCTCTGGTGATGGGGTCTCAGCTGGGGGAGTATTTTTCATCGTCTTCCCCTCATTTTGGGGTGAGGCAGCTGTTGTTGCAGAGTCCTGCTCTGAAGCCTTACAGTCTGCCTCATCCATCAGTGATGACATTCCCACTTCTCTATCAGTGACAGATCCAGTCTCCAGAGGTGGAGCTGGTGGACAGATGATATCTGTAGAGTCCTGAGCAGTTTTCCCTGCCTGGTCACTTTTTGTCAGGCTTTGTGGATGAATCTCCTCATGGCAGGGCTTAGTGTAAGCTTCTGCTCCAGGGGGTCTCTCTGTTGTACATACAGAGGATGATGACATTATGGTTTCCTCCTCAATATGGCATTGTAATCCTGGGTTATTTTGATCTGATGGAGCTTTCTTTGCAATATCAGCGGATGGTTTTGATGTTGTTTTCTTGGCAGCAGGTTTTGGTGTTGTTTCCTTGGCAGCAGGTTTTGGTGTTGTTTCCTTCACTGCAGGTTTTGGTGTTGGCACAGCCCCTGTCTCCACAGCCACTGGATGAAACTTTGTCTCAGGTTGCAGCTGGTCATGGTCATCAGACTGGTCCCTTGACACAGAGACCACCTTTTTAACTTTGGAGAGATCTGGAGACGGCTCATTGTTTATTTTCAGAAGCTTCACCAAAATGGAGCTGGGCTCCTCTGTATGCCCCATGGGCAAGGCTTCTTTGTCCCTTTGAGTGGTAGGGTCAGTTGTAGGGGATCCTGCGCCTTCCAGCTCACTTTGTTTGTGATTATCATTCAGGTCAGGCTTAATGTCACACCTTGCTTCCTCTGACACTTTATTTTCTTTCTCAATGTCACCCTTGTTTTCATCTCCAAGTGGCTTTACCTGTCCCACTGTTGGAGGGTCATGATTCAAGGTACCACCCACAGCTAACAAAGACTTTTCCCCTTTTGTCTTTTTAAATGGTGATTGAAGTTCAGCCTTGTAGGGGTTTTTCAGCTCTCTCAAATCACCTACAGCTCCATCAATGCACTTGGTGTCTCCATCCTCAACTGCCTTTGAGGGTTCATTTTTCATTTTCATTTCCTGGTCTTTCTCAACAGGCACCTTCTTTCTTCCTCCCTCTTGAATGACGTCATCAGTAGTTTCCATATTAGTCCCACCCTTGCCGACTTTCACAGAACCTTCCTTTTTGTATTCCATGGTGCTCTCACCCATTGAAACAGTGCCATCAGTTTTCGCCACAGCTGGATTATACATCTCACCAGTAACTCCCTCTGAAGCAGAACAGCAATTTTCTGCCTGGTTTTTCTGGTGTGGAGCTGTTCTCTCATCTCGATGGTCCATCTTGGCAGTTTTACCCTCCTTCTTCTTCTCTCTCACGTTTTGGGTGGATTGTCTGGGTGTTCTGGCCTTCTCCTCACACTGTGTGTTACTCTCTGGGCTATGGCTATTGTACTGATCCTGTTGAGTCAGTGGAGCAGTCCTGCCTCCCTCCTCTCTTCCCTCCTCTCCTCCAGCCCCTCCCTCTCTCACCTCCCCCTCCTTGGAAGGACTCACCCCTTTCTGAGTGCTATGCTTTTTCTCTGCCGAAGGTGTTGTTGGCTCCATGCCTGGACCTTCATTCAGACTTTTAGCATCAGCTATCCCTGGGTCCTCCCCGGCGTTACCGGCCTCCTCACAGGGGCTTCCTCCCTCCATGGCACCACCTATATCCCTGCCTGCTTGCCCTAGGTCGGGGCAGGGCCCCCTCTCCTCCGCCCCTCCACTGCTGGCATGTTCATCCCCATCCACCTTGTCTTGATTCTGTCCAATGCTAGTCTGTGGACAGAGACAAGCTGTTACCCTCCTCACTCTGAAGAAGCAGTCTACAATAATGCCATAGCTTTGGCATGCCAGTCCAGCAGCATTTATTTAAGTGTAGACCCTGTGCTCTGCTCTCCCACATCCACTCCTCTCCTTCTTTTCTTTCAAAGCAGGGTGTATGATTATACCTGTCCCACTGAGAACAGGCAGAGATAAAAAATATGAGCTGGAAACATGAGAAGTAGAGACAGGAAAATGAGCAATGTAATCAGATATCAGGAACAGAGCAAGGTTAATTTACTGTGAAATAGCACAAATCTGATCATATGTAGACACAGTGGATACATTACATACCACTAGTCCATTATGGAACACTAAACAGGAGCCATTTACATGGTCTGGTCTGGCTAAGCATCTTATGACCACAACCGCTCTAAACCCCATTGATTGTTCATGCTTTTGCAATGTCAACCCTTATAGGGTCAACTTAAGAAAAATACATTTGTGTCACAACATTTCTACTTCTGAGGATGATCATGTCAGCTTGTAGGACCTTAGCCAGGCATGACAAATTCTGATGTACGTAAAAGTAGAGGTATGACATTAGTGAAGGAAATTACGCTAATAAAAAGGGTTAGGATAGATCATCCCAAATTAACACATTTAATAGTAAGTGGGTGACAGGCATGCAGGACATGGTCCTTTGATTCTAGTATTTGAGATGGTCAGAGTGAAGCCTGACTCCACAGCAGATGAAGCACATACAGTTGAAGTCGGAAGTTTACATACACCTTAGCCAAATACATTTAAACTCAGTTTTCCACAATTACTGACATTTAATCCTAGTAAAAATTCCCTGTTTTAGGTCAGTTAGGATCACCACTTTATTCTAAGAATGTGAAATGTCAATATAATAGTAGAGAGAATGATTTATTTCAGCTTTTATTTCTTTCATCACATTCCCAGTGGGTCAGAAGTTTACATACACTCAATTAGTATTTGGTAGCATTGCCTTTAAATTGTTTCAAACGTTACGGGTAGCCTTCCACAAGCTTCCCACAATAAGTTGGGTGAATTTTGGCCCATTTCTCCTGACAGAGCTGGTGTAACTGAGTCAGGTTTGTAGGCCTCCTTGTTCGCACAACTTTTTCAGTTCTGCCGACACATTTTCTATAGGATTGAGGTCAGGGCTTTGTGGTGGCCACTCAAATTCCTTGACTTTGTTGTCCTTAAGCCACTTTGCCACAACTTTGGAAGTATGCTTGGGGTCATTGTCCATTTGGAAGACCCATTTGCGACAAGGGCTTTAACTTCCTGACTGGTGTCTTGAGATTTTGCTTCAATATATCCACATAATTTTCCTGCCTCATGATGCCATCTATTTTGTGAAGTGCACCAGTCCCTCCTGCAGCAAAGCACCCCCACAACATGATGCTGCCACCCCTGTGCTTCACAGTTGGGATGGTGTTCTTCGGCTTGCAAGCCTCCCCCTTTTTCCTCCAAACATAATGATGGTCATTATGGCCAAACAGTTCTATTTTTGCAGTGTCAAACCGTGGGCTTTGTATATGGCGGTTTTGGAGCAGTGGCTTCTTCCTTGCTGAGCAGCCTTTCAGGTCATGTCGATATAGGACTCGTTTTACTGTGGATATAGATACTTTTGTACCCGTTTCCTCCAGCATCTTCACAAGGTCCTTTGCTGTTGTTCTGGGATTGATGTGCACTTTTCACACCAAAGTACGTTCATCTCTAAGAGACAGAACGCGTCTCCTTCCTGAGCGGTATGACGGCTGCGTGGTCCCATGGTGTTTATACTTGCGTACTATTGTTTGTACAGATGAACGGGTACCTTCAGGCATTTGGAAATTGCTCCCAAGGATGAACCGGACTTGTGGAGGTCTATCGTTTTTTTTTTCTAAGGTCTTGGCTGATTTCTTTTGATTTTCCCATGATGCCAAGCAAAGAGGCACTGAGTTTTAAGGTAGGCTTTGAAATACATCCACAGGTACACCTCCAATTGACTCAAATGATGTCAATTAGCCTATCAGAAGCTTCTGAAGCCTAACCGACTTGCCAAAACTATAGTTTGTTAACAAGAAATTGTGGAGTGGTTGAAAAATGAGTTTTAATGACTTCAACCTAAGTGTATGTAAACATCCGACTTCAACTGTAGACGATTTAAACTCTCTAGTCTTCAACTACACTGATAATAATCTCTTTCTCTTTTAAATTACATTTCTGGAGATTTCTTTGTCCATCTTTTCTTAACAAAATGTATTTCCCATCGTTTGGATTGAGAGGACATTGGATCGGCAAGTTATTTTTGTTTGGAGGAAACTCAATTTATCACCGGATATTTGTTCTCAATAATAGTAATGGACTGACCTACTCAAAATTAAAAGCCTATGCAAGAAATCTTAAGAGATTACTCCCTGTGATTTTGACTCTGTCCAATACTATATATTTAATTTCTGAAAGCAGTTTCCATCCAGTAAATCTACTGGTTATATTGGACATTTAGCTTTTTCCTTAATTATTTGATAATTGTATCCATTGTTATTTAGGAGGCTGTTGTAGGGGCACTTGCAATCCTGGATCTGGTGTTTGTCTGTCTATGGTTTTAGTTGCTTCAGTTGCCTAGTCAGTTGTACAACTGAATGCATTCAGCTGAAACGTGTATTGTGCATTTAACCCAACCCCTCTGAATTGGAGAGGTGCGGGAGGCTGTCTTAATCGACATCCACGACATCAATGACACCAGGGGAGCAGTTGTTGTTAAGGGTTAACCAGTGACCGTTTGGCGCTCTTAACCGCTAGGCTACCTGTCGCCCCGATCATCGCATCGCTTCGTAAGCAATCTTAGCTTTCGCTCATGTTGCTGGTGAGTGTATCAGTTGGTCCTCAATGTTACAGAGCTATTTTTCTCACACTGAACTGCAGTGGTCATCAGAGAGAATGATGAAGCACAATGGAAAGAGGTCTGGAACAAGAGTCTGTTTCCTGTCTGTGCCCCTACTCTACTTTCCCTGTCTATTAAAGCAGTGGCTGCTGCTTCCTTATCATATGGCTGCACTGAACATTCACCAGACAGAGACAAGACTGGGTGAGAAAATGTTATCTAACAGCCGGTCACTGTGTAGAAATACAAAAAAAGTTGAAAACATGTTGAAATCTGTGCGTGCGTGTGGGTGTTTGCATGCAATTTGGAATGAAAATGTGAGAATTGACAGAACAATATGTATCAAAGTGTTACAATACGTTTACATTACATGGTATATACATGATATATCACTCAACCCTGAGTCCATTGTTTGAGTAGTGTAGCTGAAATTAAGATAAAAAGTGTAGCCTACCATTATTTTTCCTCTAGAGAGAGAGAAACAGGTGAGGTTCCAAACTTAGTTTTCTACAGCATTGGTACATCAAGCTCACGGTGCAGTCACAGCAATGCTGAACTCTCTGGTAGACTGTATGAAATAACTCATGTAGGAGAAAACTTTCCTTCCATCACACACCAGTCATGTGAAAACTGACGACTACACAGGCTCACCCTAAAATCACCCTCAGCTCAGACTCCTGAGAGTCCTGCAGGCCCCATCAGCACCATGCTCACCGAGGAGGACCCCCTGCCTCAAGGCAGCTCATCCCTGGCTACAACTACACCATTGTCCTGTACCCTTCTGTCGTAACGCCCAAGGCAGATCACTTGATCGTCTTGTGCTCTGCTGCCCCAACTCAAAACAGCAACAACAAGCCAGGAAGCACAAGCAAAAAAGTTATTCCAGTCTTACAGTAGCATCCTGAATGAAGGCAGCATACAGTAGGCTACACATTCCCAGCACTCTGGTAAGCTGACTGGAGAGGCAGCCAGGGTTAGGCCTGGCTCCTTACAGTTACTACAGTGATGGATATAGTTTTGATCTGTCCTGTGTTTGTGTAAAAAACGCAAAGGACACTGACTGATCAGTTCTGTCTCCCAGCCGAATGCTCACCCAGGACTGACAGAGCACTCTTTGTTAGTTGGTTGGTTGGTTATGTCGAGGCCTCCCTCAACTGCACTAGCAATGGGAGGCTTATATTCCAGCCTTGTGATGTCAGACCCCATTTGCCTAATACAATAAGTGTCTCGTCAAGGTTTATCAATTAAAGCCAAGCTCCCAGTTTCTAATTTCCATACTGTGGTGAGATACACACAGCACAGTGACCTGTAAACTCTATAAATCCACAAATCCACCATGAAAAGCCTTACTCCTCATCAACTCATTCAATATGTGTTTATGTTGAGTTGTAGAGCACCTTTCCACTCAATTCTTTACATTTGGAGCTGTTCATTACTAGACAAGGTCTGATATCCCCTTATCATGGCCAGGTACAGTACATCCAGAATGATAAAGGGATAAGTTGGAACAAAACATAGGCATACACAGCAGACTCAGATTGTTAGAGCATTGGGCCAGTAACCGAAAGGTTGCTGGATCGAATCCCCGAGCTGACAAGGTAAAAATCTGTCGTTCTGCCCCTGAGCAAGGCAGTTTACCCACTGTTCCCCAGGCGCTGAAGATGTGGATGTTGATTATGGCAGCTCCCCACACCTCTCTGGTTAAATGCAGAAGACACATTTTAGTTGAATGCATTCAGTTGTACATCTGACTAAGTATTCCCCTTTCCTTTCGACAGATCTTCTCAGAGTAGACAAGTCATTTTCACAGTGTAGGCTTTGATTGTGAACTCAGCTGAGATTTTTTTTCAGAGGGGAATTTCTAATCTCCTAGGAAACAGCATGAGAGGTCTGGCTCAGTAGACAGTGAGGACCCACTGGGCATGTGGAAATGTGGGTAATATTTGGTTGAGACATTGATCAATGAGATTTCAACCATTATTCACCCACTCAAAAAGACAGACAGAATTTTGTTGAATTCCCAATGTGTTATCATTATGCTTCAACCATCTAAAAGCACAACCAAATTCCAATGGAAAAACAAATGTCAGATTTTTGGTTTAGTTCTCATCTAAATGTGTTATCTTGGTTAAGATGGAGACGTGAATCCAACATCTCAATTATTAATTTGTAGACAAACTGGAATTTTTGGTTAACATTTACATTTTAGTCATTTAGCAGACGCTCTTATCCAGAGCAACTTACAGTAGTGAGTGCAGACATTTTTTTTTTTCGTACTGGCCCCCGTGGGAATCGAACCCACAACCCTGGCATTGCAAACACCATGCTCTACCAACTGAGCCACACGGGACCACATTAAGTTAAGATGGAATTAAAACCGGACTAAGTCAGTGTAACAGATGGAACTCTCCAACCAAAGATTTTCTTCAAATGTTGATATTTGGTTGTGTTGACGACCAAACACAATTCAATATCCAGTTTGTCTAGAAATGTATAATTGATATGTTGGATTCACGTCTCCATTTCAAGCTAAATGAAAGAATAGTCCTAAATCTAATATAAATCAAACATTAAATGAACTTTAAATAAAATTTGATTTGATTTAGTCCTATTGTTTAACTTAGATTTTTGTTTGAGATGGAGATGTGAATCTGATATACAGGTATTAAGGATTAACTTGAAGAATACATTTGAAATCAACTAAAGCTTGAAACCCTAGGCATATGTGTATTGTCTATTTTTAGTTCAACCATGTGTTGAATTGAAACAACAGCTGTAGATAATTTTGCAAATGCTATAGATCTCGCCAGCTTTTAGTCCTACAACCCCAAAATGAGTTACCTCTGGTTCGTTCAGCCATCCCTATGGGAAAAATTAATAGGGAAAGAAATTGGTTTTGGAATAAAAGCAGAAAATAAGGTCTGAGGTTAACACAGGCTTAGGATACCTTACAGGTTTTGTTCTATGAGATAATAGTATTCCGTTAACATAACCTTTATGAATTATTAAGCCTTTGTACTTTTTTTATAACAAATTCTTCAAAATTCACAAAAAGTGACGTAGGCTGATGAAGATTATCTCAGAAAAAAACATAAGATGTCCTAAACCTGTGTTCACCACAGCATGATTGAGTCATTTAGGATCATAACCGTTCACCATAATCATGTTAATGATTATGCAAATAAATCAATCAGTTATAAATTATTACATCTATAATCTCAATCAGTTTGATCTCAGGATTATCATTTTAGCAAATCTTAAATTTCATATTTCCAGGTTTGTCTTGATATGTATATAGAATTGAGTTACATTTTAATCATATATCAATGCCATAATTGTCCAGTGATTTACATTTTAGTCATTCAGCAGACACTCTTATCCAGAGCGACTTATAGTAGTGAATGCATACATGAAATGTTTTTTTCATTATTATTATTATTTTTTTTGACTGGCCCCGCGTGGGAATCGAACCCACAACCCTGGCGTTGCACACACCATGCTGGCGTTGCAAACACCATGCTCTACCAACTGAGCCACAGGGAAGACCACAAGGTAAGGTGATGTGCTGCTATAGACATACAGTATAAATATCATAGACTCCTGATGCAATATCTTCTGTAGGGCCATCATCATTGTCCAAACTGCGCTCCTCTGTAATAACTATGAACAATAACTGATGGCCCACTCTCCCAAGCACAACAAATAGTTCAGATGAAAGATAACAGATTCGGTGGATTTACGATTTGTGGACGCATACAATGTCTGTATTAGACAGAGTTGGGGGAGGGGGGGGGGGGCAGCGAGGTCAGGCGGAGGTGATATCCTCCTTTTAATGAGTTGAGACCTGTCGGACATTTCCACCCGACCTAATTAAAGCGCTCTGGCCCAGTTGCGCAAGCAGCCATGAATTTATGGCCGATTCCATCAACTCCATGGGCCTTTTCAAAACGTATCCATAACTGCCATAGGGGTCTACCGTCCTCCCTCGGCTAACCTTTGTCCACCCGAGGAGTTAACTAGTTTGTTGCCTTTTACTAAATCAGAGTTATTATCCTGGGTGACCTATATTATGATTGGGAAATGCAGGCATCAGACAATATCAAAGACATGTAATGATCTCAACCTAACCCAGCTGGTGACTAAGCTTAAAGATCCTTCAAAGTCAGCTCTAATCAATTTTATTTTAACGAATACACCAGAGAAATATGTTCCTACTGGTGTCTTCGCCCCAAGATATTAGTATCCATTGCCCAGTTGTTTGTGATAGAGATGTGAAAATGCATACAGTACCAGTCAAGGTTTGGACACACCTACTCATTTGGGCTACAATTTCTGAGGTTGGTAACTCTAATGAACTTATCCTCTGCAGCAGAGGTAATTTAAAGTAATGACAGACTGTCATTTCTCTTTGCTTATTTGAGCTGTACTTGCCATAATATGGACTTGGTCTTTTACCAAATAGGGCTATCTTCTGTATACCACCCCTACCTTGTCACAACACAACTGATTGGCTCAAATGCATTAAGAAGGAAAGAAATTCCACAAATTAACTTTTAACAAGGCACACCTGTTAATTGAAATGCATTCCAGGTCCAGGCATTCCAGGTTAACCACCTCATGAAGCTGGTTGAGAGAATGCCAAGAGTGTGCAAAGCTGTCATCAAGGGCAAGGGTGGCTACTTTGAAGAATCTCAAATCTCAAATATATGTTGATTTGTTTAACACTTTTTTTGGTTACTACATGATTCCATATGTGTTATTTCATAGGTTTGATGTCTTCACTATTATTCTACAATGTAGAAAATAGTAAAAATAAAGAAAAACCCATGAATGAGTAGGTGTGTCCAAACTAAGCCTTGTGTCATCACAAAGAGGAACTTGAAAAACTTCAGTGAACAGGCTTTCTAACACAATATGTATTATAGTGACATTGATTGTATTTCAGCTATCCCTGAACCTAATATAGCTTCAGCCTTTTTGCAGATGTCTTCCATAATATTGTGGATAATCATGCCTGTTACACTCTGGAATTATCAGAAGTCATTCATAAAAGAGATGATGATGCTTGGCCAGGAAGACCAGGAACACAGGCATTGGCCCAGACTAACAAGCTTTTAAGCAACTGAGGAATCAAAGTGTAAGACAAATCAGAAAGGCTAACTCTGATTATTACAGTGCCTTCAGAAAGTATTCACACCCCTTGACCTTTTCCAAAAAATGTTGTGTTACATCCAGAATTTAAAATCGATTAAACTTAGATTGTGTCACTAGCCTACACACAATACCCCATAATGTCAAAGTGGAATTACGTTTTTAGATTCTTTTTAAAATTATTAATAAAAAATTTAAATTAAAGCTGAAATGAGTCAATACAGTAAGTATTCAACCTCTTTATGGCAAGCCTAAATAAATTCAGGAGTAAAAATGTGCTTAACAAGTCACATAATAAGTTGCATGGACTCAATCTGTGTGCAATAATAGTGTTTAACATGATTTTTGAATGACTACCTCATCTCTGTACCCCACACATTAAATTATCGGTAAGGTCCCTCAGTCGAGGGGTGAATTTCAAACATACTGTAGATTGAACCACAGAGACCAGGGAGGTTTTCCAATGCCTCACAAAGAAGGGCACCTATTGGTAGATGGGTAAATAATACAAAAAAAGCAGACATTGAAAATCCCTTTGAGCATGGTGAAATTATTAATTACACTTTGGATGGTGTATGAATATACCCAGTCACTACAAAGATACAGCCGTCCATCCTAACTCACTTGCAGGAGAGGAACCACTCAGGGATTTCACCATGAGGCCAATGGGGACTGTAAAACAGTTACAGAGTTTAATGGCTGTGATAGGAGAAAACTGAGGATGGATCAACAACATTGTGGTTACTCCACAATACTAACCTAAATGACAGAATAAAAATATTCCAAAACATGCATCCTGTTTGCAATAAGGCACTAAAGTAAAAAGGCAAAAAATATGGCAAAGAAATTAACTTTATGTGAGGAATACAAAGCATTATGTTTGGCGCAAATCCAATTTAACACATCACTGAGTACCATTATTCATATGTTCATGCATGGTGGTGGCTGCATCATATTATGGGTTTGCTTGTCATCGGCAAGGACAAGGGAGTTTTTGGGAATACATTAAATGGAATAGAGCTTAGCACATGCAAAATTCTAGAAGGAAACCTTGCTTAGTCTGCTTTCCAACAGAAACTGGGAGACAAATTTACCTTTCAGCAGGATAATAACATAAAACACAAGACCAAATATACACTGGTGTTGCTTACCAAGACGACATTGAATGTTACTGAGTGGTCTAGTTACAGTTTGACTTAACTTGGCTTGAACATCTATGGCAAGACTTGAAAATGGCTGTCAAGCGATCAACAGGACATAGACATATCGGATGTTGGCAGAAAGGTTAAATTCTTGTTTATCTAACTGCACTGTCCAATTTACAGTAGCTATTACAGTGAAAGAAAACCATGCTATTGTTTGAGGAGAGCACAGTTTTGAACATGAAAAGTTATTCATAAACCAATTAGGCACTATTTGGGCAGTCTTGATACAAAATTTTGAACAGAAATGCAATAGTTCATTCATCTAAAACTTTGCACATACACTGCTGCCATCTAGTGGCCAAAATCGAAATTGTGCCTGGGCTGGAATAATACAGTATGGCCTTTCTCTTGCATTTCAAAGATAATGGTACAATTTAAAAAATGTTAGGTTTTTTGTGGTTGTTGTTGGTTTTATTATCTTTTACCAGATCTAATGTGTTATATTCTCCGACATTCATTTCACATTTCCACAAATGTCAAAGTGTTTCCTTTCAAATGGTATCAAGAATATGCATATTTTTGCTTCAGGTCCTGAGCTACAGGCAGTTAGATTTGGGTATGACATTTTAGGCAAAAATTTGAAAAAAGGGGCGCATCCTTAAGAGGTAAATTTTTTTTACATTTCATCTATATGTGGATGATACTATTATGTATGCAATTGCCCTGACTGCTGACCTGGCTGTGACAAGGCTACAGTCCAATTTTGCAGTTGTGCAGGAAGCCCTGACTGATTTAAAACGCGTACTTAACATGGGCAAAACTAAATAAATGTTGTTTTCAAGTTCTCATAAGATTGTCTCAAGTGGATTACATCTTTACTCATCGGATCGTTCTGTAATCGAACGAGTCCCAGCATACACATACCTTGGTATTTGGATTGACAATGATTTATCATTTAAAAAACACGACTGAGTTTCTAAAGAAACAAATATTTAAAGTGGGCTTTTTTTTAAAGAAACAGATCTCGTCTCTCTCTAGTCAGCAGGAAGCAGATTGTGCAGTTAACCTTTCTACCTGTTCTTGATTATGGTGAAACTATTTATCAAAATGCAGCTGCCTCTACTCTTAAACTCTTGGATGTTGTTTTTCATTGCGCACTTCGTTTTATCATAGGAGACAATTTTGTTAAACATCACTGTATTCTTTACCAAAAGGATGGTTGGACCTCTTTGAAGTCACATACAGTTGAAGTCGGAAGTTTACATATATTTAAACTCAGTTTTCCACAATTACTGACATTTAATCCTAGTAAAAATTCCCTGTCTTAGGTCAGTTAGGATCACCACCTATTTTAAGAATGTGAAATGTCAGAATAATAGTAGAGATAATTATTTATTTCAGCTTTTATTTCTTTCATCACATTCCCAGTGGGTCAGAAGTTTACATACACTCAATTAGTATTCGGTAGCATTGCCTTTAAAATGTTTAATTTGGGTCAAACATTTTGGGTAGCCTTCCACAAGCTTCCCACAATACGTTGGGTGAATGTTGGCCCATTCCTCCTGACAGAGCTGGTGTAACTGAGTCAGGTTTGTAGGCCTCTTTGCTCGCACACACTTTTTCAGTTCTGCCCACACATTTTCTATAGGATTGAGGTCAGGGCTTTGTGATGGCCACTCCAATACCTTGACTTTGTTGTCCTTAAGCCATTTTGCCACAACTTTGGAAGTATGCTTGGGGTCAATGCCCATTTGGAAGACCCTGATGTCTTAGATGTTGCTTCAATATATCCACATGATGTTCCTGCCTCATGATGCCATCTATTTTGTGAAGTGCACCAGTCCCTCCTGCAGCAAAGCACCCCCACAACATGATGCTGCCACCCCCGTGCTTCATGGTTGGGATGGTGTTCTTTGGCTTGCAAGCCTCCCCCTTTTTCCTCCAAACATAAATGGTCATTATGGCCAAACAGCTCTATTTTTGTTTCATCAGACCAGAGGACATTTCTCCAAAAAGTGCGATATTTGTCCCCATGTGCAGTTGCAAACCATAGTCTGGCTTTTTTTAATGGTGGTTTTGGAGTAGTGGCTTCTTCCTTGCTGAGTGGCCTTTCAGGTTATGTCGATATAGGACTCGTTTTACTGTGGATATAGATACTTTTGTACCCGTTTCCTCCAGCATCTTCACAAGGTCCTTTGCTGTTGTTCTGGGATTGATGTGCACTATTCGCACCAAAGTATGTTCATCTCTAGGAGACAGAACGCGTCTCCTTCCTGAGCGGTATGACGGCTGTGTGGTCCCATGGTGTTTATACTTGCGTACTATTGTTTGTACAGATGAACGTGGTACCTTCAGGCGTTTGGAAATTGCTCCCAAGGATGAACCAGACTTGTGGTCTACAATTTTTTTCTGAAGTCTTGGCTGATTTCTTTTGATTTTCCCATGATGTCAAGCAAAGAGGCACTGAGTTTGAAGGTAGGCCTTGAAATACATCCACAGGTACACCTCCAATTGACTCAAATTATGTCAATTCGACCATCAGAAGCTTCTGAAGGCATGACATCATTTTCTGGAATTTTCCAAGCTGTCTAAAGGCACAGTCAACTTAATGTATGTAAACTTCTGACCCACTGGAATTGTGATACAGTGAATTATAAGTGAAATAATCTGTCTGTAAACAATTGTTGGAGAAATTAGTTGTGTCATGCACAAAGTAGATGTCCTAACCGACATGCCAAAACTATAGTTTGTTAACAAACAATTTGTGGAGTGGTTGAAAAACAAAATTTAATGACTCCAACCTAAGTGTATGTTAACTTCTGACTTCAACTGTAGATCACATCTGTACGCTCTTTTTGTTTACAAAGCCCCGCTCTACAAACTTCCGACTTACCTAACGATTTGATGCCTCTAGGGCATTTCAGATGGATGTTAGGGGACCTTTTTACTGAAGAATGTGTCTATTTGAATGTGCATATGAATGTGTAGTTTAATTTGTTTATTGTATTTTGATGTGTATTGTGTTGCTATACAGGGCTCATCTGGAAAAGAGACCTTGGTCTCAGCATTGACTCCCTGTCAAAATAAAGGATAAATAAAAATATTGAGAACGATTACTGAAAGATCTCTTAAAACCTAAATATATTTGAGGATTTTTTTGAAATCCAATGTCAAACTTTATTTAAAGATGACTTCTAATGTTGCATTTTTTCAAATGCAACGTATTTTCCACATCACAATATGTTGACAAATTACATTGAAAACACTGATTCAAGCAGTTTATGCCCAGTGGGGAGGGATGCGGATCCTGACACCATGAGCTCTAGAACTCAACCTCTACCGACTGTTAAGATGAAGACTGTCCTCTTCCTTACCCAACTATGTTTACATACTCCTGCCATGGCCTGCCGTATATGAACACATGCCAGAAAACTGTTTCAAAGAAGAAGGAGAACGTGAAAGAATGTGAGAGTGTGTTTGTGTGTGTGAGAGTGTCAGAGGGCGAGTTCTGTGTAGACTATGGCTGCAGTAATGGCAAACCAAGGCCTCTGACTAACCAGGAGGGAGGAAAGAGAGCTGAACAATAGTTGAGAAAAATGTCTGTTTTCTCCCTGGTCTCCATAGTAACTTCCAAAACAGGATACTTACTCAGATAATAAAACAAAGGGGAGGTATGGCAGCCAAGAATTCACCAGCAACATAATCTACAGCTAGTAAAGAGGGGCCAGCCAACAGCCAGCTAGCGTTGAGTCTAAGGGACGCCGCTGTGCAGACAGTCAGCAGTTCCCCAAAACACCCCACTGGCAATCGGTGCCTGTTTGCATTTGAAGAGTGTGATATGACACTTTAGGGAGGTTGCGTCATCGCAATATAACGCCAACGCCTCTGTGAGCTATGCAGTCGGCCCAACTACATCCCCGATTCTATTAAAAGCCAAAAATTAAAAAATTAAAAAGGGAGACTGCTAACCTGTTTGCTGACCAAGGATGACATTTGAAACCGTCTATCAGTTTTTACTGCCTCCCATCAAAATCCCCACAGAACAGTGTCATTCAGAATGTCATACAGGGAGTTTCTGACACTGTTATAGCCATTACACAGTCATGGAGGTCAAATGAAATGAAACTGTTACAGATATCTGAAAATCTGATCTCATTTATGTTTTACGGTAGTGTTAACCAGAGGGATTAAAAACACATTGCAAAATATAACAGTTTTCAGAACCTAAAAAGCTTTGATAGTCGTTTACCTCAACCTGTTATGACATTGTTAGTCCTACTGCAGTGTTAATTGTGCCACTTTTTTATTTTTATTTAGTCTAGTCTTAGTCACATTTTGGTCATTTGAATAAGGATTTAGTCCAGTTATTGTCAAAATGACAAAAACAGTGGGCCATTTTAGTAATCTAAATGCCCTTTCATTTTAGTCATCATATTTGTATTGCCTCATTAACCTACAGTAAACATAAGTCACTGACTTCTACAGTATGTTCAGACATACATAGCCATGTCCTAACATATTGTTTCTGCATTCCCAATAGCAGAATTATAACAAACATATATAAGAATTATCTGGTGGTGTAAATTCGTAATTCCCCCTGCATAGACATCGCACAGTACATACAGAAAAACTAGACACACACAAGTACAGAGAGAGAGAGCGCGAGCTTGAGTAGCACAACCACCAGATGGTGCGGCAAAGTATTGGCAAAGTAATATGTGACTGGTTAGCTATGGGGAAGCAAGAGTCGCCTGCACAATGTGTATAATCAAGGCAGACTAGGGCCTGTCTGCCCACACACATCGCTAGCTCCCCAGCAGCTCCCCAGCAGCTCCTCAGCAGCTACCCAGCAGCTCTCCAGCAACTGCCCAGCAGCTCCCCAGCAGCTCACCAGCAGCTCCCCAGCTGATGTAGGCTATGGCTTATCGTTCCCACTGCCTTTCAGAACTGCGATGTGCATGCTAATATTAATTGTGCTTATCATGGAAAAGCTCTCCATCTCTCCAGAAACTCTTATTCATTCCACTTAGTCAGATTTTTGTCAACAGATTTCCATCCAATTGGAGACAGATTTATGTGACTATTCAGAAATCCGCATAAAGAATGGTATTTTCAAACTGATAAAAAAATATTACATTTCGAATTACAATACAATAACAAAAAAACATAGGACATCACTACACATATATTTTCTCTAAAGAAACAAAATAATATTAAAATAAAAAATAACTACACAATGATATCATTTTACTGATACAAAAAGATTACACCATGTCAAAAGAAGGAATTGTCGGAATTTATAAAATCGAAACTAACCTTCTGTTTCCATCACAGCTGTCATGATTTGTTTTGTTTTATATATAGTATGACTTATCTTTCATAAAAACGTGGTTAAAAGAGATACCTTTTGTCATCTCGTTTTAGTCAACTGAAATGAAAAATCATTTTCGTTAAGTTGTTTTTTTCTTGGTCTATTTAGTCAGTTATAGTCTAGTGAATTGCCACTGAAAAATAGGTGTTTGACGAATATTTTTGGTACTATTTTTGTTGACGAAATGAACACTGCCCTACTGACATAGCCTCGGGAGAAGCATGTTTTAATTAACTTAAAGGCTTTCACATAACAGTGCAGCAATGGCTCCATCCCCCTCTTCGACATGTCATTTTATGAAGAACAGTCCATCATTATTCACACACACTACCATACAGACCAGGAGGAACCAGAGCCTGCACCAGAAAGTGTGCTTCATTGATGTCATGCAAGCTGGGGCCGCCAGCCAAACGTTACATAACCTGGCTGTTATAACGCAACTCTCCTGCCAAGGTATACAGATGGGAGCATTAAGATGCAAGTCAATCGTGCAGAGTCTTGACCCATGCACTTAACGATATTTAGCAACGTCAATCCCTCCCCTCTATGAAATATTTCATCACTCACAGTGGGCCTGTAGCAATCAGAGGACCATCTTATGTGTCACCGCGAGGATTTATTACCACATCTCCCTTTGTGAATTCATGTTCAATGTCAGGAGAATATAAATATATTGTAAGACAGTGATTATGAAACCACATGCCTCCTCTCCCTGCTGAGTAACTGTGTCTGTTAATTAGCAGATAAAAAGCTATGGTGTGGTTCTTATTTTTCTCAAAATACCAACAGTAATAGTTTTGAGTTATGACATTGTATTCCAAAGCCACATGTTTTCATTTTGAGAATAAAATAAAAAAAACATACTTCTGTGATATGAAAAAACGTTTATTTTCATAAACAGTACATTTTAACAAATGTAAAAAAGTGCATAATGCATTCAAACTACAGCAAATGTACAGTACCAAAAATCACTGCATACTTAATGGTAACAAAAAACTGTGGAGAAACCCATCGCTGTGATCTTTCTCAAATTGGTTTGACTTTATGCCTATAAGAAGCTTCATAAATCATTAGTGATATGAACACTCATCTATCGGTATGACACTATGCGAGTATGCGGATGATCCTACGGTCTCTCTTCTGTTTCTCCCAAAGGTGCAATACATAAGATGTAACAGATCACAGACGCAAATAAATGATTGACATAATCATGATTCTCATTTTGTATATTAAACAGATTCAATAGTGTCTATTTAGTGACAACACCCATAGATATAACCTTTGTGCTATCCCACATTTCAAAGAGCACTAACAATTTGGAATCAAAATCCCATCTTGGAAACCCTGATGGACATGTGAATGGGACAAGGAAGAGAATATTGATTTATTCTCTTCAAACCAAAGAATGTTCCAGAAGGTTCAAAAAAGGAACACCAAGCTTCAGATTCCTGTTTCACACCTTGGTCTATCGTTAGAAAGAAAAAAATATATATAATAAAAATGAACAGAAATGCAGGGCCACTGTTCTACTAAAGAGGAAGGGAAGCCTCGTCAGTGTCCCACTCCCATCATGTATCAAACCCTACCATCCAAATCCTCTGCAATACTGGCAGCACCACACACACACACACACACACACACACACACACACACACACACACACACACACACACACACACACCTCTATGCCTCTGTTCTCACAGCTAAGGCACTAGTGTGTGTCCATAAATCAAACCTAAATGGAAGTGAACTAACAGCTCACACACTCATATAGCACTAATGACCTCCAGTCGCACTGTGTGCAGCATCAGATGCCAAGTGGCAACCTAGATGGGGTTAAGGGGCACCACACTGGACAACACACCCCACAACACAGGTTGGCATCCATTGTGAAAGGAGTCTAGATTGCCACACACATTTTAAAACGTAGCGCATATTACATGATGCACACACACACCATAGGACAGCCCTGCTGTCCAGAGATGTTGGCCTTGCACCTGGGAAGCACGTCCATCGCTCTGTTCTCTACATCTAGTGTGCAGCAAGAAAGAAAAAACAACAACTAAACCCTCATCCCAAAATGGAAGCAGCAAGGGTATAAACCGGGGAGAAACAGAGACATCTCTACAGAGGTCCTGTATACAGTATGTGCACAATCACATCAGTGTTTGTGTGGCACACCAAATACACACTTTTACACAGTATCATGGTAGACATGTCTTTTGACATGGTAGACATGTACAATGACAGAGGCAATGTTCAGCTAATTTAACACTTTCTTTGAGGTCAAGATTTTAGTGGTAAGTGGCTGTTTGGGTTATGCCCAGTAGAACCAAAACCTTTTCAAAAACCAAAATAAAAAAACACAGGCAACTGACACATTTCAATAAAATAGCATATGTACATACATACACAAACACACAGCATAAGTGATTAAAACTGGAAGTACACTGCTTGCAGTAAAACAGTGTGTCCGCACAGGAACTGGAGTCATTGGGAAGAACTAAGTCTGTGCTCTCCATATTAAGACACGTACATACAGTACTATACAGCAGTATATTCTGTAACGTCATCGACTACTGTACATACATATTTACATGCAGTAAATGCGTCATGTGCTCTCATACGCGGGAGAAATGCATGTGCAATATGAACCTATTCAAAATTATTTTTTTCATAAATAGTTCACAGTAACTATTCTCATGCACAAACATACAGAAATACTGAACTTATAAAATAATTTCAAAAGCAAATATTTGACTGCAACATTGTAAAAAAAAAAAAAAGACAAAAAAATCTATGGCAAAGTTGCTAGATGTTAAATTAACAATTGATATTATTTTCAATTATACACGAAGACAAGCTGAGTGGAATGAATTACATGGAACGTGAAATAGTGGTACACTTTTCAGGGGAGCAGTACTGAGACAGGGAGAGAAAGAACAAGGATGGAAGTGGATAGACATCATGGATCTCATGGCCTCATGCATAAGGAATGGTGTGACCCTCCAGAGTCCCACAGAGGAAAGATCAGAGAGAAGCCGTCTCCGGAAACTAAAGAAGACTTTGTATGACTCCCGTATGCAACTGCTCAGAATTTTGATTCTGCAGCGCAACTCAGTTCAAAGACCAAGTCTCAGATGCAATAAAGGACATGATTACAGACAAGCGTGAATCAACAAGCAGTTACAGAGGGAGAGAAGTTCTATTTTATTTATTTTATCTTTATTTAACTAGGCAAGTCAGTTAAGAACAAATTCTTATTTTCAATGACGGCCTAGGAACAGTGGGTTAACTGCCTTGTTCAGGGGTGGAACAACAGATTTTAACCTTGTCAGCTCTGGGATTCGATGATGCAACCTTCCGCTTACTAGTCCAACGCTCTAACCACTAGGCTACCTGCCACCCCTATGCTCAATTTATAAAACTGACCCAGAGCAGTTTGAATAAGATTAGCATTCAACGTAGCCAGCAGTTATCCAGAAGCAAAGCAAAATCACAAGAGGGTTCTGATAGGGGACTCCGATCTCAGAAAGGACCTCTACAAAACACTGGTAAACCCAGGCCTAGACACAGGCTAATGGGAAGGGAGGGCAGTAAAGGAGTCATATGTTTCCCACTGTACTGTTGCTGAATCTCAGGTGAGGTTTGGCTGTTGAGTGTCCAGACATTGGAGGCTCAGCAGATTTAAGACTAGAAATCAGACAACTATGGACTACCCTGCATACAACATACAGCCCGCAGAGATCCGATACGGCATGTGAGCCTCTCACCTGACAGGAGCAGGTCTGTAGAACTGCTAGAACAAAATGAAAAGCACCACATCACCGTGGCGTCAGAGGTAGAATGGTCCCAGAAGACTCCTGGAATTATATGTAGACGTTCTGCCACAGGTAAAGGTTGGAAGCTTGGAGAATATTATAGCATGAAGGAAGGAGGAATGACTTTTGTTACAGAAGTGGAATCATACTCCAGTACTTGCAGGGAGGGCTATGGTCTTTTTGTTATTGTATTTTATTATTTTGGGATCTGAATTGTTTGAAAATGATTTGTGACATCTATTTGGCTCATCCCAAAATTATTCAAATCCCCAAATACAAAGCAGGCTCAGAAGCAGAGGAAATTGATTCTATGCTTGTATAATTTACAATCACATTTCTAATATCACATTGTTAGTAAACAACCGACAACCTGGAACGGATAATCTGTAACACAGAGGTGAAAAGAGGAAGAAAATGTTTCATCATATCAACACTCCAGGACCGTTGTGATGTCACACATTTGACCCATCACGTGACAGCCATTGTCCTCCAAACAACATACTGCACATCAAATGAATGGTGCTTTGTGTTATGACATGTTTATGGTCTCTGTAAGTGTCATATTTCTTACTGTAAAAATGTTTACTGAAGCTAAGATAGATGAGCAGTGCTAAATACAGCATGGACAACCACGCCCTTTTCTCCCCCTTTGTTTTGGTGAAACTTCAGCAGATGAGAGCCAGCAAAATCAATATCATCTGATTATCAACTCTAAGACAGCAACTATGCCAATCAACACAATTTGTACCATTAACCAATGGTAAAGCAAACAGAACATTTAATTCAAAAATCTATGTCATCTCCACTGCTTGTGGAAGGCAAGGTATATATATAGGATGGTGATGATAATGAGGAATATGGTGGTGATGATAATGATGAAGCTGTAATTCTGATCTCTGGACAGCTAGAAAGGCAGAGGACCAGGAATGAAAATAGCTTTTTAAAGTCCTGATGGAGACAAGGTCTTCTGTACGAGGTTCATCTTCGCACACACATTCATTGAGCTCCATGCAAAAACAGTCTAACCAAAATACCATCTGGATTATGGTATAATATTTGGATTGTATCTTTTTTCTTCAATATGATGTGGATTTATATTAATATATATTATTCAAATGTTTATTTATATATGTATAATTCTATATATATATACACACACACACACATTTGACTATCCTTCTCCCCTCTCCAAAATCTGTGTTACCCTCCAGCTCAGAGTGGGGGATGGAGGGATGGGTGGAGGAGTGTCCCTCCATCCTTCCTGTCAGCTCCTGGCCCCCCCAGGCAGTGCTCTCTCTGGGCTGGTCTGGTCCCTCTGTGCTCTGGGTTGGGTGGAGGTGAAGGTGGAGGTAGAGGAAGAGGTGGAGGTGGTGGGGCACTCCCATTCTCGGCCTGGCTCTGGGGAAAGAGAGCGGAGCAGAAGGGTGCCAGCGTCCGAGGAGCAGACAGAGCACAGGTCTTCAGAGGAGAAGTTGAGGCTGCCCAGCTTGGCCAGTGAGTTAGAGCGTTTGAGGCTTGAGGGCACGGTGAGGCCGGCCAGCCGCATGCGGGTCTCGATCTCCTGAGCCCTCTGGCGCACCAGGCCGGGTTTGCCCCTCACACTGCGGATGCTGTCACTGCTGGAGCTACGTGTCAGTGTGGAGCCGTGGGGGGAGGAAGTGGGCGTCAGCCCCCCAGATCCCACTGCCCCCAGCAGGGTCTCGTTAGGCAGAGGAACCACCAGCGGCTCTAGGCGTACTGGGCATAGTGTGGAGGACTTGGGGAAGTCTCCTGGGAAAGCTGAGAACTTCCCCTCCACAGGACTGGTGCCCTCTCTGGCCCCTGAGCTGGGGGTTTCTGGAAGCTCCAGGGGATGAAGCCCCTCTAGGGACAGACCTGACAGCCTCTCCAGCCTCTCTGCCCTCCGGCGGACCAGCCCTGACCTCTGTAGCTGCACTAGAGTCTCCTGCTGCTGGGCCACGCAGCAGGCCACCGCCGGCCTCTCCTTCTCCAGGCTCAGCAGCTCTGGGACAGGGAGAGCCTCAGAGACCCCTAAAAGCTTCCCTTCCACACCCTCAGACTCACCCTCCAGAATGTCAGCCCTGTCCTCAGATGTCAGCGAGCAAGGAGAGTCCTGGGCATCAGGTAGAATTATAGAGGGCGGGGCAACACAGTTGGCACAGTCACACAGCGGGCTACAGGGGTGCAGCAGGCTGGGGGAACAGGGTGTGTCGGGGAAGGTGAATGGGAGAGGGAGCGTGGGACTGGGGACCTCCACAGAGACACTTAACCCCACACCCCTCCCCAGTGTGCTAAGGCAGAGACCGGCATCCTGGGTCAGTATCTCCACTCCATGGCTGGGCTTGTCGTCTGATCGAAAGAGGCCTGAAGGCTTGACTGGGTGAGCAGGTTTGGAAGGAGCAGTGCCCTAAACAGAGGGGAAACAAGAAGTCAGAAACAAAGAATAACCATTACTCTTTATGAGTTCAGTTATCTATTTACCATGAGCTACTACATATACATATGAATTGTCTGTATATTAGAGACAGAAGACACCATAATGAAAACCGCTCCACACAGCCAAGTCGCAGTTGTAAATGAGAACTTGTTCTCAACTAGCCTACCTGGTTAAATAAAGGTGAAATAAAATAAATAAATAAACACTTACATTGAGGCTGGAAAAGGTATTAAAGTGGTTGTTATTGTTGGAGTTCTGATTCAGAGCTACCAGGTCCAGGCCATTGCCCTCCTTCTCTCCCTCCTCTTCCTGAATCATCTCCACCTCTCCTTCACCATCCCCTCGTCCTGCACTCTCCCCTCTTCCTCCTGTCTGTGCTAGTGCCTCCATCTCTGCCTCCTCTTTCTGTGCCTCCTCCTCGTCCTCCTCCTCCACGGTGCTGAACTCCAGACGCAGGCGCAGCTCCTCCAGGGGCTCTGGTCCTCGGCAGCAAGTCTGGGCCGCTGTCCCCTCCCCAGTCTGACCAAAGTGGGTCAGGCCTTCTTGCCCCCCAAAGGCCTCGTCATCCAGCAGGGCATCCCGCTCCACGTCCTCTATCTCTATGAAGACCCGCTCCATGTCCAGGAGGGGCGGAGCGCGCACCGGAGTGGAGGGGTCACTGTCCAGGGCCGAGTCAGACAGCCTGCGAAAGTAGTAGTTGTTGTAGGCGGGGTCCACTTCCAGACTGATCATCCTGCAGGGGGAGAGGGGACGTGCCGCCCCCTTCTCCCCCAGAGCCTCCTCACAGCAGGGGGACATCACCGGTTCAGGAATCTGATTACCTGGGTCCTCCCTCCCACAGCACTGGGCCTGCTGGCCCTCAGGGAGGTCGCAGTCTGGGTCGGGACGGTCAGGACGCCACAGCTTGTTGTGACGTTGCTTACTGGAAGTGGACAAAAGGGGGGTAAGGAGGAGCATGGGAGATATACTCAGATAATACACATAACATACAGAAAAATCTATAACCTAGGGCAGTATTTCAGTGCTTTGATCCCTTGCTGGGCTTCCCTAGTCGATCTGGGCTATGGTAATTACAGAGGGCGTAGCGTGACTGTACCTGGCGTCCAGGATGCCTTCGTACTCAGCCAGCTGTCTCATGAAGCCTGCGTTGGGCCGTGTGATGCTTCTCTTCTGCTTGACCAAGTTGTAGGCCTTCTCCAGCGACCAACCATACTCCTTCATGGCATAGGCAATAACGGTGGAGGCCGAGCGGCTGACGCCCATCTTACAGTGGACCAGACACTTGGAGTGGTTCTTCCTGGTAGGGTTAACGCAACATGAATGCAGAGTAGTTAGGAGAATCAGAGTAGAATCCTCTGCTAGTTCTGTCACTCAGACAAAGATAATGACAGCCTTTGGGTTGCTAGTGGTAACCATCTTCAGCTCCCTTCTCTAGGACAACTTGGTCACGGACAGTGGCACACTACCTCGTGTCACTTTAATTACATTCCAGTCAAGTCACTCACAGTTCTCTGGAAGCTACTATTATTGTACCTCAATTGAAAGCAGCAGAAAGATACATTTACTATCATCGTGGTTCTGACCAAGAGCCACCTATCTATATGTATGAATAAAAAGAGGATTACACAGGAGTGTGTAATGGTAAACCATTGCTTGCTTTATCCGCTCTGTCTCTCGCCATCTCTGTCCTTCGGTCACTCTCACCTGTTTCAAGGCTAACAGGACTTACTTTGCTTTAACAATGAAGTTGTAAGTCTCGTTCCAGTGGGCCAGCAGGTCTGTAGTCTCCTCGTCATAGACCCGTATGTTGTGGTAGGAGAATGTTCCTGGGAAGAAGTTATCTATCTCCCTGGTGACGTTGAGGATATAGCCCACCCTGGTAAGGAGACGGTTATTGGATGAAGACAGACAGACACTATCCCCATAATATCCTGACATACCAATGTTTTATAGATTAGGGTTTTATCATGACAACCTTTGAGCCCCTAAAAATAAATACAAGTCCACACGAGCCAATAAATAAATAATTTTATGGAATAGAAATGTTTGGAAGCTAGCAAAAAAGGCTCCATTTACCCAGTGTCCTGAAGCTCCTCCAGATTGGAGGCATTCCATTCAGATCCCTGCAAACAAATGTGGAAAAATGTTAGATAGACTGAACATATTACACAGTTATGACATTTATAGCAATGGGCTGTCCAAATGTTGCTCTTCCAGGGTACTTCTCTGCTAGCAGTATCAGCCAAATACCATGGCTTCAGTAGGCCAAATCTCATTGAGACAAATAGATCCTATCTCAACCAATGAGAAACTCTAAAATGTACTCGATCAATCAGATTAAGTGAGTGGCTCGAATGCCAGTCTGCTTGTGCCAATGACAACAACAGTGTTTGCAAGAACACAAACAGATATGGGAACAGGCCAGAGTGTTGCCAAGCAGTTCTGGATGGGAAAATGTTGCCAGGTGACTAACCAAGTAGAGGTGGTCAAAGATGAGTGTTGCCTTGTCCATCTGGCCCAGGATCAGCAGCATCTCATTGTCAATGAACTCCTTGTACTGCATCAGGTTACAGCTCATATGCTGCTCCAGCTCTGTTCGGATCTGACGGGACAGCACAGTCATTAACTCCCAACCACTTTATATTCTACCGTTTCTCCTTGTAATATTACTGATTAATGGTTTCAAATATATAAATAATGTTAGACCGAAATTGCCTGAAGACTACACTACACTACAAGTCATTAAGGCTGTAATAAAAATGTTTGTTTTTAATACTTCCTCCCAAATGACACCCTATTCAGTGGTCCCTGGTCAAAGTAGTGCACTATAAAGAGATGGCACGCAGTTCATGTTCATGCCTCCTCTCTGTTCACCTGTTTAGAGGTGACATTCTCCAGATCCTGGAACATCATGATGCTTCGGAGTTTGGCTTTGATAAGGCACTCGGTCCGCTCCCTCTCTGTGGGCCTGCATCAGCGGACACAAACAGAGGTTTCATCAGCACACTACTCTCAGTCAAAGGGTCAGTCAGAACCAGCAGCCCTCCAGGACCGTCACACGTTTCATATACACTACATATACAAAAGTATGTGGACTCCACTTCAAATTAGTGGATTCGGCTATTTCAGCCACATCTGTTACTGACAGGTGAATAAAATCAAGCACACAGCCATGCAATCTCAATAGACAAACATTGGCAGCAGAATGGCCTTACTGAAGAGCTCAGTGACTTTCAACGTGGCACCGTCATAGGATGCCACCTTTCCAACAAGTCAGTTCGTCAAATTCCTGCACTGCTAGAGCTGCCCCGGTCAACTGTAAGTGCTGTTATTGTGAAGTGGAAACGTTTAGGAGCAACAACGGCTCAGCCGCGAAGTGGTAGGCCGCACAAGCTCACAGAACAGGACCACAGAGTGCTGAGGTGCGTAAAAATCGTCTGTCCTCAGTGGCAAACACTCACTACCGAGTTCCAAACTGCCTCTGGAAGCAACATCAGCACAAGAACTGTTCGTCTGGCGCTTCATGAAATGGGTTTCCATGGCCGAGTAGCCATGCGCAAGCCTAAGATCACCATTTGCAATGCCAAGCATCGGCTGGAGTGGTGTAAAGCTCGCCGCCATTGGACTCTGGAGCAGTGGAATTAGTGGATTCGGCTATTCTCTCACGCTTCATCATCTGCAGTCCGACGGACGAATCTGGGTTTGGCGGATGCCAGGAGAACGCTACCTGCCTCAATGCATAGTGCCAATTGTAAAGTTTGGTGGAGGAATAATGGTCTGGGCTGTTTTCATAGTTTGGGCTAGACCCCTTAGTTCCAGTGAAGGGAAACCTTAACGCTACAGCATACAATGACATTGTAGTGTGTCTGTGCTTCCAACTTTGTGGCAACAGTTACCGGAAGGCCCTTTCCTGTTTCAGCATGACAATGCCCCCATGCACAAAGCGAGGTCCATACAGAAATGGTTTGTCGAGATTGGTGTGGAAGAACTTGACTGGCCTGCACCCCATCGAACACCTTTGGGATGAATTGGAAAGCTGACTGCGAGCCAAGCCTAATTGCTCAACATCAGTGCCCGACCTCAATAATGCCCGTGGCTGAATGGAAGCAAGTCCAGGCAGCAATGTTCCAACATCTAGTGGAAAGCCTTCCCAGAAGAGTTGAGGCAGTTATAACAGCAAAGGGGATCAACTCCATATTAATGCCAATGATTTTGGAATGAGATGTTCGACGAGCAGGTATAGTTATTTCATATTCATTGGCAATTTCTGTTGACTCACTTGTCAACAAACATGGTGGGGGAGTCAGGCCTCAAGGTCTCCAGGTCTCTCATGGCGTTCCACTCATTGATGCAGCTCTGCTCCGAGGCGATGCAGCTCTCATAAAAGCCCATCCAGGTAAGGGCCATGCCCCCAGGGAAGTAGTTGTACCTGCGGGACACCTCACACACCTTGTGGAGGATCTGCAGAGCCGACCTGGGACAAGGGTTAGGAAGAGACACTGGTCAATAGTGGGTCAATGAATCTTTAATCAACCATCTTTGTTAATCTGGGAGAAATGTGATGCAGTATTTGACCTTTAAGCTTTTAATGTGTATTGAGCTGATTCACAAGAGTGAATGGCATGCATTTTAAACTGAGTATCTGTAAAGCACTTTGTGACAACTGCTGATGTAAAAAGCGCTTTATAAAATACATTTGATTGATTTACTGTTGCATGCACATGCATCTCTACCCCACTAGACGGCAAAGTGAGTCAGTATGGAAATGCCTCAACAGTGTGTTCTGTTATGAAGTCAGCAGCCAATTAATTGATGTGGTATTGCTTCAATAACAACAATGTATTAAGCAGTCATTCCTACGGTTGTATACTCACCACATGGCCTGTACAGACACAGGTTTGAAGACATGATTCCGGCTCACTGTGTTCACACTGAAACCCCTGAGGGAGACAAGACAGGCGATGACTCTCCCTGATCCCACACTGAATAACATCCAGTAACCACTACTTCAACATAACTGGCTCTATCAAAACACAAGTCATTGTAGTACATTAGGTTGTGTGAAAGGAGAAGGTGATATCTGTAATAAGCTCAGTATCCTTTTCTGTACAGGTATTCAAGTTATTACAGTTTTAACCAAAAAGAGCTGTTTCTCCCCTGAATGGACAGGAAGGGGCTGCCTGACTGACGGGACAGATATAGAATAGTTGTATCTCTATGGGGGACTCACTCACCCGTCTCCATCCAGATGGATCTTGGTGTCACTCCACAGAGGCAGCACCATGCCAACGGAGCAGCTTTTGCTGGGAACAACACACACAGACACGTTCCCAGCAGATCAACACAACATCTGGTTTTACGTTCCAAAACAACTTCAAATGGAGATGCTGCTTCAACAAGGGTCTAACATCTGCATCAAAGACGACCATAGCAAGTGAGCAGACCCGTGAGCGGGCCCAGACCCATACACACCTGTCTTTGTTGCTGAAGTCTATGCCCAGCAGGATGTTCTCCTCTGTGTCCTGCCGTCCGCTGGTGTACACCACCACCATGTAACGCACTCTGTCTGACCAGGCACTCTCCAACCGCACCGCCTGCAGCAGGGGACACGGCAGCTTCATCAACTCTTTCACACAAACAACTAGGCTGCTACATGCCGCTACATGTCCATCCACCTCTACCAGCATGTCAACCTGCTTAAGTAATAGAAACTGACTGTGAACATTGATGGTACACACAGCCTGACCCTGGGAAAATGAGCCTAACACCCATACAGTCAAACCATTACACACACATTCCAGTCCTCCAAAGTCATTTCTCTCAGTCAAAAACAGTTTCTAAATACATGGGAGGCATAATTCCAATGGAGTGTGAGAACATAGTGGTAGGTAACAAACTAACAAACTCTTCATTTCACAGAAACCATGGAAACACTTGGTAATGCTCTCCTGCGCGCGTTCAAACATGTTCTCATGAGCTAATAATTACAGTGAGTAAACGAGTCTTAAGTACACAATAAAAAGCATTCAGGCAGTTTGTCTGTGTCATAGTGCCAGGTGGTTAGTCACTGCACATGTCTCTTACCAGTTTGATTCGGTCCTCCAAGCGAAGAATGTTGATCATCACCTGCAGGTGCTGAGGTAAGTCTCCTGTTGAGAGAGAATAAAATAAAACAAAGACTAAAAGACAACCATGACAACACCTGGTCGGTCAGTGCCATTATCAGAGAGCATGGTTTTATGTGATTAGTCCTATAAAACAAATCTTGACATTTGAAACTGAACACTCATCATACCACATGACATCTTAATGTACTCCATTGTTGAGTGAGTGAGTAAGTGCAGGCACAATGGGCTAGTGTCATGCAACAGGCCAAAGACACTTTCCTGCTTGTCATCTACAAATTGATCACCCACAACTCAGTCTCAGCTAACCATAAAACCACACCTAAACACCGCTTCTTCTCTGTCACGTTGGAATGTTTTGAGCCTAGCATGCCAAGCTTGACCTAAGTTCCCCTGAGGAAGTGGGGTGAGAGAAAGGTTACGTACCAAATAGCACCGCATTCCATATGTAGTGCACTACATTTAACCAGAGCCTCATGGTCCCTCGTCAAAAGAAGTAGTGCACTAAATAGGGCTTAGGGAGACATTTGGGACGCAAACAGGCAAAGAGGGAGCTACTGGATAACAAGGGGTTAAATGACAAGCCTAACCACTGCAGTGATGAGTAAAGAGGGGCAGCCAAGTATGTGTCAGTCAAGGTGTTCTGACTACTGGCAAACAAACTATGTCCTCTCCTTCTGGGCAGCTTTTATTACAGCTGTCAGCGGCACACTGGCTCTGGGCATGTTCCCCTGCTCCTCTGCTTCATGGTACGTTCAAACATATATTCATTTACATGTATTAGTAGGTGAGTAATTTACTCTGCAACTGTTCTGGATCATAACAGCCAGGGGCGATTGGAGTTTCTCAGCTCAGCCCAATTCAGACACTCAGTCTTCACTGTCAGATCGAGAGAAATCTACTGAGACAAATGCTAATCTCTGCATTTGGTTTGGTTAAGGCCAAGTTCAATTGACATGCAGGCATCTTTCTTTTTGTGCTGGCAGTTCTGCAAGTTTTTCACTAGGCAGTGTTTTCATGAGATATATCTCCCACCACTGTTACAGCTTTGAGAAAATACAACGGTTGTTTCTCAGACCGAAGGAACTGCACAGTGTGGATCAGAAATCAGTCAGCTCACAACCTGAGGGCACCGCTAAGTATTCTAACTACAATACGGCACAATGTTCACTAGCAGTGGGCTACAGGCCAATATGTTGCCCAAAGTCCAAGCTTGGGAGATTATCCTACTTGAAAACATTCTGTCCCATAGCAAAGAACCCAGAAAAAACCTGGCCTATTAATTTTCCACAGGCAGTACGTCCTCTATAAGAAACACATGACTGCATCCTCCAGTAACTCCCTACCAACACAAACACTTAATGCGGGCTAGCAGCCAATCCTGAATGTCCTGAAGTTCAGTCAATTCACTTGGTGACGCAAACCATTCTAAATTCCTATTGAATTCACTTAAACAAGGAAAACAACAATGAGAAACAAGTCAAACTTGAACAACAGTGAGTAAAGGGGAGAAAAACATATCCATGGTTCTCGGTGATATTGAGAGTGCATGCTAAGCTCTCCCTAGCAGCTGCAGGATCTTGTCTTTAACCAATTAAAACCTCTGCCTCAGAATCACACCTGAAATATCCTCCTTTACATAATACTGGTGGCTAAACACAAGGCCCTATATATGGTATACCATATGGATTTCATGAGGTTGAAGCTTTGAATAGACTCTCGGATACATGACTACAACATTGATAACTGCCAGATGACAAACCCTCAGTGTCCTGTTTCGATTTATATGGAACACAAGTAGTCCTACTACTGAACACTACCAGCATCCACATAGCCATTGTAGGCCTACTACTGAACACTACCAGCAGCCACATAGCCTATTGTAGGCCTACTACTGAACACTACCAGCAGCCACATAGCCATTGTAGACCTACAACTGAACACTACCAGCAGCCACATAGCCTATTGTAGGTCTACTACTGAACACCACCAGCATCCACATAGCCATTGTAGGCCTACAACTGAACACTACCAGCAGCCACATAGCCTATTGTAGGTCTACTACTGAACACTACCAGCATCCACATAGCCATTGTAGGCCTACTACTGAACACTACCAGCAGCCACATAGCCTATTGTAGGCCTACTACTGAACACTACCAGCAGCCACATAGCCATTGTAGGCCTACTACTGAACACTACCAGCAGCCACATAGCCTATTGTAGGCCTACTACTGAACACTACCAGCAGCCACATAGCCATTGTAGGCCTACTACTGAACACTACCAGCAGCCACATAGCCTATTGTAGGCCTACTACTGAACACTACCAGCAGCCACATAGCCATTGTAGGCCTACTACTGAACACTACCAGCAGCCACATAGCCTATTGTAGGCCTACTACTGAACACTACCAGCAGCCACATAGCCTATTGTAGGCCTACTACTGAACACTACCAGCAGCCACATAGCCTATTGTAGGCCTACACTACTGAACACTACCAGCAGCCACATAGCCTATTGTAGGCCTACTTCACCACTAATCTGCCTAAGCTACACATGTCTGGAACATACTAATAAATCAGCCAGACACCTCAACTCAAGTTTTCCAGGAGAACAGGTAGAAAGTGGAGACCAGACTACACAACAAAGTACACGACAAAACCACCACAACAACACTGTCTGTAAGATGGATAGAGTCATGTCAAAAATTCAAAGTCTCAATCACTCTTGGGACCATTTAGCCACTTTACATGGCAGCCCATGTGGTCCTGTCCTGTGGTTGTGTGGTAGGTACTCACCTGCATGTTTGTGGTGGGGATGTGCTTTCTGGCCCTGAGGACTGCTGCCCTGCTGCAGGAAGAGGGCAGCACCCTTCACCATGAAGAAGCTCTCGCTCAGGCTAGAAAAACAACAGATGGAGAGAGCCGTTAGAAACTGGATCATGCAACAATGTGGGCAGACTGAGCCACATGGTCACTCAACAGTTCAACACTGTGATGTGTGAGTCAAACTGTTCCGGTTCTATAACAGAATCCTTACACCTTCTAGAGCGCCATGTTACAGAGAAAGTGAAGATGAGAAGATAAGTCATACCTGGGACAAGACAGACAAGAAAAGTGGCCCAGGTCAGGAGGCCCAGACAGGCACCCAGTATTTCAGCCACTAAACCCAATTGTAAAAGGTCAGCAGTAAGCCAAGTTTAACCTCTTCACTTTTTAAAGCTAGGGGGCAGTATCCTGAATTCCAGATGACTGACGTGCCCAAAGTAAACTGCCTGTTACTCAGGCCCAGAAGCTAGGTTATGCATAGAATTGGTAGCATTGGATAGAAAACACTCTGAAGTTTCTAAAACTGTTAAAATAGTGTCTGAGTATAACAGAACTGATATGGCAGGCGAAAACCCGAGGAGTACATCCGGAAAATGTTTTGTTTGAGGTCACAGGTCATTTCAATGATAGCCTATGGGAAAAACAAATAGATAGGACCCATATGACAGTTCCTATGGCTTACTAGAGGTCAGTCTTTAGGAAGGGTTTCAGGCTTGTTTTTGAAAAATGAACAAGTAGTTGTAGTTTTTCCAAGGTGTCCCTCATTAGAAAAGTAGTCTTCTGTGCGCATGAATGAGGTGCGTGCACTTTGTTAAATAGGGAAGATGAATAACGTACTATTCTCCGCCTTAAATTGTATACTTTATTTAGATATTAGAGTACCTGAGGATTAATTAGAAACATCATTTGACTTGTTTGGATGAACTTTACCGGTAACTTTTTGGATTTGTTTGTATGCATGTTGAACGAGTTGATTCATGAAATCAATGGCGCCAACTAAAAGGACTTTTTTGGATATTAAGAGGGGCTTTATCAAACAAAATGACCATTCATTGTGTAGCTGGGACCCTTGGGATTGTAAACAGAGGAAGATCTTCAAAAGGTAAGTGATTTATTTTATCGCTATTTGGGATTTTGTGACGCCTGTGCTGGTTTGTAAAAGTATTTTGATGTGGGGCGCTGTCCTCAGATAATCGCATGGTATGCTTTCGCCGTAAAGCCTTATTGAAATCTGACAACAGTTGGATTAACAAGAAGTTAAGCTTTTAAACGATGTAAGACACTTGTATTTTCATGAAAGTTTAATATTACGATTTTTGTATTTTGAATTTCGCGCTCTGCAATTTCACTGGATGTTGTCGTAGTGGAACGCTAGCGGGACACCGATCCCAAAGAGGTTATAAGAGGAAGCCGGAGCCTCAACCTACAGCAGCTATGAATCAAGCTTTGATCCTGAATGCTTATCTGGCCTTTTCCCCTGGCCTGCATAAGCTGCTGCATCCTGATGGGATCTGTCAGGTCTCTGCCAGCCCGGCCAAATGCAAAACAGACTGAATAATTAGCTGCAGTAGTTTGTAATGCATTCCTCTGAGCTACACACGCCATTTACAAGTCTCACCTGTCTAGGATATTATGTCCACCCTCTGAGTTCCTGTGCATTCTGCAGGTGACATAACTAATAGGGCATGGTGGTGGTGAAAGACAAAGTGAGGGCTGAAGCTGTTTTCTATGCTAGCGCCAATTATTCTCTTTCACTGTGCTTACAGAATAAGTCTCTCTCCAGGCTCGTAAATCCACCTGACAGCAGGGTGGAACATATACCCAATGTACCCTGTATGTGCAGTCTAGCAAACAGGCACGTCATTGGAAAGTACAAGTGTGATGAGAGCGACAGGAATAAAACAAAAAACAGGAAAACTAGACAACACCAGAGCCTATGGAATAGGCGCATGTTAAATGTCTACCGATATATCAGTATTTCAATTAAGACAATAACATCCTCCGAGCAACCGATGGCAAAAGTCTGACTTAAAACTAAACATTCAGAGATCACATTTCAGCCCAGTAAGGGTCAAGAACCATCCCAGAGTCATTCCACCACCCCCTCCCCGATTGTCTGTCCCTGACTGGACTTCCTGTTTCCAGGCGAGGAGGAGGAGGCGGCCTGGCCCAAGCATATGATAACGCCGAAACAGGCTCTGCTTTGTGCCACCCACCCCCACCACAGAGACAGCGTTCCACAGTGACAGACCCATAGGAGTGGCCGGCCGCTAATCACAAGCGCTTTTGTTTCACTTTGGCTTCTCTCCTTCACATTGGGTCGTTCCACCTCAAAATGCACAAGAAAGAGGGTTTTGACACCCACCATCGCAGATTGTTCTGAAATCGTTTCGGTTGTTAGAAACAGATAGCATTCCTGCAACATTTTGTTGAAATATATTAGATCTCTGAGGAATTAAATCTAATTGATTGCACCCATATAGGCCATTTTCATTAATATTAAATAAATATAGTACCTAAGATCCGATTTGGACCAAACTTTAATCGAACAATGAGTTAGACATGACGAATCCAAAACATGGTCAAAAACCACCCACGAATCACCCACACCCCATTCCAATTCCACCCTAACAACGAGTATATAGTATCAGTTCTCTATGTCTG